>NW_025335268.1:137040316-137444087 GCF_004798865.1 Varanus komodoensis
TGCAAGAAAGGACTGTAGGTTTTCTATAACCTGGAAATTCCAGGAAGCCCAGGAGAATGAGGAAGAAAAGTCTGAAGGAGAAAGAGTGGTTTAAACAAAAAGCAAAAAATCTCTCTGTCAAAAATGACTCATAGACTTTCATTGTAGCCTGCCTTACATGGTTGTGAGGATGAAGGTGTCACATGCCACAGAACCAAGTCTTTGATTTGCATTTCCTTGAAGGCAAACAGAAGGAAGAAAGGCGCACTGGATGACTTTGGGCACTCAGCCTAACCCATCGCTCAGCAGCATTATGGCAATAAACATAGCATGTGCAATAGAATCAAGCCAATTAACCATGCCTTCTTAATCCCACTATAACAATCATTCAAGCAGTCTCTAAAGGTGAAATTATTCCGTCTTATGCAACACTCTTCAAAAGCTTTTCTCTCATCCCAACACTGCCTTCTGAGAAGTTAAAATGAATACCATCAATTTACAAGTCAGAGAGAGCATGACTTCCAGGGCTCATTTATTAATTTAAAAGTGGATTTGCACTTATAACCCTGGTCTTGATTTAATATTAGATACTGACTTGGTGTAACATCCTGGCTGCCACTGGCTTGGTTGTTAACGGTACAATAGCAATTCATCCATTACACAAAGCCATGACATCCAAAAAACCAGAAACCTTCCAGTTTACAAAAGAGTTAGGACTATGCAGCTTTCAACAAAACTGCAGGGAAATTGTGAGCAAAGGCTCCTCATAGTTAATACCACACTTTCCTAACCAAAATAAAAGTGAAATTCTCATTCTCTCAAAGCAAAGAAAGCATGTAGACAGGATAAAGAATATGGCATGTAGAAGTGACTGCAGAATTGTGGAAAAGTGATGATGAGCTACTTAGAGCTGCCTGCTTCTCTTTTTAGAGCACATTTCCACAACCTAATGCCTTCCAGATGTGTTGGACTACTCCTAGTGAATTACTGTGTTTCATATGCTTGTTAATTGCAAAGAAACTCTTTCTGTGGGAAAACACATGACCATACTACCCACAAACACCCCATCTGGACATATCCACTGTCATACTTAGATCAAATAACAAATCACCCTAGGTATAAAGGGCAGTGTATTTACTGAAAGGTGGCAGCGTGGAAGCAACAGAGGCACTGACCTCCAGCTGGCTATGAGGATAGAACAGGGGGTCCGAACTGATTAGGGTTGTCACAGGAGCAGTTTGTTCTCCTGCTGCTGGAATCTAGCTAGAATTTCTTATGAGCAAGGCTGGAACCCACACTTTTAACAAATGATCAAATGCTTTTGTAAAATATTCATTTCAGAACAAATACACAAGTAAATGCCAAGTATCTGCTAATGTGCAAGCAATAAGCAGGCATACATATCCTGATCCATTATTCATGCACTCTTCTTAATCCAGGATTTCACAATGCACTTGCATAACCCAAGAAACAATTTTCAGGAGCTCTTCTTTGCTACAGAGTGTCTATGGGAAAAGGCTGGTTTACACCTAGCCATATGTCCTCAATCATCGCATCCCACTTTCCCTTACTGAGGTTGTAAAGGTTGGGCGGAAGACACAGTTCCCTGGACCAGAAGTGTGAAATCAATGTTGATTCACATTCAGAAGATTAGAACTGAAGATTAGGGGCTGTATCAATGTTAGTTTGATTTAAATCCCATTCATTTCAGTGGCTCTCCTCTAAGTAGGGCTGGATACATACCCCAGGATGCTTTTCTCAGCAATTTGTCCCCTCCCCCCAACTTTTCCACATTTTGTTGTGTTATAACCTGGAACTAAAATGGATTTAACTGGCATTGTTGCCACTTGATAAACGCAAGATACTCAACAGTGCTCTCAGGTCTCATAGTGGAGAGCACTTTCAGTTCCAGTTCCAGTGCCACATGATCTCAGATTAAATGTACCTATATCTGTTTGTTGGAGAGCATATCTAACATGAAGACTAAGGTGTGATCAAAACAACTCTGGAATAAAGATGTGCAGAAGCAACAATCAGGTTTGGGTTGTGCAAACCATCTCCCAAGCTATGAACATCTCCTGGAACACCATTAAATCCATTATTTCAAAATGAAATGAATGTGCCCCAGCCACACCTCTACCTAGGGAAGGCCATCTGCCAAAGCACACCCACCAGGTAAAGAGGAATTCATCAGAGAGGCACCCAAGAAACCAACAGTGACACTGAAGGAGCAGGGGGAGTTTACAAGAGAAGAGGAAAAAGCATCACTTGGATATTCCACAAACCAGCGTTTCATGAAACAGTGGCAAGACACTAAAGCAAACCCATATCAAAGCCCAGCTTGAGTTTGCAAAAGTGCCTGTGGAAGATAGCAAACATGGGAAAGGTTCTCTGGTCTAACAAAAGTGAACACTTTAGCCTTGTGGCAAAATGTTGCATGTGGCACAAATCCAATCGTGCACATGGCCCTAGGAGCACCATCCCCACAGTGAAGCATGGTGGTGACAGCCGCAGGTCGTGTGGATGCTTTTCCTTACAGGGACTAAGAAACTGGTCAAAACTGATGGCAAGATGGAAGGCAGCACAAGTCTAGCACAAACCTGCGTTTTAGGCAGCAAGGGACCTGGGCTGGGGCAGAAGTGCACCTTCCAGCAGGACTAGAGCCTAAACACAGAGCCAAAGTAACACTGGAGTGGTTTAAAATTAAGAACCTGGGTGTCTTAGAATGGTCCAGTTAAAGCCTAGGGCGCAGTATGATGGAGAATGTGTGGAAAGCCTTGAAAGTTGCTGTTCATTGACAGTCCTTGCAACTACCCACCCTGACAGAGCTGGAGGTGTTTTGCTGGAAAGGGCAAACACTGCAGGATCCAGAAGGGAACCACTGATACAGAGTGACCAACAGAAGTGTAATCCACCCTGTAATGACTCAAGGGGGTTAATACTAATGCAACCAGCTACTGCAAGTTTATTTTTGTTTACTTATCTTTTGTACCACAATAAATATATTTTGCACCTCCATAGTTTTGAGAGCCTTAAGTACATCATGTGGCAAGAATGCCAATTGAATCCATTTAAGTTGTAACCTAAACAAAACGTAGAAGGGGAATCAAACTCAAAGGGGATCAATATTTTTGCAAGGCCTCTGCAAGTGCTATGAATCCTTTGGCACAGATTCTGTTTGCGAGACTTGTCCCATGGGTAAATGTTCCTAGGGATGTGTGAGGAATCCATCTGGGAGTGGGAATCCATCACATTCCCTAGGCTCAGCTCCCCAGACTGGTCCACTTTGCAGCAGGCCTGCGTTTGAGTTTCCGGTGAACACGTCGAGCATTCGTGTGGCATTTGCAAGAACGAAGCTCCATGTGCGACGCCGCCATCATCCCTCTTCTGCACCTGCAGCAGTCCGACTCGTGGCCCAGAAGAGGTGCACAACTAGGGGTCACACTGGGCCCCATTCCTGGAGAGCTGAGCGTGCTCACCAGCAGCATCCCTCCTCCAAACCATGTGTAGCTGGCGTCTGGGCTACTGCACCTGCTGTGGTGCACAGGACTTGCCAGGAACAGAGTCACGTGGGACTAATAGCAGCGTCCCTCTTCTATGCCACATGGAGCAGCCCTTCAGGCACTTGCACCTGTCACAGAAGTCTGCTTTGTTTTGCAACTATTTGCAGACTTCCTCTCAGCTCAGCTCTCTTTACAATACCAGGCAGAGTACAACAGGAAGTCTGTGAATGCTACAGAGAAGGTTGCAAAGATTTGTCCCAAACCTAAATGTTCCCACGCACATTGCGTCCCATGGGTAAATATTCCCAAGATTGCATGGCCCCCATTCTCATGCATGGCATCTGGCCCTTGACCTCCCAGGACCTTAAAGGGCCAAGCACCTCGCACAAGCTTCATACTGGTCATAATACTGCCAGCCAAGGGGTGAATAAGCCTAACTCAATGTAGTTTGAAAATGCCAGTAATTGTCCCATATTAAATATACGTGGACACACACACATACAAACACACAGCAATCTGAAGCAAATAGCACCATCTGGTGTGTGATATCACCAATACAGTCTGCATGAAACATGGAAATCCCAGAAATGTCAAATTAGTGAACTGAAAACCCAGCTCAATGCTTTTTTTACATCTAGGCATGCATTTTCAGAATCTTGCATTAGGGCTGATCCATGGGACAGCCCAAATACATTTCCTCATTTCAGGGTATGCACAAACTGAATCATCTCTGCATATGAGAAGCTAGACATAATTAACAGCAAAATGGAAGAGCTATTAAAATAGTGTCTGGTATCTACCCTAAGAGAAGGAAAACTGGATGACAAAATAAAACGATGATCAGGTACTGTAAAAGCTGGGCCTTTCAGTCTCTTGCAGTGCAATCTTATATCCACTTTCCTTGAACTAAGTCCCATGGAACTCAATCAAATGTATTTCTGTGTACACGTGTATTAGGATTGCATCTATGGCACCTTTCTAAAGCATTTTAATCCCTTAAGACTAAAGGTTCACATGACATGCCAAACAACCCTGCACTTTTTCCATGGCACATGGATTCTTGCCTGAACTTATCGCTTCTGTGCCTCACAGCTGTCCTCCTGGGCTTCATGCATTCCAGCAGCTCCCATGAGTGAAATCCTTGTCCTCCCCTTGTGCTTCCTCCTGACTGGTCTGCTGCAGTCTTGAGGGGGATCCCCTTCCCCTCCCAAATACATCTGCATGCCTGCAGTGAATCTTAGCTTCTCCAGCCCCCCAAAGAGATCTTCATTAGATGCAAATAGACAGTTTTGCTGTGATTTCCCCTTCTCCTTCTGTGTATTTTCACACTGTATCCCTTTCCAAAAGTAAACAGGGAGAAGGATGCTTTGATCAACTAGTGACAATGAAGTGAGCAATGACATATCTCTTGCTGGGGAGCTGAGAGCAGTAGACATCAAAGACTAGAACCAGTCACTTCCACGGCCACTCTTGCCAGGAGACCCTATGGTGTTTCCATACCAAAAATGGTAAAAGGGCAAACCCACATCCAAACAGCCAGACAAGCCACAGTGAAGTGTGAAAACCTTAGAACAGAATGTTGAATCTCTCCATGGTTTCCGAAAACTAATACTACCGCACAGAAACTCTGGAGCTGGGCTTGGACAACACACTAGACCCGTAATGATAAGATTTTACCATGGCTTCTCATAGCATGCATACTCTCTCACTGTGCTAAATACATAGGCTGCTGATGTACTATTCTGCTCACATTGGTGAAAATACGTCTAGCCCCAGTCCAGATTAGGACCAGTGCACTTGAGCAGGAAGGGTTTGAATCTCCCACCCTGGTAGTGCCACACCCCTCAAATTCACCATCCCTTTACACCACTGGGGACTCAAAAGAAGAGGAAAACTCCCCTCGCACCTCCATGCCCTTCTGTGTGCCACCACTACGTGATGTTTGCAAAAGGAAACAAACAAAGTGAGGATCTGCTCAGTACAAAGCATCCAACATAGCATGTGGTTTGGCCCTGACCTCACCTGTGGACCTCAAACCTTGACTGCATCTAGGTGGACAGCACCTAAGGTCTAGCAGGCCAAAGGCATCGGATGACCATTCCATCTTTTCCTCCTGAATAGGCTTTTTTCCGTGAGAACAAAACAGAAAAGACAATGCAAAAATGGGCAGGGGGGCCGCAAGTGGAACGGGGTGCTGTCTGGACCTCACATTAAACCTCGTAAGGGATGCCAGGTGGCGCTGTAGGTCCAACTGATGAGCCACTGAACCTGCCGATCAGAAAGCTGGCAGTTCAGCTCCATGCAGCAGGGTAAGTGGCCACTGCCTGTCCCAGCTCTTACCTCCCCAGCAGCTCAAAAGTGTGTAAAAGCACAAGTGGACAAATGGGCACCCACCTTGGTGGGGAAGCTAGTGACCTGCATGGAAAGTATGTGAACCAGGCCTGCATTGGACCTGCAGCACCGAACCTGTAGCAGCAGCAGCAGCAGCAGCAGCAACGGTGGTGGAGAGAGACTGGAGGATGCTGACACTCCCACAGACCAGCGCTAGCTGCTTTGTGTGTGCAAAGCTGCCTCACCCCCTGTGGTGCACCATGGATAGTGCACGAGTGTATACCAAAAAGCTAGCAATCTCAGACAGCCAAACTACTTTGCATTATCACTGTAGAATTCCTGGCTAATAGTAGCATCGCCCTATGAAATAAATAAATAAAACCTTGTGTTTTAAACAGCCCCACTAACAGCCTCCTACGGAAGCACCCTTCAACACTAAATTAATATCCTTAGGCTGCAATCCTATGCATGTTTAGACAGGAAAAAGTCCAACAGCTCCTCAGCCATTCTGAGTCTTTTTTCAGTCTAAATATGCATACTCTTACATCTTGGATTGAGTGAAAACATAATCTTATAAGTTGTATTTAGAGGGAAGGCAGGAACTACACACTAAGGACATGATCCATAGTTACTCATAAGCAAAGTCCATGGAGATCAACTGGGCTACTATTGAGTCAATATAGATAGATGGATTATTGGGCTGTATGTTCTGCTGAAATAAGAGGGCTTATATCCAGGTAAAGGTGTTTAGATCCAGCTTTTAGTCATAGAAATAGGCCTTACCTTTAGCTGCTTGCCTGTAAGAGATGGGTACCTTAGGATACAGGCTTCCTGGACTAAATTAGGAGGGTTGTTAAAGGACCTGGCAGAGCCAATTGTTTGCTGAAATACTTTTCTGTTAAATAAAGCCAGTGGAACCCCTTAATCAGATCATTTTTCAGAAACAAGAGAAGCCTCTTCCAACCAAAGTTTCATGAAGGTTTGTTCTGACTAGAACATAAGCTGGCAGTATTCACATTAATATCTGTGACATCTTCAAGCCACGAACTCTCTTGGAGTCAATTGCTTTGCAGACATAGATACTTTAAAGCAAAGTGAGTTGCAATATCATCCATCACACGGTGGCAGTCAGAGAGGAAATAATTTCAGACCAAGGTGATTCAATCTCATCCATCACTAACCTACATCAGAAGAGGAGATTTATCTGGGGACATCATTCACCTACAGCAGCATCCATTTGCCACAAGATATTCTTGCTTTCTGAACAAGGAAGAAGAACCACACCAACTTCCTACATATTAGAAGGGCAGTTGTGGCTGACAAAGCCCTTGAGATTTGATTACTCACACAAGTCATTCTGGTTTTTATCTCACAAATCCAATCAGCTGATTCAGGAGTCCTGTTGGGCTGAGAACATGGGCAGTGACAGATCCAGGTATCTGAGGGCCCTTTGGAAAGACAACCTCCTTCAGTGTAGATCTTACCACCACTGTCACCAGCTGCTATTGCCTCCATCCTCTCTGTCATCATTGCATCATTGACAGGCAGAAAGCCAGTGAACAAATAAGCCATCCAGAGAACCATCAGCAGCACCAGAGTGAGAAGCAGGTGAGAAGGTAGGTTGCAACATAGCAAGCCGAGATGCTTCTTATTACTGGGTCTCTGTGGGGTATGGACCCATGGCAGAAGCCCAACCATATCTGCCTTTGATGACTGCCCTAAACCTGGAGAAGACATGAAAGACACACAGAAAACATTGCAAGGTTCTTACACAAAGCTGAAGAATCTTTACAGCATGAACAAGACCATAAGAATTACTGAATGAATTACCCTAAAAGCCATCTCTCTTCCTTCATGGAATGCAAGGCAGTGCTTTCCAGGCAGGTATTGACTAGAACCAGGTATTTCTATCCACTAGAACCAAGTATTGACTAGAACCAAACATTCTGCAAGGTGGTTAGAACATTGTGGTGTAGTTGTTAAGAGCATGGGACTGGGACTCAGGCGATCTGGGTTCTAGTCCCCGCTCAGCCATGGAGCCAACTGGGTGACTTTGGGCCAGTCACAGACTCTCAGCCCAACCTACCTCACAGGGTTGTTGTTGTGGGGATATGATGGAGGAGGAGATGTAAGCTGCCTTGAGCCCTTTGTAGGAAAAAGGCAGGATATGAATCAATATGAATCAATGCACCTTCAGATCGTGGCCTTGCATATCTTGGCTTATGCATAGATCACTTTAATTCTTTGTGGATCTTTGTGAGCATTGTTGTCACCATTATTTAGGATCTTTGGGTAAAAGAGACAAAGGACAAGCTTCTGCTGATGCTCAGGACTAAAAATTCTTTCACTTTGATCTTCATTATAACTAATCCAGAAGTTAGAGTGAGTTTGGGTGCTGTTATTCCAAGAAAGCTATGTCAACAAGCCCTTTGTGGACACTATTATAATGTGGCATTCTGGGCAAAGGGAGAACATAAGCAAGTTACCGAATGGAAATTCAGCACCATCTGTATACAATCACTTTCTAAGTTGCCTGCCTGAGCCCATTCAAACAACCATTCTAGCACACGTCTGCATATGAAATGTGGCAAAATCGCCTTGAAACATGGATAATACATGGGAAAATGCTGTCTCAGGATGGGGAATCTCTCCTTGGGATACTTTTGTTTTCAGTATGGGCTCTCCAACTTGTCCTACTATTGGAGAAAGAATTGTATCACTCCTGAGCTCCTCCAAATTTCTGTTCAACTGCAGAAATATGGTCAAATCCTTCCCATCACCTTTCAGGACTATACAACTAATGGTTTACTATGCAGTTACAGGAACACTGAAGTGTGGAATGCCACGTGTTATAATGTTCGTCTATAGCCACTCTTAGTCTGAAGAAACCTAAAGCCATTCCCCAGCCTTTGCCAGTTTTCTTAGCAGCAATGAATCCACCACTTCTGAAATATTCAGCACAATTAGCCAGCCCATTCAAATTGGAACCCCTCCACATCCTGCTGCTGAGAGGCCTCTGGGTGTTTAACTTGCACAAAGAACTGCTGAGACACTACAAATGATGACTGTACAATTAATATTTGCAACAAGCAAATGCTTCAATGATCAGCAAAAAGTGAATTCCCAGTTTTTATTTCTAACACTAATCAGTTGCTCAGCTCCTTAGGACATAGAATAACTTGCAGATAAGCATTCAGTCTTTTTGCAGTTTTGTGGGACACAAATCACAAAGCTCACAATTAAAACAAAAGTAGAAGGAACAAGCAGATTGCCTGCCATCATCATCAATAGTAGCAGTATCTGATCCCACCAATCCATCAAAAAAGGTGCTCAAGGTGGTTAACAATACTAAAAGTAACAAAATCTTAATTAAAATAATTAAAATTAACAATAATTGACAATAATTAAAAATTAAAATAGCCCTAAAAACAAATGCAAGAAAACATAATTTTAAAATCATAACAAATGGATCATAGGTTTTTTGCAGCTTTGCCATTTCCATTTAATGAACAGCTCAACTCATTTGCATATGGTTACACAGTGCTGCTTCACCTCCTGGAAACAATGGTAGCTAAAGAAAGATTCACCCCAAGCTGTGCAAGAAAAGTCACATGGTCCAATAGCACAGGCATCCAAAAGCCGCATCCAATTGCTTGCATTGGAGCCTGGGTCAGTGGAAGTTCAAGATCAGTATCTATTCATGCATTTCAGTGTGCGGATACGGATAAAAATTTAAAATACGGGTAAAAATACAAATGTCATGCAACCCACTGGGTGATTTTGGGCCACTCACCAACTCTTAACCTAATCTAGCTCACAAGGTTGCTGTGGTATAACATTACGAGGAGGATTCTGTAAATTGCCTTGAAGTCCTTGAAGGAAGAAAGACAGGATTTAAACGCAATATATAAATAAATTATGCACAAATTATCCAACAGGCCACCTCATCTTATCAAGAATCATATAGAATACCTATAAGTGTGCACTTATGAAGGGCCAGATATAGCTATAGATATATATTATAATCCTGTGCATTTTTGATGGACCAAAATTTTTTGTTTAAATGCAATGATCAAGTGATGGTCCTTCCAAAGTGATGTTTTAGCATTGGTTTGAGGTTGCATAAGTGGCAGCGAGGCTTTTTGCCACTTTAACTGAGCAACTCTGTAGCCCTTTTCAACAACCCATGATAAAATCAGGTCCAGATCTATCATGGGCAAGAACAGCCATAAAGCAAACCATGGATTCTCAGGCTGGCTTGTTAATGAAAAAATAAGCCATTCAGAGAACATGGCAACCTACCATAGTGGATTGTTGTGTTGTGTAAAACAGGCCAATGTTTTCATTGCTCCCAAGCCATAAATGCTTTGATGAATAAAATATAACTACAAGGAGACAAACCTTTGAAGAAGAAACATGACTCAGTAGCTGTTATCAATGTGCCAGCAACCAAACGATCAGAGGAAAGCCATCCATTTTAGAGCAGAACAAAACAATAAAACTCTAAAAGACCTCAAGAAGGAAACCATTTCTTGTGGTACAGTTCAATATTTCTCAGGTTTTGCCTTGACGTCTGTAAAAAGGTCAACGTTCTGCCTCCGGCCTAATAGCTTACCAGAATAGCTAAAGAAACATTACACCAGTTTCTTGAGACAATAGTGCACTGAACAGGTTAGAGCTGAAAAGGATTGCAGTGACCAATTACAATAGCCGTATCTTAGCTCCTCTGTACACCTCTGTGTGTCAGTTGCTGGAGAATATGGCGGGGGGGGGGGGGGGTGCCATGACATTCGTGTGGCCATCATAGGCATCTGGCTGGCTACTGTGCAGTTATGGGGTTAGATCCTGAAAGGCTTTTCTTTTGCTGCAGCAAAGTACAGATCACACCACTCTAATTTAAAGCGGAGTGGTGGCTTCATAGAATGCATATTATGTTGATTTGAGTGTTGAGCAATGCAGTAACAAAGTACAGGTTGACCTGGAGTCAGCCTTCACTTGAAATCAAATTCTATAAAAGGAAGGCAGGTGTTTAGGATCATAACTTAATTTATAGGGGACTGCAGGTGGCACAGTGGTTTAAACCGCTGTGCAGCTGGGCAGGTTGATCGAAAGGTCGCAGGTTCGAATCTGCACAACGGAGGAGGTTCCCGTTTCTCCGTCCCAGCTCCTGCCAACCTTGCAGTTCGAAAGCATGCAAATGCAAGTAGATCAAAAGGTACCACTTCGGTGGGCAGGTAACAGCGTTCCGTGCACTTCATTGTTTAGTCATGCCGGCCACATGACCAAGGAGACTGTCTGAGGACAAACGCTGGCTCCCTCGGCTAGGAAACGGAGATGAGCACCGCCCCCTAGAGTCAGGCATGACTGAATGTAACGTCAAGGGGAAACCTTTACCTTTACCTATGGCAATTCCTATGCCTCTGCACATCATACAAACTGTACAGGATTCATCTCCAGAGCTGCAAACAATTTCCTTTGCTTTTAGGAGAGAAGGGAAAATGAGCACCCTAACATTGTGATCATTTTTGGAATTAGGTTAATGAATCTGGTTATTACTGGAACTGCTACAGTGCTAGAAGTTGTGGTACCACTACAGTGCCCGGCATCATTCACCCAGGAGAAAGATAATCATATGGTTATCCGCCCCAGAAACGTTTTGTTTTAATGATTATGTAGCATAGTCTGAACAGAAGAAAAGTTTTGTTTGATTTTTGCCTTTCTCAGAGAGGAAGGATTTTTGCAAGTAAGTTCATTCGCTGCTTTAGGCTATGGGGAAAGACGTCAGGACAGTTGACAAGGGGCTCAGACTTCATTCAGTCCTCTGAAACCTTTGCCAGTGTTGTGCCATCTTCCTCCTTCCTCCCTTCCAAGCAGAACAAGAACAGAGGCTTCTAACTACACTCTTTCATTATGCTGAAGCTGCCCCACTAGGCTGGCTTTGTGAAACAAAAGGAGTATTGAGATGTCCTTCCCAAACAGCCAGCAGAGCTCTAACAGACAGAGTTATTTGCCTAACAACCAGCTATTAGGCCAGAGCTGGGCATTGCACGGCCCGTGGGCCACATCCGGCCCGATGGCTGACCCTGCCTGGCCCGCATGAGGTCACTGGCAAATTAAAAGTCAATGCAAATAAATATCGCCGTAATATAGATGCAAGCAATACAACTGCACTGCTTTTATTTTGAAGGATCTGCTAAATTGAATTGAATTTATTGCTTTTCATATAATGATAATGTTAATGTTTTTGTGAATAGTCATTAAATAGTGTTGTTCTGTGCTCCACATTTTCATTGTATCATTGTAATGTTTCATTTACTGTTTTTACAGAGATATATATTGAGCAGAGCTGTAAGTGTATTGGTCTGGCCCTTAACAACTCTCAAAGTTTCTCATGTGGCCCCATAGGAAAATTAATTGCCCACCCCTGTATTAGGCAAATATGGCTCATGCTGTGAAGTTGGTTCTCCTTTCTCAATGAAAAGGAGTTAATGCCAACCTCAGGATTATTCCTGCTGCTGGTGGGCCAGATGCAGGAACTTGGATGCTATTCGATTGGTCTGCCCTTTTGATCTGATGCTGGACTGCTATGGAATTGGTGAGGGTACATCCCCCATGACCAGATCTCCCCCAGAACCAGAGCATTCACTTAGGGTTTATTGTCTGAAAACACTCAAAGTCAGGCAATGCTGCCAAATTTGGAGAAGGGACATTTTGATGGAAGCCACTGAATGTTTACTATAATGGAACTAAAACTTAAGAAAGGCTGTTTTGACTCAGCTTCATATATTCTATTTGCTATCTCCTTTGACCACGTTCACCTTCTTGTGTAACTACAATTGCCATGCTTCTTGGCAGGGGATAAACAGACTCCAGATATTAAGAAGAAGGGCATTGTAGGATATCTGGATAGGGTGGAACTCCAGAGCTACCAACTATACAGGTGCGAGCTGAAGCATGTTGGGAGTTGTAGGCCTTTTTTCAGGCTAAAAATGCATTGTATTTTTCCTCAATTTCTGAACATCTGAAAACAATGCAAAATGTAACAGGAGGGGCTTATCTACCAAGCCAAGCAGAATGTTGATCTTGCTAATTGCTTTTTGCTTGAATGAAAAATTTAAGCTAACCTGAGATGTTGGAATAGGAATGAACAATCATGATCTACAAGTATAGCAACTCATAGCTTCTGAGAACTCAAAGCAACTAATTTGCAATCTGGAGGGACTGTTAACAAGGAAAGAGACTTCAGGTAGCTCACATGATAGAATGCACATCTATACAAAATAAAGTAATGCAAACAGAATCCCAGAAAAGTCAGCATGCCAAGGAAAAGTTCAAACTGGAAGCCTTTTGCCTGCTATGCTGGTTTTCTATAGGCAGGAATTTAGGGGATTCTGCCATGTGAACCATCTGTGCTTCAGGCATAGGTTTACCACCACATCAACTGTTTATAAAATTAAGTGATTGTTCTCTATCTGGAAGGGTTCAGCATTTTGCTGTTTGGTTTTTGGTATGGAGGAACATTAACTATGTGTGCTTCTTCCTTCATTTCAATGCAGTAAACAGATTTATGACTTCATTTACTATGCCTGGGTGTAAATGGTGTGTGGATGGAGCCAGACACGCAGTTGGACCAATTATTATGCAATGTATGAGGAGAAAGTCCCAAACAAGTGTTTAGACATCTTGCTTAGAAAGATCCAGGAACATCTCATGGGCAAACACTCAGCTGAGTAAGGCTAGTCTGTTTCTGGTTCCTAGAAATGCACTTACACAAAGTGTGCATAGGCCTCTTTAAAATACTTCATTTGAACAACTTTGCATAAGCATATTGGGCAGAAGCAAATGTAATATAAGCATTGGCTTTTTAAGCCTTTATCAAAGTATGATTATTTTCTGCTATGTTAAAACCCTTGTCCAAATAAGTTCTATGTACTCAGGACATGTTAATACATCTTTTAATATTACTGAAATATTTATATTACAAATGAACTTGACCAGTGTGTAAACTCAGATTTAATATACTTACATTCAATGTGTGCCTTCTCTGCACTGCTGTTTTGTCACCATTTGGCAAACACCTGGTTGAAGGGCTAAAAACTGCAGATGAAGAGGCTGTGAAACCCCAGATCTCCTGTCTTGTAAGTACAGGGCTTTGCTATTTTCCACTTGTTAATACATGTGGAATATAGCATGTATATATTTACATGGAGTTGGACTGATTGCCCACATTGTGGGTGGCTACAATGTGTTTGGAGTCCCTAAATACCTGCCCCAAAGAAAAACTGTGCTGTGAGCAGGTGAAAGGAAAGCATCTCTGGATCAAAGAGGCAACTATCTGGGATGCCAACATTCCAGGTACACCTCCCCCAGTTCTGCAATGACTTGGAGAGAGTGGGGTACTTTTCAGGCAGGGTGCTGACATTTCTGACATCCCTAAAATAGAAGTTATCTCCCAGCCTTACCAGGAATCATTCTTTAGTACAAGGACCAGGAAAATGAGATGAGCAGAGATGCTGTCCAGCAGAGAGCAGTGAAAAAGCTGTTACTTCAGCAAGAATCTATGCTCCACCCACTCCTGGCTTGCCAGCCGTTCCTCCCACTCTGACTCAAGCAGAATTAAAAATGATACAACTGTTTGGCTGGCGGGTGGGGGGGTGAGAAGCAAAATGTTTAAAATGGTGTAAATGTGCTTGATTTGGATAATTTATATAGTTCACACTTTATTGATTCCTACTTTTAGGGTTTGTCCACATTTCAAAGGTGAGTTTAGAGAAAATAGGTGTTATGTAGAGAGCAAGTGGATACCTTGCACAATTCCATATAAATTATTGTTAACTCAAGGGAGGTAAACACACCCTGTTAGACAAACAGTTCAAAGATATGTGAGATGCGGCCCTAAGAGAACTTCTGTCTGGACCTGTAGCCGCCTTTGGGCATGGAGAAGTGGGGCACAAGCCTAGCAGTCTTGAAGCAGGAGGGTGGAACCAGTCTCTGCAAGACTGATCTAGCGATTTTGACTGTTCAGCTAACTAGTTATAAAAGCCAACTAAGGTTTCCACATCACATCCAAACTAAACACTCAGTGGCAGCCCCATACTAGACATTATGGGATCGGGAACAGTCATGTGCAGATAGTATTTAGTTCTGAAGTTGTCTGTTGCTTCTCCATGGACTGCACTACAAACAGTTCAGGAAATAAAGTTCCAGCCTTCTCTTTAATCTTTACTGCAACCCACCTTTAGTCCACAAAATAGGGCAACATCTCTATAAACTTTTTTTCCTCATAGATATGTGAGAATCCCCATGTATAGTGATGTAACTCTTTCAGCATTACAAAGCACATATGCAAAGATAGACCTGAAACATACAATGCATGTACACACTCATCAGGTGACAGAGACGCATGTATGGAAGCAGTTATCCCACACCTTAAACCACCGACTGAACAAAGTATGGGATTCACAATTCTTCAAAATCAAGAATATGCAAGCAAAGAATTTTAAAAGTATCTACATAGTATCTAAAACCAACACAGAGCAGCATAAAATCCATATAAAATGATACGATAACCTAGTGGGGGAAAGAACAATTCGTTCTCCTTTACAGGAAAGCATAGCATGAGAGGTAAATTTTAAAACAGATTTTATCTTAAGCAGATGTATATTAATCAAGTAGGAGAGATTTTTTTCCCATCACAAACTTCCAAAGGGAATTGCTTTCATATATGGTTCATTATCTATAGACTCCATGTTGTGTTGTGGCTGAAGTATTGTCTGGGGTCCTGGTAAACCCCACTCGGCCATGAAGCTCACTTGAATGACTTTGGGCCAGTCACTCACTCTCGACCTAGCCTACCTCATAGGGTTGTTTTTGTCAGGATTGTTTTTTGTATGGAGTGGAGAAGAGCTAAGCAAGCAACCTGGCTCCTCACAAGAGCAAAAGAGCCAGGATGCATTTGCAACAACAATAAAGATAAGAGTAGCAGGCACAAAGCAATGTTAGAACTGGATGTTTTTTTCCACAAAGGTACCTAAATTCTAATATTGCCAACAATGGTCAAAGAGGGCCCATTGTGTTCTTCATGGCAAGAGGCCAAATAGCTGTCCAGGGTTTCAGGGTTAACCACGCCCCTTTTCCAGGCCACACCCCTTTCCCCTAAACACCAATTGTGCGGCGGTCCGCTGGCTTTTGTGCAGTTCTCCCCTATTCTCAAAGGCTTGTGCACCTTTCCTAAGGCTTTAAGCTCAACTAGCTGGAATTTTGGCTGGGCTCATTCACTTTCATTCCCATCCATTACTGGAATGTGGGTAGGATGTGATCAGAAATGAAATGCAGCCCTTGGGCTGAAACAAGTTCTGAACTTTGTAGGGCCTTTATGACTGTAGTACAACCTTTAAAGGCATAGTAATGAGCTGACAATCTGCAGTTCCTGGTGTCCCCTCTCATTGCTGTTCTGAGTTTCACACAGATGGATGGATGTTGGCACACTCCCACTGAACTCTTTCAAGCTACTTTTTAAGGACAGATTGTTTTTAATTAGTGTTCTACAACCAGCCTTAATTTAAGTCTCTCAGAGCAGGCATGGGACAGTAAGGGATTGCTAAATGGACAGCATTAGAACAGACTGTAGCTCAGTCTTCAAATTATCATGGCCTTTAATGGTCCCCAGGACTGAATCTATCTGGCACAACAGTGGCAGTAAAATGCAGATGCTGGAGTATGAACTTCTTGTCAAGTGTTAGAGAAACCCGGCCTTAAGTGCTCTGTCAGGAAAAATAATCCAGTTCTAACCTTCCTTTGTGCCTATCACTGTTTGTGTTTCCTTTGATTAAGACAATAAACCTGACAAATTAGTCTTTTTGTTTGTATCAAGTGGAAAGCACTTGTTTTAAATAAAGTTAGCACTCTGCCTTAAAAGTGCTAATTACTAACACAGCCCCAAGTAAAAGCTCTGGGAGTTTATGGGAGCGCTGCCTCCAGCAGTTTATTTTGCAAAGAGGCATCTTTATTCATTAGGTTTGAGTGCCACTTGATTCATTTTAATTGTCTAGAAAAGCAGAAGCAAAATGGGTACCAAGGCTGGAATAGCACAGGGGCTCCAGCATAATACAACATTGACACAATGCTTCTAATCCTAGCTAGGTCTCACATACTACTTTATTTATTTATTTATCTATCCATTTATATCCTGCCTTTTTCCTACAAAGGGCACAAGGCAGCTTACATCTCCTCCTCCATCTTATCCCCACAACAACAACCCTGTGAGGTAGGTTGGGCTGAGAGTCTGTGACTGGCCCAAAGTCACCCAGTTGGCTCCATGGCTGAGCAGGGACTAGAACCCAGATCGTCTGAGTCCCAGTCCCACACTCTTAACCACTACACCACACTGGCTCTCTCATGCTTTCATGCTTCCTGTTTAGTCCTGCACTGACGAGGAAGTTGGCCCCAGTGGCCTTATTGACCCTTCCAACTCCACTATTCTAGGATTCCATCACTCTTTTGCTTCCTGAAACCCTTGTATGCTCACAGGTACTACAGCCTTCCAAATGCAGTCATGCTCACAGAAATCTGAATATGCAAACATGCTTATCTGTTGTTGAACATTAAGCACTAGGAGTCAAAAGACTATGAGACAGGCACTAATGCAAACATTTTGTCATGCTTCGCACCATGAAAACAACCTCAGCTAAGCTCAGGCAGAGCAGCAATTCATAGATCAATTCTTTCCTCCCAGGCAATGGAAAATCTGTTTCCCAGAACCTCACAGATGTAGAATCCTCTGCACTGCTCTACACAACGCTCCCTTATCTGTTACCCATTTGCTCTGCACAGCCCTGGTGTCTTCCCTTAAAGCTGCAGCATAGATGCGTTAGTAATTTTTGTTGTTGTTAGCATTTTTGTTTTTGGAAGAAAACTGGCAGAGAAATCTTCAGAAATAGGTATTATAGGCACAACTCAAATCCAGAGCTTTCTGTCCAGAGTTGGGAGGCCAGAACAGAAGGTGTGGGACCAGCACAAACTGGGGGGTAGGGGCCCAACCCAATACAGGTAGCCCAGTGCCATGACTTATATATTAGTGTACCCTGTTCAGGGCTAGTAACCTGAGAAGGATGCCCCCAAGAAATTCATAGCAACCAAGCAGCCATGGTAAGCTTCATTTTAGTGAATTATAGAGGGTTTGTAGTTTGAGGGTGCTCCTGGTCCCTGAGTTATTGCTTGTTTCACAGGTAGGCTTACTGGCCAGGAGCACCTTTGATAGCTCAGGCTGATTTTTCAGCTACACTCATATTTGGAGCAAAGACCCATGTGCTGGTACCCTCTTGCCTGGATTACTTTAATGCACCTTTGAAGGTGGTCTGGACACTCCAGCTAATCCAGAACAGACCAGTATGGCTGCTAACAAGGACCAGTCCTTGACAGCATATTATGCTGGTCCTTCATCAGCTGCATTGGTTGCCAGTTGTAGTCTAGGCTCAATTCAAAGCGTTGACATTAACATACGAAGTCCTAAACAGCTTGGGACCAGGATAGCTGAGGGAATATCTGTCTCCATATATCCCTACCTGACCACTAGGATCCCTGAAGAGGTTCTTCTCCAGGAGCCAGCCCCTAATGAAGTGAGGCGGGAAATGGCTAAGAGAAAGGCCTTCTCCATCACTGCATCCTACTTATGGAATACCCTCTCCAAGGAAGCCCATGTGGCCCCATCATTGCTTGCTTTTCAGGGCCAGGTAAAGACTTCTTTATTTAGGGCACAATTTTAGTAGCCAGTTTGAGTTTTTTACTCTGTTACCTTATTGCTGCTCACTTGTTTTGTTTTCTGCCATGAATATCCGATTTTATAATTTAATCAGATTTTATTCTTATACTTCTTGATTTTGTTGTTCTATTTTATTGTTTTATGGCTTTTATTGTTGTCCTTGTTTTTTATTGTAAGCTGCTCAGAGAGCCCTTTGGGCTATATAGGGTGGCATAGAAGTACAAATAAACAAATAAATCTGGTACGGACTCCATCTTTGTAGTCCCTTTGGGGACTGCCTACAGGCCACATGTATTTCCTGCATGTCTGAATAAACTGTAAATGTCTTTTGATTGTACAACCCCAGTGGGCTCTCAAAGGGTGGTTTTTTCACTCTTGACACATGCAAAGCACTTAACAATGAAGTGCTCTTAAATCAGGGACCTTTAAGTTCGAAATGCTTTTTAAATTCTGCTTTGGGCTATGGAAACTCATTCTGCTGAGTTTTCCCCAGCCAAGCAGGCACTCCAATCTTCCTAACACAAGGACTTCCTGACTGTTTCCCTTGTACCAGAAAATGGTCTAACTGCAGATTGATATTATATATTAGTAATTGAATTGCCCTCTTGTTACTTTAATTATCTCATAGGTTCTTATTGGTTACTTATTTGCCTTCTGTTATATAATTACCTAAGAGACACTCATAAACCTGAAGTTATTACAGATGGGCCACTGGGCCACCAGCTTTTGCTCCAGAGAGAGAATCTGTTACCTTAACCGCTTAGTGCCTGTGACCCTGCATGCTTGGGCGCACGGGCTGAATCTGTGCCCTCCTGACTTGGTTGCTGCGATGAAAGGACTGCTTCTGCTTCACCACAGACCACAGGGAAAGGCGGAGCATCGATGCAGCTGGAAAAGGGAGGAGGCAGCAAGACTGAAGTGGTCTGCAAACAGAAGAACCAGAAGGATTACAATAAACTGACACTTAACCCAGATAAAACAGAGGTGCTCTTGGGAGGGAGTTCACCTGACAGGTTGGAAGAGCTTTCAGTGGAGGGTTGCAGTCCCCTTGGGGACAGGGTTCACAGTTTCGGGGTGCTCCTGTACCCAGGTCTATCCCTGATGGTTCAGGTGGACTCAGGGTCCAAGGGCACTTTCCTCCAACTGTGTCAGAATTATCAACTCCATCCCTATCTGGATGGGTAGAGCCTGAAAACAGTTACCCATGCACTGGTAACATCAAAAATTGATTACTGTAATGCGTTCTGCATGGGGCTTCCCTTGAAGATGGTCCAGCAATTACAACTGGTACAAAATCAGGCAGCCAGGTTGGTGGCTGGTGCTCCACCTGGGACTCATATTACCCTGGTGCTCAAAAAGTTGCACTGGTTAGCAGTTGTCACCCAGGCCTAATTCAAGGTGCTTGTTTTGACGTAAAAAGGCTTAGGGCCTGATTACCTAAGGGACCGCCTTCACCCATTCAAGCCTGCCTGACCCCTTAGATCAAAACAGGAGGCCCTTCTGCAAGAGGTGAGGGGGAGGCAAATAGGAAAGGGGCCTTCTTAGTGGTTGCGCCTCACCTCCAGAATAAACTCCCAAGGGACATTTGCCTGGTGCCATCATTATTTTCATTCCAGTACCAGGTGAAAACATACCTTTTTAATATATATTTTAACTGATCCTGACCCTCCTTTCACTTATTTAATGTTCTTGTATTACTGATTGTTTTTGGTTTTATTTTTTAAGATTTAAAAAAAGAATTAAATGTATTTATATGATTTTGTAAACTGCCTAGGGACTTTTAAGTTTCAGCAGTGTATAAATGGAAATATTAATAAATAATAAATAAATTAAAACACCTGTCAGCCAGCAGTGAATATACTTGTCATTGGAAGCCCTTCTGTGTTCAGTTAGACAGGTTGTAACTTATGGTGACCCTATGAATGAATGCCTTCCAAAATGCCCCATCCTCCACAGTCTTGCTTGGCTCCTGTAAATTTAAGGTTGTGGTTTCCTTTATGGAGCTAATCTATCTTGTATTTGGTCTTCCCTTTTATCTTCTGCCTTCAACTTTCCCTAACATGATTGTCATCTCCAGGGAGTCTTACCTTCTCTTGGTGTGTCCAAAGTATGACAGCTTCATGCTTATCATTTTTGTTTGGCTTTCTGTCAATCCAGAGTATTCACAAAGTTCTCCTCCAGCACCATGTTTCAAAGGCATCCATTTTGTTTCTGTTAGCTTTCTTTATGCTGAAGCTTACACAGCCATACCTCATTTTGGGAACTAAATAGTAAAGATGGCCTTGACTATGGTCTCCAGTGAAATGTCCTTACACCTGGTATTTTCTACTTCCTTCACCGTTGCACTTCCAAGTCTGGGTCTTCTTTGAATATCTGGGCACAGTTTCCATCTAAGATGATGGATGATTGAGCCAATGTATGCAAAATCTTTCATAATTTCAATTCCTTCATTGTTGGCAGTAAAATTCTGCAATTTTCTGTAGTCATGATTTTTGTTGTCTCAGCCTTCTCCCATTCCTGCCCATGGCTTGTTCCTTTTTGGTCCCACGAAGGCCCAGTTGTGACTTGGTGGGGCAACCAGTGTGGTTCATTCCATGCTGGTAGTGAAGAGGCAGGCAGGACCTGGAGTTATGAACCTAGAGAATTGGACCTCTGACCCAGGAGCTCAGAGCTAGGACCCTGAAGAATCCTATGGTCTCCCCAGTGATGTCGGGAGGCCATAGGATTGTACCAAGAGTGCAAACTGATGCATATTTGGACAGAAGAAACCTGGAACTTCCAGCATGCCCCAGTCAGCATGGGTGGGACATGCTGCTTTTGTAAGTTTCTACTTTTGTAAGTTACCCCAACAATCATATATTAAAGGGCAATACCAAAGCTAATAAAATAAAAATAAATGTGTGGCTTTCAGTTCTCAGAGAAGGCTCCTGCCCTTTTCAGTGATTAATTAAACCCTTCACTGTTAAGCTGACCCAGCTGGACCTCTACCTGGATCCCATGAAGTCAGGCCACCAATCCATCCAACAGGGACAATCATTTGATGATATCAAAAAAAGTCGAACACACGCATTGCTGATCTTTAACAGTAAGTACTTTATTAAATTAGGAGTTTTCAATATCAAATAAAAGCATTTTATCAATATTGATATTAACAACAACAACATCAGATGAGAATGTGTGTGCCCATCTGTCCATCAGCATCACTGCTCTTAAGACCAGGAAATCTAGAAGCTTCAAACTTGCCCTGCCTATTGAGGGAATTCTAGGGTGTGCACCAAAGGGTTATTTTCATTTAAAGTTATGAATTAATTTTAATTAATTGATGTGTCCATGTAATTCTAGCCTGTAGGAACATCTTTAACCACTTGTGCCAGAATTCACCAACCATCACATAGCTTTGCAATCTGTACATTTTAGAGATTAGTAGAACAAGGACCACAGTTACACAACTGTGTCCTTCTCCTTGCCCTGGGGTGGCCCTCCCCTCAGGGGAACCAGCTGGACAGACCACTCACTAACAGGGCCATAGGATGTACACCATGGCAGAAGAACCAGAGGGCACGGCTTCACTCAGACAATGTAGCCAACTTTTCCAGTTTTCTAAAATTTCCTGAAGGGTTTGCTATCTCAGATTAAGGGCTATTCCAACCTAAGCAAGACTGGTTCCATTTGCTAGTCAATAATAAAAGCAGAACTGGAAGGAAAACTCACACACCTTTGAGATGAACAACTCACTGTGAAAAGAGAATCAATGTAGCGTTAACAAACCTCTCAGCCTTGCATTGATCGAGGTCCAAATCTTTTGGCAGCACTCAAAGGAAATCATACTCCAGATTAAAATAGTTCCCCCTCCTTTCCCACTGTAGATTTTCGGAAGTTTGTCTTCCTTTCCCAGAGGAAGAATCTGACTGTGCTGCAGGAGATAAATTGGATTTCTAGATGTTTTGATTTAGAAATATAAACACACTGGAGTGAGGGCTGGTATGACTGCTAATTTGCCAGAAATATTTTTGTGCCCATTAAAAGACTTAATTGTGTGACATGGGTGACCACAAGGGTCTACATTTCAAACTTAAAATAGCAGCCTGAACTGAACAAGTCTGACAAGAGAACACATTTTAGACCAAAAATACATGATGATTATGTTTCTCCTCCTGGGTATCGATCCCTGAAGTATTTCTAGAGGGATAACTATGTTAGCCTGCTTCAGCAAAACAAAAAGTCTTGTGCCAATGTAAGGACCAAAAAAGGACTAAGGCATAAGCTTTGAAGGACACAGCCCACTTCATCAGATGCATTAAGCTGTGCTGGGTTGGGTAGTTGCCCTGGCTAGTACCATGGAGCAAGTATTTCTTGCACACACGTACACAAAACCCCTAGGTCAGGAGAGAACTGTGAGTGTATGTGTGAATCTGGTAGGGTAGAAAGGCATTAAAGAACAAACTCTTCTAGCATGTGCTTGGATAAATTCATAGTATTTTTGAATGATTGAACCCAGCAAAAATGGTAGACATGTCATGAGTGGAGCCTACTAGAGCCGGGGGTCAGACTAGGTGGTCCAGGAGGTCCCTTTTGACTCACTGTTTCTATGTTGCTAAATTTCTATTATGTGGAAGGCTGGTACTTACATGTGTTTTGTGAATACCCACTGTTAATGCAATGGTATAAATGAGGGTCGTTCATGAACAAGGACAGCAACACTCAAGCTAACCCTGGTTAGTATTGTGCCAAAGACAATAGTAAACTACTTCTGAATATTTCTTACCTTGAAAACCTGATGATGAAACGATCCAAAATGAAACAAGAGGTAGAACCAGAAGAGGAGACTCCCAGATCAGAAGTCAGTCAGCCAGCTACTGGGGAAGAACATTTAACACTGTCATTATTGATGCAGCTAAATCAAACCTGAGCCGAAGTCCAGGGGCTGGCATGCCCAGAGGCCAAACTAAAGTCTATTTCTGTATAACACATAAAATTGGAACCTGAAATATGAGAAGTAAGAATCAAGACAAAGTGGAAACCATTAGGCAAACAATGCATAGCGCTTGGTGTGAGCAGACCAAAGTGGGCTGGAATGGGGAATTTTAAGTTAGATAATTACAAAATGGTTTACTTTGAAAATGACAAACTTGGAAGAAACAGACCCACTCTGTTTCTTCTACGGCAGGAAAGGGCTACAATGCAAAGTCAGACTGAATCATATTAACCAGATTTGTGGAAAATCTATCAATATAACCATCATTCATGTCTACACTCCAACAATAGAGGCTGAAGAAGAAAAAATCAAACACTTTTATGCAAGCTTCCAGGCTCTTCTTCAGACATTTGTACAGTTTTTATGGATCATGTAGGGGCTTCCAATCTCATTTAGTTGAAAGCTGTTAGACACCCTCTTCAAATGTTTGCACTGAATGTGCAAAAGTTTCAAAGAGAAGCTTGTATGTGCAGGGACAGGTCTTGTCTCCTTCGCTTTGTATGATCAGACAAACACCTGAATCAGGCAAGAGAAAGTCATTTATGACAACCATCACCAATCTGTGTTAAGTGCAAATTGAACAAGCACTCATATGCATCTCTCTCATCTTAGAGAGCAGAATTCCTGTATGAAATTGTGCATAACCCCATCCCTGTGGGCCTGAAAAATGGGATTAAATAATTTGAGACCTACAAGACCTCTCCCTCTTGACACAGCAATCCTTCCTCCTACTTCCTCATATCCAAAGCTCTACTAAAAATCCTTTCTCTCCCTTTAGTTTCCTAGCCCTTGTTGGTGCTAGTCTTTGATGTATGCAGCACATACATGCAGCAAAAATGTTCATAATGCAGATTTGAATCTCTCTATGCATTTGACGTATTTATATTCATTAATACATAGCTCACACTATTATAACAAACAGCCTGTCAGATAAAGGCAGAAGACTGCTAATGGTTTAACGGCCTCCTGTAGGTTATATGAAGATACTGATATGCAGTGTGTTTTCTCTCTGTGGTAAATTCTCACACTTGAAGTCATGAAATTTTACACTTCAGAGTTAATGCTACACCTCATCTAAATATGTGAAATGTAACCCCAACAGCTAGTGGAAAATGGCTTTGGAGCCTGGGGCATTTGAAGCCAAGAAGCAGGGAGGAAAGTGCTTAATCCCCTCAACCCACTCCCTCCCAAACACTTTTTCCTGGCAGTTTAAGTTTTCGACCCCAGCACAAGCCCCCCTCTGCTCTGAATTGCCACTATTACTTGCACCAAGGGGTCAGAGCAAGTGTGCAGGCAATGTGGGGTTAGACCCACTGGAAGCCAGACACACCCAGCACAGAGCTGTATAGGGCCCCAATTTTAAAGTTTTCTTCCCTGGTATGGTTCCCACAGCCAATGAAGATGTGTAGGTTTAGATTTGGATTATGGAACTTACAAGAAAAAAATCCAATCTTTTTGGATTATGGAACTTACAAGAAAAAAGAGAGAGAAAGCCCAACTGAGTATAGGAGACCATAATGTGAGCAATAAATGGTTCTTTTGGATGATAGCCTGGGAACCTGGCAACATGGTTGAAGTGTCAGGGTTGATGCTGCCACTCTGAGGTGCAGGAAAAGAATGTTGCAGAAGGAAAATTATGAAGCAATCTTTACAGCCCTAAAGAATGGTTAAGTGTTATGGTTCACAAGCTGAGGCAGCAGGGAGATGGGGAGGCCCATGGTCCTACCAAATGACAAGCTGATTGGAAAAGTACAGAAGCATGGGCTTTCCAACCACAGAAACCTGTGCCTCATTTTCTGACTGGCTGGGTGGCTTTAGGAGAATGGCTGAAGTGCACTAAACTAGATGCAACATCAGGCATGCAATGGGGCCTTGCATACTTGCCTTTTTCATATTGCTACAGTATGCAAGGGAACAGGAACGTGCCACTAAGAGGCGGTAGCACAGGAGTCATGGTTTTACTTCTTTATCTCTAATATAGGTACTCCCACCACAAACTGTCAGTTTTGCTCTTGGCATGGTTTCTCCGGATGCTTTCTAACCTCCATGAAAAAGGTTAAATAGCCCTTACTCAGCATGGCTACCCCCTAAAAAAAAAGTAACCCCCCCCATGCCAAATATTGGGAGAATGATCATTCCCGCCTCACCAGTTAGTAGTTTTGCCTTTACACACACACACATGAGACAGACAGACAGCAGCTGCTGCTCTCATCCAGATATTTAAATAGTGGTATCATCAGAATACTTAGTTGTCATCAGTACATTTGCTGATCGCAGCTCAATTTCTCCTTTTCGTCTCAGTTGGGGGAGGATGTTCTATTGGTTTCTGGAATCAAAGAGGAACTGGCTTTAGTCAAAAAACCTGAACCTCAGTTTGAACCACTTGAGAGCCAGCATTCAACTTGTTCTGAATAGAGTTTCACTCACCAAGATGTGTACAATACTTTTAGATTATCTTCAATATTGAAGACCTGAGCAGCACTGATGACACACAGCTTCTTCGACCAGCTGACACAACATGGACACTGTTGTCCATGTTTTGATAATATCCAGACTGAGCTATTGCAAAGATATATAGACTATCCAATCATGCGATTGTGCTCAATCATGTCAGGAATGGAGCTAGTAGATTGTTACTGGGGATGGTCCTTTAGAGTAGCTCCTCCCTGTGCCTAAACAGCTGCAGTGGCTGGGGTCCATTCCCAACTTCAATGCAATGTGCTATTTATAATCTCAACAGGGTGACTAAAGGATCACCTTCTCTCACATGAATCTAATAGAACCTTAAGACCACATCCAAGGCCTCTTCGTGTCTCTCTCAGCCAGGGAACAACTGGGGAAACTGTTAGCCAGAGAACAACTTTTGTGTTGCTGCACCCCATCCGTAGATACTCTACCTGAGGCATTTGCCTTGCATTGGGCCTTTTTTCTTTTTGGCACCAGCTGAGTGTCTTTTTATGCATATGGGATTATTGCAATGCTGGCTCTCCTAGCTTCTGTGGATGTTTTCATGTGTGTGTCTTTTTAAAAAAGTAATAACCCAGACATTATAAAACCAGGAGACACAGAGATAAATGTAAAACAAGCTAACCCTTCACAGACACTCAGACTCCATAAACATAGTCATCCAGGATTAACCATCCCATATTTGCACAGAGTTCTGACAGCTCTGAAATTAACAAAGGCAAGAATATCGGTACTGCTCTCTGGTGGCACCATACAGTAAATGCACCTCCGTTACATTTTCCCTTGAATGGAAAGTTGTAGAAGACTGATGCCCGCCCTGAACAGTACCGGCCAACAAATCTCTCAGCTTTCAGCTAATACTGCAGCCCAAGGCTAATTCCCCAGTTTGCAGTGGAAATGCCATCTCATTAGTCCCACGTTTTTTTCAAAGCTGAAATAAATATAATAAACACTATGAACTGAAAATGTAAACTGCAAATCATCACACGAAACACTCTCAGTTCTGCCAAGTATCAGTTTTTACAGAAAAATCACATCCCTATACAACAGATATTCCTTATTTTAGAACACACCAAGTCAACAGAGCAGATACTGTTGGAGCGATCCAAATATAATGCTTTTTTATTTCATGCATCTAATGAAATTCTTTAATCCATGAAAACTATATACTGAGGTAAATTTTTAATCCCTTAAGTGTCAGAATACTGCTATATAAATGACAATCCTCGGTCCAAAAAGAGCAAGGGACAATCAAATAATCTAAAAGTACCATTTAACTACTTCTACCTTCCCGGGATATTTTTGTCCTACCTCAAAAGATAATTTATTATTTCTTTAACTCCATTTTTTAAGATGCAAGCAGGCGATTCTGAAAATGACTGAAGAAAAGCCTGGCAAGGAATTCGTGTCTTCAGTTGTTCCAATTGCTTCATACAAGGATTTAAGCCATATTTTCTTCCATTTCCATATGGAGAAAGGAATTATGCAGGAGGAGCTCTTCACTTAAGAAATTAGGTTGCAGTCTTGGCCACACAGAACAGGGTCAGCCCTGTCATGCAGCACATGGTTCAGGTGACATATGGATTGACTGGAGCTAGCATTTCCTTGTGCTGCAAGACTTTTTAGAGTATTGTCCCTAGTTGTCCCTCACCAGAATATATTTCCAAGCAAATATATGTAGGGTGAATCTGCAAGGCACTGAAGTCTAGAATGAATGAATGAATGAATGAGCGAACAAACGTGTGTATTTATGTAGAAGCCTGAGCGAACGAACGTGTGTGTGCGCGCGCGCGCGCGCATTTAGAAGCCTGAGCTGGTTAGAAAGATGAGCTAAGGTTGGCATTTTTCCTCTGCCTTTAATGGGGATTGATTGATTGATGGTTTTTCTATATTGTCCCAATTACTAAAAAAGTCTCTGGGAGGCTTACAGAGAGTGAACCAAAAAAACCAGAACCATAACAACGCTCAAATTTTTAAAAAGTACACTTCATCTAAAATAGTAATAAAAACAAGAATAAAACCAGTTATTAAAATACTGCAAAAATAAAAAGGTCTTTGCCTGGCACCAAAAGAAATAGAGCAACGGCACCAGGCAAACCAGCTGGGCGAGCGTATTCCATAGCTGGGGCACCACTGCTGAAAAGGCTGTTCTCCGAGTAACTGCTCTCCTGATTTCCTTCAAAGAGAGTTTCTGGAAAAGGGCCTCTGCCTCCGATCTCAAGAGGCGGGCCAGCACAGAGGGAATTTATTATTTCAAATTATATGCTGCCACATTAGCCCACAATTGGACTCTGAATTGAAAGAAGCATATAAGTTCCAAACATGTGAGATTGCATGTAGCCATTTCATTGCTGCATGAGCACAGGTAAGGATGGAAGGAGCAAATAGGAATCACACATGAATTCATTTAGGGTTATCACTTGCCTCTTATAAGTTGATAATTCTTGACCATGCACAAGAGAGAGAGAGAGCGCACTAACAGCCAAAGCTCATACTCTGGGGAAATTTGAACTGAGATTATGGAAGTGAATGCTAAAGATGAAAATCCAGACCTCCAGCAATAAAAAGAAATGCTCAGCCTGTCCCAAGAAACTAATTTGAGACAGCACAACCAAATAATGAAAGCTCTAAGTTTAGCCACAAAGGTAGCCAGGCTGAACACCACAGCAGAGGAGGGAGCAGATGGACAGACAGCAGTAGGAGCAGATGGGCTGGCAAGACTAAGCTTCACCCTTCATTTACAAAAAGAATATTGCACTTGATGCTTGAGTGACTCACAGCACTACCCCATTTGGCCCAGAGCCTTCATCAGTGGCAAACAATATGGCGGTCAGTTGTGAGAGTGGAGTTTGCATAACCTGTATAATAGGCAGTAGCACTCTTTTCATAGCTGGTAAGTGTGCATCCATTTATGTGAAAATACCAGCCCTAACCAACCACAAACACACCGGTGGGGGGGATATGCTCCATGGGGGGGGGGATATGCTCCATGAGGCATTTGGGGGTGTATCAAAACTATTCTCCATCTCAGACTCAATTTCATTATTAGACAATGCTGCTACTTTCCTTAGTTTCACTAATATGTTTCT
Organism: Varanus komodoensis; assembly: GCF_004798865.1. Lineage (NCBI taxonomy): Eukaryota > Metazoa > Chordata > Lepidosauria > Squamata > Varanidae > Varanus > Varanus komodoensis. The sequence goes on from NW_025335268.1 coordinate 137,069,420, forward strand.
ATTGTTATAGCCTTCCAAAGATTTCTTGGCAATCATATATAACCTGGAATCCACAAACAACCTTTAGTTATTTGTGTAGGAACACAAACCAAGCTTGTTCATACACAGCGCTTTCTGCATCAGTGCATGTATCTATTCTCAAATTGTGAAGTGCAGGAAGAGGGCAGTTAGGCTATTGAACATAATATTGTGTTCAGAATGGAAAGACAACCAGATAAGAACAATGCAAAATACGTAAGAATTTTTACTACAATTGCAATTTTACCCCTTCAATCTCATTCCATGGGTTATCAAACAGCAAGGGAAGATGGTCTGTTTAGAAGAGGTCACTCTTGTACAGCACTTTCAAGATTCTGCATTTTACAAATTACACTCACACCTGATCTTGAAAAGGCTGATAGTGAATGCTGCAAACTAGACACATTTTTCTTAACATATTTTAGAAGGAGTCCCCTGAGTCTTTGCTTACTTTCCTATCCAAATGATTAAACAAAGCAGTAGCACATTTATTTTAGGAAGATTTTAAGTTTACAAAAGAATACTCCATTTAAAAGATTCTTCGTTTTCTAATTTAATAGAAATAACCAAAACCAAGTGGTTTTCAAAACAATGTTTTTAAAACTGTTCTAGTACAACTGCTACACCACATTCCAGAGCATTTAACAAGAAATATTTACAGGCTGCTAAATGTATTAAATAATCATGTAAAGGAAAATGCCTTTATTACACACCAGCCAAAAAACACAGGAACTGAACAATTAGAAACGTTAACTTGTTAAAAAATTAAATATTATTCAGAGAATACAATACCACAGAAACAGCACTTTTTTTTGAAGAATCAGTAAAGTTAACTATGTGCAAAAAGTACCAGTTTTAATTACCAGAAAAAAAGAATGTTGGGAATTGAACCCTTTGATTTGTATGTGTACATATAAAACAGGCTTTCAATTGCACAAATCTTTATAGACCTGTTATATACATGTTTAATGGCATTTTGAACTGAAAGAATGCCCACATCTGCAGGCCTTTAACATGCATCACTTTCTATTTTGAAATTTATGTTCACACTAAGGGGAATGCTGAAACAAATGAGAGATCTATAAAACTCTTTGCATTTCTTTGTACAAAGTTGCAAATCACTTTAAAAGAAGCAGCTCCTCAGCTTTAAAAAGCCCTCAAACAGAAAGAGGCAAACTGCATTTTGTTACTGTAAATCAACTACTAAATAAACAAAACTCATTTTTTAAAAAATATGGTTCAGATTTTAAAAGGAGAGGAAAAGCAAGCAAAAAACCAGAGAAAGTACAATGGATGGAATTACTGCATGTGCAACGTTGAAAAGGTAAAGTGGTGGCCATACTTGACATCACAAGTCTTATGCAATAGTCTGAAATATGTCTATGTAAATTGTGGCATATAAAGTTTTTAAAAAAGTACTTCCATTATTTACTCAAACAACTACTTTTTAAAAAAATATGTTAACTTTCCCCAATTTTTTAAATAAAATGCCACACTGTAACTCCACACTTTATTTTTTTTTTAAAGCTAGACTTGGGTGATACACATACAAAAACTTTCCTATAAAACCACTATCCAAAGGAAGAGGATTCCTGCCATGCTAAACAGGCAACAGACAAAGCAGTTTTATTGCTTTTTCCTAGGAAAAGTGGGGAAAAGAGGCAGAAAAAGAAGAAGCCTACATCCAAGTACATTACATATCCAACTTCAACATACTGTGGCCATTACCTACACTTAAATAGGGCTGGCTAATAAACTAAGTTATACAACAGAATAGCAAATTGGGGTTGTTGTTAAAAATATTTGTTGGTTGCAGTGGCTTGGAAGAATGTTTATAAAACATTCCATTATCAATGCTGAAAGTATCCTGACAGTCAATGCCACATCAAATAGTTTTAATGGGGATCTTTTCACATGAAAAAAGGTTATCTACATTTAACAGCATATCTATTTTAAAAACTGGGGGGAACACCCTTTTTTGGATAGTAATTCAGCCTTAATAGTATATGATAGGACACTTAATTCCAGGGCACAGTCAAGACCGACCTGAACATACTTAGCTGGTTAAACTAACCCTAATCACTAGTAATTACATGGCAGGGGACCTGCTGAGGTAATTGAGAAGTCCACAGTCGGCACGCTGTACACTTGTCGTCCTTCCTGTTTCAAAGCAAACTGCCTTTTTCTTCTTTGGATTAACTTAAACTTTTGAAACATATACAACCGAGAGATTTGAAATTACTGCTTTTCAAGAACATTTAAAATCAGAGCTTAAGAGTCAAATTAGGTGACAAGAGGATCTTGGGACCACATTACACAAAACTTACATTGTAATTTATGCAGCACAGGCAAATCCATAGCACATGCAAGGGAAGCTCCACTATCCATTACAAACCGGGTCTCTAACATAAAATCATTCCCAGTATAGCTCAATTATTGCACAGACATCCATGAACTGCAAATAGAGGCTGCTCTTAAACTGCACCAATGGCAACATTTTTAGTTTGAATAAATCATGTCAACACACTGGAAAAAATCTATCGATTCTGAAATGGAGTCACAAACCACAGTCATCTAGTTCCATGAGGAACTTAAACTGGCAATTTGTAGAATTTGTGTATAACATCTGATTATATACATTTCTGGTGGTAGGTAATCAAATGGAAAAAACAACCAAAAATACAACTTATCTGAAAAGATAATTTCATAACAAGTAAACTTCAAAAGAATACAGTTTTTCTCTATTTGCACTGAAATTTGCAAAACTGTAAATCTCAAAAATCAACTAGAGGCTAAATGACAATTGCCACTTGTGTACAGGGATCCTGCATATAGTTGAGTTAAATAGTTCAATTTAAGAAATCTAAAAAGATAAATGCAAATGTTGACAAGATTGCAGCTTTCAGATAATATTAGAAAGCCAGTTATAAAATATTCTATGAAGTACAGAAAACAAAATTTCTAGATACTAAGGAAACTCTGCAATTCAAGATCCACGGAGCCTGTATTGCAAATTGAGATACTAGAAAATGTCATGTACAATCACATTAAATTCTCATCCAGTATTAAGCACCTTGTATTACACTTCCCTACTGGTATTCAGTGATTTTCTCAAAATGCCAGTTATAAGTGCATGCACTAAAATTTTGTGGGATTTTGTGAGAAAGTAAACACACTGGCAGTGTAGATTGTTTGCAGAATAATCCACAGTGGGCCGAAGAGGTAATTGATGCTCACCATAAATTGCTCTTGCCTTATCCTCCAGCTGGTAGTCCAGTGTTCTCTTTGTGCTCCCATCATCTCTTTGTGCTCCCCTTTTCATTCATCACTACATGTGTTTTTTTAAAAATAGGAACTTCTAAAGAGTGCAGCTGGGGGTCTTTTTTATTCCTTTTGGCCACTGAAAATTGTGCAGCTGGGTTTGTCTTACATTTTTATTACCTTTGTTGGTATTCCACAGGTTCACATTTATAGCAGTCCAACACAAGTAGTCTTCTTGTGTCAATGGTCTCACACTTTTCAGCTGTCAAAGAGGAAAGTTCAGGAAGTAATAAACATGGAAATTGAAACGGCAAGATTTCATAAAGGCTAATTTGCCTACAGTTTACAGCTGTCAACTGCCACACTATCAGCTGAAAATGAAAAGGGAAAAAATGGAGAAAGTAGGTGCACCCAAAGGGGGTGAAGACAGTATCACATCTGTAGCAATGTAATCCTTCAAGTGTTGAACTAACAGTGCTCACCATTTGTTCACCATTTCAACACTTGCCAGTTCCAGAAAGGGAAAATAACTCCCCAAGTGTTTGGAACATTTGGTGGTATGGTCACAGCAGACCCGTGGCAGTTTAAAAACGTTATTTATTTTTTGACTAATGAAATAGGCAAAAATATAATCACTGGTGAGTGGAAGAGAAAAATATGAAAATTTAATGGCTTGGAAGCAAAGTGCTGTTACTGCACGTGCAGAAATTTCTCTTCCATTCACCTCTCAACTGTTAAATTTGCATATATTTTCCAGTTCAACTAAATGTGCCTATATGTCCAACAGGTTTTGTTTGGACACCTTAGAGGTGGCAGAAGAGGAATCCAGTGAGGCACCATGACCAGTGGTACTTCTACCTATCCCCCTCTTACAGGGCTCTATTCATTCAGTGCCATTCAGCTGTTACTTTCTTTAGAACTGCCAGGGATATGCAGAAACCGTAATAGTAAGCCCCTCCAAGAAGGTGGGTGTAGTGCTAACTCCTCTTTCTTCCCAAGCTGGAAATAGTAAAGGAGAGTGAGAACTGTCTCTTCAAAGCTTAAAATTCAGGTAATTACATTGCCAAGAGGGTGATAATATTGCCAGCCCCATTTGGTGCATCTAATTTCACTTTTTCTTTTGAATGACACCAGGCAAATGTGTGCAAATTAGCTTATGTGTAATCTTGTCTTGTCCATCTGATACCTACTCCACTTACCACGTTCCATTTGACAGTTAAAATTTACAAAGTAAAGCCTACTTGTATCAGACAGCTGTAACTGTACACATGCACAAATGTGAAAGACAAAAATAACAATAAACAGTTCCACAGTTTTCTGTGTCCATTTTTTAAGGTGTCAAATCAGTGACCATCACTTAAAGTGTTGCTTAGGAACAATGGAGGGACTTACACTGGTCGCAGCACAGATGAGACTGCAAAGAATGGCAAGGTTTTCTGCAGGGTAGCTCAGTAGCTAATCCCCACAACCCATTATGAATTAGTTCTTCTGGGTTTGGACGACATGACAACCCATCATGGAACAAAAATGTCCTAGAACAATCCACACTGCAAGAGGCAGATTGCGTTCAAATAACATGACAGCCTACTGTGGCTAGTTACCCATCACAATGGACTGTCTTGTTGTATGAACTCAGTCATTAACATAGGGAACAAATTCTCAGTTCATATATGTCATTGCCTCACTTTAGTATAGAAAGTAATATTCAGACTGGGCTGCACTACTTATCTATACATGAGAATTTCCTAGTTCTATGACTCCATCACTGGATTTTAAGTGGAAGGTCAGGTGATTCCCACGTATTAAAAAATGATAGAGCCCAGTCTGAATGTTGTCTGTGACTTTCTTCCACTGCTATTTTATTGACTTTCCAACAAAGAAAATAATGTTTGACCAGGTCATTTATTAGGGCAACTATTGACTATATTCAAACCCACTATATTCAAATACAGGCAATTTAAAATTACTTCATTTGCTAGACCAAACTTTTGAAAACACTTGAAAGATCCCAGAATTCTGTAGGATCCATCCACTTTATAAGCAGTGTTAAAGATTATCTAATAAAGTATATCAAAGCCATAAATATCTTTAATCATTTGGAACGATTACATCCTTTCTACACTTTTCATCTGTCTGCATAGAGAAAATGAAAACAAGCATTTGTATTAAAATTCTCTAGAGCATTACTGGGACAATACATTGTGCAATTGAAACTACTAATATCTAGTGTATGGATCAATTACATTTGATCTTTATACACTATGAAGGCTTGACCATGACGAATTACTCTGTTTCATAGCATACATTTTGGTCACCTCAGTGTGGTCTAATGTTTAAAAAAAACTGGCACAACAATAAAATATTTTGTACAGGGGCTTGAAATTGTGTTATTTGGTGCTATTTAAACAAACCAGGCCAAGCATATAAGGCATTTTACCTGTTCAACACTGAATTACAATGATGCAGAGACACTTCTGTTCTCAATATTGCCATCAAGGCAGAACTGATGAACTTCTTTGCATGCAGATTATCATAATGGGTACAGGCCCATTTTCATTATCTATCCTGAAGTCACTTGTCTGATACACTGGTCCATGAACGTTTTCTATTTTAAGGATGGACAAGTGATTCAGGTTCAGTGGGCTTGTTTTCCTTTTGTTAGACATTTCATTTAAGCTGCTTCTGAAAAAAAAAACCCTCTTGAATAGCTCTAACAAAATAATATAGAACTTCAGACTATGAATAGTTTTAGAAATAGAGAACATATTACAAATCCACTCTTGATTAGGAACATTAGTAAGAATACATATTAGCTTAAAAACAGAGCAGCAAATGTTGCTGTCCGAAATGATTTACAGTACCATTATTTACAAATAAGACAGAGTGAATACAGGAAATTTTACACATTTGGTAGTTGACAAAGTTACTGCTTTCTGATAGCAAACTATCAGAAACTGTTATAAGGGAAGACGGGACAGTCACCAGTTATTAAGTTTATAATATTATTCTGAGTACTAAAATCTATATAACCAGTATTGCAGCCAACATCCTGCCTTTTCAGGGGAGAAAAATTGGATTAACAAATTCCAAGAGGATATTCACTTAAGTGTTCTGTGGATAGGACTTTCATACAGCACCATGAACTCTACTGAAAAGCATTAATTGCAACCAGACTTAATGAAGCACATATGAAGAACTCGCACTCCTGCATTCTCCAATTCAAAATTATTTAATGATCATTACAGTATTTCTATACAAGGTCAGTAAAAGAAAGCGGAACCTAGCTATTAGACCCAACACAGAATATGATACTTGCAATACGATTTAGATGAGACGATGAATAAAAACTATCCAATTCACACTTAGGGTTGCATTGAAGAGAATGCTGAGGAAGGTGTCTTGCAGTTTAAACTGCAGTCCAGTACGAGTATGAAACATGACTGCCTTGGTCCAGTCTTGCAGAAATGGTTATTAAGTTGTGACAAGGGTTCACTGTTTGTACAAATGTTGTCATATAAAAACTTGTTTATCAACATTCATCCCACACCTCTGTATCTGAGAAATGAGGGAGTGAAAAAAGAAAATGTAAATCAAACACTTTAAAAAAACCAAACACAAAATCAACAGAGGTTGAAAGCTTTTTTCCCCTTTTGACAAGAATGTTTCTGTACAAATGCTTTTTGCAATCTAATACTGTCTGAATACTATCAGCTTCAATAAGATGGCCACTGAAGGCAAGATAATATTCCAGGAACACTTAAATATGTTTCTTTCTTTTTACAATAGTTTAGGTCCGTTTAAATCAGGTTACTTTATATGCACTGGTCTTTCATCTGATTTTAGACGTTTTCTGCGTGGCTGTATAAAATCTTCATCGGAGTCATCTGTTATTTCAGCATCGTCCTCTTCTTGCTCAAATTCAGGTAAAGGCTGGAAGGTCCTGTCTGGGTAGATCTCTGTAAGTTTATCTTCAAAGTATAATGCAACTGCCTTCCCTGCCTGTGCTACTTCTGAATCAGCCTGCAAAGTAAAGAGATAGTAACGTTCACCCATTGGTAATGCACATCCCTTCAGCAAGTGTGCATGGTCTGAAACGCTTACCTTCAAATTAATCTCTTGTGTTTCTGCATAAACTTGAACAACTTTCATCATCTAAAAAGGATACCAGAGTCAAAAAAAAGGAAATTATAATCCCTTCTAAAGTTATGCGACTGCACAGGACTGGATGACTAAAGTCAGCCATACCAAATTTACTTCTAAAATTCACTGATGTAGAGGTGGCTCTCTTCATAAGCCCTAATACTCAGAAGCGTGGTCTGTGAACCTTAATCAGTATGACACTGTTGCAGAAACTGATACCATGCACAGAAGCACAATATTATTAAACTCAAAGCAAACCTAGGTGAGAGCTGTGTCATAAATACTCAGGTGGTCATTCTTCCATCAGGCTCTAAGTAATTTCTACTTGAAGAAAGAGCAAACTGGCCCAGTGTTTTCCTGTTACGTCTTTTTTCACTTTGAAACTTCAATTAAAACTCAATTCAATTAAACTTCAATTAAAACTTTAAAACTTCAATTATACATGGACTGTAGACTTGCTTATGTTATAAATATACCTACTGCTACAATTAAAATGCTTCACTGCTTTTGCTTCCTACTCTGTGGTTGCATCTATCCATCCTTACAAAGAGTAAAAATGTATTTGTTACAGTAAAGGTATGATCTCTTCCTTTAAAAATCAGTATGTTATAAGAAGTGAAGCTCTTCCATCTCTTTTTTTTTTGGGGGGGAGGGTGTTATTTCTGCAAATGTTCTCTTTTGGTAATGTGCATTTTCAAATGCATACTTGTGAACACGAATGAAAGTCTCCTACATCCTTCCAAAATAAATCTAATTTGAAGAGTGGACAATGGAACAAAAGACTGATAATCCATCAAACACAAACAGAATAGATTTAACAAATCTGCTCATCTTTAGTTGTGATTCATTTTTTACTAGGCTTATATCCTAAAAACAAGAATAGGCTACTTAATGTGTACCTATTAATATGTAACTGTTCCAAAAATGTCTTGAAGAGGAAATAAGTGCTATTTTCAAGCACGTAAAAACAAGTAAAACTAAAACTGAAGAGCACCATCAAGATTTGTTCCATGCTCTTCACATCCATAAACAGTGTACAATCACCCAGAATACGCTGTAAAGCTGCAATCCTATGTATTGCATACTTATTTCTGTTTAGGACAATGGAACTTGCTTCTGCAGAAACATGTATAGGATTGAGCTATAAATTTGGTTTCTCAAGAGATTGTTTTAATATTTGAAACTATGGATTAGACTTAATCAGGACCAACATATGTCCAGTATAGAAGCAAGATTAAGTCTAGATTCAAACCTATATTTAAAAAGCCTGGAGTCAGAAGATCTTCCACAACCATTTAAGCATTTGCCTGTCCACTTCAGTATATTATTCTTTTATATTCATTAAGCAAAGTCTCAGGTTTAATAATTAATTTCAAGGTTCATGTATAACAAATATGCATCAAACACTACAGTACCTCAGAAGGGTTTATACCCATGTTGAGTATAAGGGGTTTCACACTTTTGCCACATTGTCTCTCTTTCGCTTTGGATTACATGCCTGACATTCACAAACACAAACATTTGAGTTTAAGTGAACTATGTTATTTGAATTGACATGAAGCAGTAAAATGGATTTTCAGGTCTTGAACTTAGAAAGTTGGGAGAGTTCTCAGTAAGTAACCAAGCCCTGAACACTTCCTGGCAGAAAGAAGGCTTTTCAAACTATTTGGTTTTATCTTGATTAAAGCAAATGCAAAAGATTAAGGGAAACCTTGCTGGATCAGACAATGGATCCACCCGGTCTTGCTTCAAACAATGGCATCAGGTGCTAGCAGAATGCTGTAATCAGGGCATAGAGGCAAAAGTCCTCTGAAACTCTATATCCTTCAAATCTGAACCCAGAAATATACTGCTGCTGAATATGGCGGCTCCATTTACCTACCATGGCCGGTGGCCATTAACAGCCTTCAAATTTGTCTGAACAGAATGCATTTACTCAACACAGCCACTTTTTCTGAACTATTTACAGTTCACTTAACAAATGTTGTAGGCGCACACCTAATATTGTGGACATATTATGCATTTAAATAATAAATTAAGTTACTCTCAATTTCTCCCCACTGCTTTTAATGTGCTTCACATATAACTTGCAATAGGATGGTAGACTTCAAGCTTGTCAAATGCGCTTTATTTTTTACCTTGGATCTCAAGATCCACCAGCCAGAGTTGGCTTCAAAAGACTTAGAATGAAAGAATTCTCATCCCAGGGATTTATTTTCAATAGAAAATTGATCATCACTCACAGACTTTGCCTCGAGTGCCAAAAAAATATTCTCATCTGCTTATCCCAGGTTTTCTTCATTTCAGTAGTATAAAGGGGGAAGCCGATTGGTCATTTATTTTTAAACAAGTGAGAGCCACAGATCTTTGCCTATTTTCTACAAATCTGTCATTAGAACAAGGTCTACCTTCTGTCCATTCGTGACATACTATTCTCTCAAGCAATCTGTTGGGGCTTTTTGTGGCTGCTTAGTTCACAAGTTAGTTTCATGGAGAGGTTTACTCCATGAAAAAACAAGTTATATAATTAGATAATACATACAGATACAGTCTTCCCCAGGCAGCCATATTCTGAGCCAATCCAGTAACAATAACATGACATTAGTGGCATTATCAGGATTATGTTTACAATTCCATACACTGGGGAGGTACACAAAAGCCTCACCATGTTCAGTAGTAAGGCACATATACTGTAATGCAATAGTCACCAGTCACGTATCTGCTCCCCACCACAAAAAGGTGAACAGATCATATGACCAGGCATTTATGTGCCTAGAATACAGTTCATATTAAAGATTCAGTGCACAGTGGAAGAATGTGAATCTAGGGCTCGGTTCCCATTCCATGTATATGTATAGAGCTCTATATAAAACTAGCTATAGGACCACATCATTTTCACACACAAAATGTGGAAACAACTGCAATTAAGTATTGTGTACAAGTGCAAAATGGGACTCTCATATTAAAACAGAAGAATTCTGCAGAATGAAAGTTAACGTACTTCATTAAACCTTTCACAGTTCTTGAAGATCAGCCGAACATCTGCCACAAAATCATCAGGTATCTGGTAGTGCTGGGAATGTTTCTTTTGCAATTTCTTTTTTACAGTAGATAAATCCATTGGTTTCTTTATTATTTTATAGTAGTTTGGTATCTGTTCAGAAAAGATGTAGTGTACAAATCAAATTAAAGATTATGAATATTATCAAAAATTTCATCTATGCACTACAGACAGTTCCTGGGTTATGAATCAGTTCCACTTTTGAGAAAACAGAAATTTGTATTTAAATTGAATTTGTATGCAAGTCAGATCATGTCCTCCACATTCATGGAGATTAGGGGTGCAGGACCCACATTAAAGTGGAAAAAGAATCCCTCACCCCACCCCGAGCCAAACTCACCAGTGCCTTCTTTTTGCAGCAAGGAAATGCCAGAGAGATGTCCCTCTCTGGATGGACAGGGCAGGAAGGCATGCTTTGGAGGCCTCCCTTCCTCTATGGTGATGCTTTGGAGATTTTCCCTCTCTCCCCTTTCCCTCTCCCTCTCCCACATGCTGCTTACAATTTTCCACAGTAATTTAAAGAAAAAATTAATAGACTTTATGGCAATTTGTAAGTATGGGTTGTTTGTAACTCAGACATTCATTATTTGGGAACCGCCAGTAGTGAAAAATCCCTACTTTTATGGTCAACAGTCATTCTCTGAAGTCTTTAGATAAGGCAGAATTGGTGCTTCTTAATGGACCTCCAATCCTAGAGGAATTTCTATTATCTTTTGCCAGAAGTTGGACGAGTGGAATGGAAGGTGCGGGCCGAATGGCTACACACCACACAAAGGCAGAAACTCATTGCCAACTGAGTGGCATTGTGGGAATACCACGCACTATATAAAATCAGGAACTCAGCTAGTACTGGAAGAAGCAATTGCTTTTCTCAATGCTGACTGAGCCTCTCTGTTTACAATGACAGCATGCAGGAAAGCAAACCTAGGCAAGGCAATGATATCATGCAACCCACTGAGGTTTGATACAGCAAATCCCCTCTACCATTTCAAGTTCTGTACTCTTGTTATTAACAGCACAAGAGCTATGAAATTCTGGTTATTCCAAATTCAATGTTAACATCTTCAAGGTAATATGCATCCAGTCACTCACCGAGGCTGGGACAGGCTCTTGGAATTCAATGCTCAGCTCATGGCAATACAAGTAAAGAAGGAGGCGCTCACATTTCTTGCAGGGGGGAAAAAGACTCCAGTCAATGTTGTTTCATTCTGTTTCATATTTATATTTCAATGTTCATAAAAATAAGAACAAGATTTCCCAAGTCTAACTCAGTCCGACACTCTGTGGTATGCCCATCAATGTCAGAAAAGCTACTTGTTGCTATTGCAACCTATGGCTAAGATTCAAAAAGCTATGCAACTAATTCCTTCTGAACGAGGAGTCTTTGCACTTTAAACAATAATTTTACATGCCACAAAGTTAAAGTAAGTCCATTACAGGAGCTCACAAGTTCAACATGACTGAAATTTAACTATGTCATGCATCTAAATGCAGAAATACCCTTTCTAGCTAAGAGTCTTAAGTGTGCAATCCTGTGTACCTTTAGACAGGAAACATACCTAGAACTCCCATAATCCCCCATTTACAGCATGGGTGACTAGGGAATGCTCAGAGTTGTAGAATATTTTTCTGTACTTTTTCTGCCTAAACATGGACAGGATTGCATCTTGATAGGCTCATCATCCATGGATGTATCTAATTCTTTTAAAAAGCCACATATACTATTGACCACTACCATACCCAGAACAACACATTCCAAGTATCAATATTATTTGTATTCTTGCCTTTCCACAAACTTTAGAAAGGCAAAAATAATAATATGAATATTAGAAACATGTAATAAAGCTTTTAAAAATTCACATGTTCATTTTATTCTAACAATCAAAATGATCTGATTTATTGATATCAAATTTCAGTTCATCTGAAAATAATTCAAATTAAATTGCTGTTTAAAACTAGTCAAGCCTTGTCACAGTGGCATGTGCACCCATCATTCAAGGCAGAATTACTGCAGAGATATAATGAGGAATGGAACTGAACATGAGAGAAAGGAAACATGCAGGGAGTGAGAGCAGCTGGAGAATGAAGGGTAAAAAAGGGGGAAGGAAAACAGCTTGTTTTAAGGAGACAAGCAAGCATTTTCATTTTTAGAAGTTAACTAGCAGAATAGACAACTTGATTTCAACACAAAATAAAGCTGTCCACCTAGCACTGTTTAAACTATTCAATATGCTTATTTATGTAAATGAAAGTTTGATCTAAGTCAGGAGAACAGCAACAGAAAACCAGAAGCATTTTGTTAAATGGTGTTCAGTACATACAGTATTGGAAACCTACCCTTTGGTCCACTGGACTCAAACCTTGTGCAGTTTTCCCCTTCTTACTATGCTGCAAGTTGTCACAGTCATATTCTACTTCAGGTTTGCAAAGATCACGACAAAATGTACATATCCACTCTCCACTAGAAAAAGAAAAGATAACCAGTCCAGAAATCCAGGCAAAATATAATACCATGGCCCCTAAAAATCTGCATGTAGAAAATCCAAAGCAGAATAGAATTTCACAATTCTTCTGAGCTGTGCCTTTTTCCAGGCAGAATTTAGTTCATCTCCCCCGTAATAAAGCAAGAAATATGGAAATAAGACATTCAAAACACAGAGGTGGGTACAATAACTGAGCCTCATGGGAAGCTAAGAGATTCCATTCCCTATGTAATGACAGACTTAAGATTCACTAGATTTGGAAATTACAAAGAATAGATTACTATATTCTGTTAACAGTCAAGTCTCCTAATGAAATTGTATTAATTATTTTACAGGAGCTATGACTTTCTACACTTGCAGCCTTATTCTGGCATGATGGAAGACATGTACATGGTCTGACAGAAGATGGTTGATACTAGATTCTTTCATTACAAATAATTTATGCCAAATACACAAATTATTATACAAATAATCCCTACTGTGTAAACTGTGTATTATCTTACCTTGGAAAACTTAGAAGAGTGGGTACATGGCATGTGAGGTGGAAAACTTTGGGACACTTTTCGCAACACAACAGGTCTCCTCCATTTTGGCACACAGCACACCAGTCTTCATTAGGATCATCATCCTTGTTGTTGCCTTCTCCTCCAGTCCTAGCTGATCGGTGCATGAGGCTCCGCACTGGAGACTTGCCATTTACAAGACCATGTCCAGACTGTTTACAGCTTTCACTCAAGTCTGCTGGTTCAGTTTTTACATGGTTTTCTATACTTCCCAGTGCTTCTAGTTCACTTTCCAGATGCAAGTTTGTAGAAAGTGGCGGCGTCAAGCTGCTCTCAGGACTGCTAAGCTAAAATAAAGGCACATGGTGAAAAGCTAAGAGAAATTCCCTTGTATGGAGAATACGCTGCTTCTTATAATTTGCCATCCCTGAGATCCTTGCTTCTTAGCCAAAACTTATTTTGTTCACTGCAGTAAAGACAACCTCCATCTGGCCTGTCCATCCCATAGCAATGAGGCTCTTCTCCCACTTGAATCTACTCTGTCAAAATGTTATAGCCTGAGTTTTTCTGCCATAGCTGATTGGAATGTATTGCAAATATTCTATGATAACAATAAGGGACCCGTTTGGAATGGAGCACATGGCTAGAAAGCAAGCAGTGCAGGCTCTATCCACTCCAATTTTCGTTCTTCTCCTTATTTTTATGTTTTGATTGTTTTCTGTTGGTAACTGAAGCATAGCTGGACAAGTGAACATGAGGACACAGGCAAAATGCACCTTAACCCATCCTTCTAAAAGCCCAGTATGGACGCATCTGAATTTACCTGTATCATAAATTTAGGCATACTTTTCTTAGTATACACAGATCCAACTGAATGTAGGTATTCCATTCTAAGGAACATATTTTCTGTCAAGATAGACTCAAGAAAAGCAAGCATACCTGTCAGATGGAATGTATGTGAAATAGTTCTAGCACTATAAAAGAACTTTGTGGAACACACATTACTGATTTTCTAGAGCAGCCATCTTGAAATGTAAGGAGTCACTGATATGTTTATTTCTGAGGTACCAAAGACTTAGTTTTCACAGGAGGTGGCACCCATCTGAAAACAGTTTCCAAGGGTTCTGATACAGTAAATCTGGCCTGATATGAACATCTCCAAACAGCTTCCCCATATGAAAATTGTTACTGAAATAACTGCATGTTTGCTTTAACTCCCCCTGCAAAAAAATGTCCTTAGTTCTTCTTGTTTAGTTATCTTGTTACAAAATAGTGCAACATACCATGCAGGCACTCCTCCTGCCATCTTCTGTTTTTTCTTGCTTAACTGGTCCTGAGAAACTGCATACCTCTTCCTCTGTGCCTGGCTCTTGCTTAACTTTCACATGCTCAGGTTTGAAACTAATATTGTTCTTCTCAACAGTTCTGCCTGATGAGCCACAGCTAAAAAGCACACATAGTAAATAAGTTTTAACAGTTGTCAAAATAGCCCACTGCCAGAATTCTGAGAATTAAACATCCCTTGTAATGCTGGGAAAAGTACTATGCCTATAAGTGTAGGAAGCACATGGTTTTGAGGCATCATAACTAAGTTTCATGTTAAAGATCCAGAAATGGCTTTATAGTCGAGATTGAGGTTTTTCATTAAAAATCCATTCTGAGATGTAAAAGTGTCCACATTAGAAATAATTAAGTTATCATCATCATGAGAAATGAAGGTCTTTGTTTCCAATTCTCTCTCTTTTCTCTGGGTAAACAGGTTGGTTGTGGGTTGAAATAAATTCAAGTACTGGAGTGACCCTTTCATTCATCTGGTGTGTTGGTTTTAAAATCAACTGTTGACTTCCTAATGTTAGAAGAGCAGGATTTTTCTTACCTCTGAAGAAGCCATGCTAATTCCTTCTATCAAGCCAATCTTCTAGATAATGAATAATGAGGTCTATTATAAGTTTACTCATGCAGCAAATGCTTGAGTAAATTTGTAAGTTAAGCTTTCCAGAATAAAGACAATATGAAAATACTGTAATTGTTTACAATGCAAGTTCCGTGCACACCCATAATTTTCCTGCATTGTTTAGTCCTCTGTAAATCAGAGTAAACAGTGAAGTCAACCAACATGACAGTACAAGAAGCAACTCACTGTACAATAATCTTTGCTTTCTATAAAGAGGTTGACACGCATTAGTAGCAAAGGAACATACATGGCCTGCAGGTAGATTCGGTGGCCAGGAACACCTATCAGCTTAAGCTGATATACCAGCTGCAACCATATCAGGACAGACAGGACCTGGCAACAGATATCCATGCACTGGTAATCTCTTGCCTGGATTACTGCAATATGCTCTAAGTGGCGCTTCCCTTGAAGATGGTCTACAAACTTCATTTGGTCCAGAATAGGGTGGCCAGATTGTTAATGATGACAGGCAGGCACAATCATATAAAGCCAGTCTACTATCTTCGGTGGCTTCTAGTTGAGGTCCAGGCCTAATTCAAGTATTTAAAGCTCTAAACAGTTTGTGGCCCAGGTATCTAAAGAAGCACCTCTTCCAGTACATGCCTACCCAGCACCTTAGATCGGAATTTGAGGCCCTTCTGAAGGAACCCCCTCCTCAGCAAATAAGGAGAGTGATTACACAAAGGGCCTTTTCTGCAGTGGACCCTGACTTTGGCACAAGCTCCCCAGAGAGGTTTTCCTGGCACCTTCTTTACAGCCTTTTAGGCACCAGGTGAAAACATTTTTATTTCGATGGTATTTTAATTGTTAACTTGTTCTAAGTAATATTTTAACTGTGGATACGCAATTATTGTAGCTCTTCCTATAGTGTTTTAATTCCTTTATTGGTAATTGTTGTTTTGTATTTTTATCTTTATTTTATTCTATGTTGCAGCTTATTTTGCTTTTTTTTTCTGTTGCAACCTGTCCAGAGAGCCTTATGGCTAATAGGCCAGGCTAGAAATTAATTAATTAAATGGTAATGATGGGGAACAGGGGTGATAAACACAGAGCACAAAGGAATACAAGACTGGAGGAAGCAGGGCACTGGATCATGTGTCTGACCTTCACAAGGCTACACTAGTAAGCAAGAGATAAGAGCCTTTTCAGATGCATTGCTAAAAAAGACATTTGCACCCTTCTCCTCACTCTTGTATAGTCACAAGAAGAGATCAGAAGCATTTTCTTCCCCTTTTAATGCAACTTTTGTGTTGTACCTGAATTCAGAGGATCTTTGATTACTTTAAGTATAGTTTATTCAAAAAAGCAAGGATTAAACAAAATTGTTTGTTGGAACCAACAAGGATTTCAACTCACCAGAATTTCTCTGAGTTCAGAGCTCTTGTTTAAAAGGAGGAGGAGAACCATCTCTTTCTTCTGGACAATGCAGAGGAAAGAGCAAGGGTGCATAAAAGCTCAATACAGCATTAAACAATATGGTAAGTTTAGTGTAAGTGGGGCTTTGCAAAAGGACCACTCATTTTAAATGAAATAAATCTTCTGCAGTTAACCTGTGCACAGCAGATCTGATGTTCTGATCATGCCTGAACTATTTTGCTGGTTTGACTTTTGGTTCAAAATTCACAAGATTGGGTTCTGCAGCTGAAGCTAAGCAGTGCATGAGATTGATTAACAGAGTAAAATATTAGAATTCCAAGCATATACTTTATTAAACATTAACCTTGCACTGCCCCCAACCCCCAGTTTCAGTGTTCACTGAACCTGTAGAGTAGGGGTACAAAAAGGACAGTCCATGGACCACAAACAGCCTGCCTTGTGGCACTGCCTGAAGTCTCCCTTGCTAGTGCACTAACAAGAAAATCACACATGTAAGTGCAACGCATGCAGGTGTAGCCCCCTGGTACCGCATGTGTTCACACCTACTGTAGGAGAGAAGTGGAACTGAACGTTCAGAGTAAAATGTCCTTCCATACAGCCTAAGTTTCAAGTGAGCAAAATGACAGACTACAGAATGTCTTTACTCCTTTTATGATGCAGAATCAATATAGAAGCTTTCACTGACATTTCCATGCTTTCTGGTCCATAAATGAAATTGTGAACACCTTAAAATTTCTCTAAAACTGGAATTTTATGTCCAATAGTACACACTGAGTTCTCTAAACTTCACCTGCAGCTAGTTTTGAGACCATTCAACTCACCTGCCTCTACTGCCAGTGCTGGAGGTACTCGGTGGCCTCACAGGGGTGTGGGAATTGGATAAACCTAAAGGAGTATAAACCAGCAATTAGATCAGTAGCTATGCAATTTGCATTCTATGATACAGGTAGCATACTGGCAATGAAGTAAAACCTTTCACTTCAGTAAGTACATTAAAGTTAGTCTCACATCTTTTCTGTGTAAGAATCCTAGAACATATTTCATTTGGTAAACATCCAATAGGTTCCAACACTTAAGTGCTTCCTAATTCTATTTCATTTTATTTGAATACAGTCATCATAATCATTCAACAAATGAAAACCAAGCTAAATATTATTATTGGAAGCAATGTAAACTATGCTAAGAGTTATTCAATACAGTTAATGACATTTATATACAATACATTGAAAGGAAATGTTAATTAATTTAAGCGTACAATGAAAATAACCAAACACAGGTGAAAAGATAAAAGGGTACAGAGCAAGCTGGATTGAAATATACTAAGTATATTTTAGCACTCTTATTTGTCCAGGTACATAGAAAGGCTAAAGCTCTCAGGTTGCTCCATCCTGTCACTCCCACAATTTTACACTTACTTCCAACATTCCACAATAATGAAACGCATAACCGAGTGATGCTAGAGTAAATTTTTCTAGTTTATACTGACTACTGAATTTTGGAGAGGGTGTTTCAAATCCACCTTAGCATCCAATATTAACCAGCAGCAAGAATGATGAAGGGGGATTTTTTATATCACAGAATTATTTGAGGTGTTATTCAATTCCATACCATCTACAGCACTTATACCCTTTTTATGATTTACTGTTGGATACTGTAATAGTAATTTTTGGCGTTTATACAATTGGGAAACCTAGAAATATTGATGGATGGTGAGTGAATTTAAATACCTTTTTCCCCTTATATAGATGACAATAGTCAAGAGATATTAGTTGCTGGAGTGCACTTAAAAATAGGATGCTGTTGAGCTCATAAGCTATAATAATATTTTACTTTATTTTTGGTCTAGATCTTTATTTCTGTGCAGAAATCATGTTACCCTTTCAACTGAGCTCTAGGCTACAGTTGTTTCACAGCCCATTAATTTACAAGTGATTATCTAAAGGGGGAATTTATCTACTCCTACTGAAAATTATTTCTATTCAGTTGAATCAAGTAATGCTTGTGTAAACAGGTATACAGAAACAAAACAAAAAAAGAAATTCTCACCAACATCACTGGATGACACTGAAGACTTGAAAAGGTTTCTTGAAACCTTTAATTTCATATGACATCTCTAGAGAGTTCAATTATTACAGTGGGTTCTTTTAAACAGAAAATTAAGATATCCACTGCCTTTTTCCAGCTTACCTGATGAGCCTGGAGATAGTGCTGAGGGCCCAGGTGAGGGATTCATACTGCCTATAGGCTGAGGGGGTAGATGGCTGCCTGCGATATATCTACTTAACAAATTATCTAAGTTACTGGAACCAGCATCTTCCAGCTGAAATAAAGGAGGACAGCCAAACTGTGATTCTGCTGAGTCTAAATGCAACATGTTAGAAGTGACAGCTTGGGAATCATCTGTATTTTCACTGAAGGATATTACAGTACTAGCACTGAGTCATATAATGGGGGAAAACGAACAGATGAATATTCAATTTTGCCATAGATTTGTTTGATCAATTCTTGCCTGCATGATCAACCGCCTAGGCAATGGCAGTGATAGAGAGGAACAGCAAACATTAGCATAGAATTACCATAGCTCTTGCAAAAATCCTAAATTCAATGACTAGCTTTTTAATCAATTAAGAAGCAAGTAGGTTTCATACTCTGTCACTTGTAAGTGCAGAGTATAGGTATATGTCAAAGAGAACTCTGACATCCAGCAGAGCTTCCACTCCCTCTTTACAATCCTCATTCCTCACTCTGTAGTTCTTATTCACTTAATTGCCCAGATTCATGTTCTCTATATAAGTTTTAATTATCTATTTCAAATACAGGACATGCAACCTAAACAGAGAAACTAAATAGCAAGTATTAAAAGGGCTTCCAGGTTTGCTAGAAAAATGAAGCATATGCCTTTTTTTAAAAGCTGTAAAGGTAATGGACAAAAATTGTTTTAAGGCAACTGATATGTCTTTAATAAAAGAAATATTCTGTAAACATGCCATCTTAATTACATCTACACCTTAAAAATTTCAATACCTAAGCTTCAATAAATGAGAAGTTCAAGGACAGGCCAGGAATGTAAAGATGCAATCCAATTAAGTGTATAATCCTACACAGAAAATAGGTCTACAACTCCCAACACACCCCAACCAGCATAGCTGGCAACTCAACAAAATATGCTTAAGGGGACTGGGGAAGATCTTGGGATGGTGCAAGGACAGAAGAGGAAGAGAAAGTGTAGTTACTTAAGTGAAAGTCCACTCATTCTATGCGGGATTCAACCCTAAGTAAGGTGCCAAAAATAATTAACACCAAAGTAAGAAAAAGCAAGATTCTCACTCATTATATTGAAACTGAACAATATGATAGTTTTGCATGCATTCTTTTAAAGAATACAGAGTTAGCACAATAAAGAGGTTTTTCCCCTCTTTTAAGAATTAAAGGCTTTTTTCTTTCAAGAATAAAGAAAAGCTAATTTACACTTAGGTTTCCAGAGAGTACAATATTACTATCCTTTCATCAATAGAAAACACAACTACTGTGGGCAAACTTTTTTTTTAATACCATCATAACAAGAACACACCAGTAAGACAGAATGGTCTGGAATATTATCATTTGTCCAGTGAGCTTTATGACTGGACAAGGTCTACAAGGTCTACAATCAGAAGATGGACAGTCACTCCTTATTTAAAATAATCCATGTGGGAAGTCCCTTTCCTGTACATTTTTAACTCCATATAAATAAGAATACAAAATAAGGTTAAAGTGAAAAATTAGCTTTTACTTCACTTTATGCCATTTACTAACCTGTATGGGAGGAATATCTGGCAAAGAAGGTAGATTCTCTGGGTTGGTTACTGAGGGAATAAGCTCTATTGCAGCTACAGATGGGCTTGTTGGGCCACGGTTAGCATTAGCCATGGTAGCCGTTGTAGGACTTGTTGGATTGATAGTATTATTATGAACTGAAACTACTGGGAAGGGTCCTGCATGTCCTGGGTTTGAATGCTGACAAGGGAAAGGAAAGAAAAGGAAAAGATAAAATTGATCATTATGACAGTGAGCAGAAAGTTGTTTGTTTGTTTTTAACATACAAAACTCCAAACTTTTAAAATCAACTCCTATAACTAACCATTATT
Organism: Varanus komodoensis; assembly: GCF_004798865.1. Lineage (NCBI taxonomy): Eukaryota > Metazoa > Chordata > Lepidosauria > Squamata > Varanidae > Varanus > Varanus komodoensis. The sequence goes on from NW_025335268.1 coordinate 137,090,344, forward strand.
TTTGGGAGGGTCTTTCACTCCCAACAATCCTAATTTTTAACATTCAACTACATTCTGCATTTCATCTGTTACATCTTTTGAATATCAAAATGTATACAGTACTTTGAAGACTATTTTTTTCTGTTCAGATTTTAGCTTATTATGAGCTTCTTCTCCTAATCATAATTAAGCCAATACTGTTATAATTGCATACTGATTGGTCAGACAATGAAGATAGAAAAAACAAATTTTAGTTGTAAGTATATTTCATTAGAAGCCCTATGAGCTTAAAAACTCTGCATGACATTAATAAAATGTAAGATTTATCACATGATTCATATTATCTGATTCCTTAAAGCCAGTAAAACATAAGTAAAAATAGGTGATTGTTTTCAAAGTGTTTTGGTTAAATATATTAATATAACTGAAACTGAATAATATGCCTAAAATAAAAAGTGGGAAACAAAATGTGCACACAGCATATACTTGTCTTTGTAAGTGTGGCTGCATCATGGAGTACTGGGGCCCGTTGTGGCGCGGTATCCCTGGGAGACGTGCAGCGTTCTGAGCCATTCTCATCTGGTGGGCTTGAAAAGCACCGCAATTCATACCCCTCTGCATGGTCTGCATACTTATCAACCTTGGAGGCTACAAAACATTATGTATTTAAAACTTTTGCTCTGAGAAGCAATTCCTTTCCTAAGAGCATGCATTTTTTTTTCCTTCCAAGATAGCAAGAAATCTTTCATTTCACTGAGTAAAACAACAAATATTGCCTTGCATAATCTTACAATATAGTCAGAGGTCTAATTTAGTGCCTATAATGAGTGTGGACAGTCTAAAAACTTGCCTGTTGCTGCAGCATCTGTGGACTTGCCTGGCGAGTGATCTGCCCTGCAGGCTGCCCCATCCTCATCTGTTGTAATTGTTGGTGTTTTTGTTGTGCGAACACCTGTTGTTGCATATGCTGGAGTCGAAGCTGTGCAAGATTAATTTGCCCTGGAGGTTTGCTGATGTGGTTTGTTCCGGGAGGAACCTGTCCCACCACTACATTAGGAGTGTAACCTTGGGTTGGCTTATTTTCTATAACAAGATTACCTAAACAACAGGAGAGAGAATTGGTTAAGTACAAAGCCTTAACCTTAACTAAATGTAAACAATATAAATAATTTATATTTTGCATACACTTCACAGAATGGCATGAAGTCACAAAAATATGTAACAAAAATACTTTTAATCATGAGGTAAAGAGAATTATAATTATCCTCATTCCTGACAGGCTTTCCATAAAATATTGATTCCAATGTATTCATATCTTACTCTGATTTTGAGGTTCCTAGGAGCATAAGATTAATCTCAGTGAAACGTTCTTGCAGAAAAATATGTGCACCAACACAATTAAATTTCCTATTAACATTGTTATATAACTTTAGAAGGAAGAGTCTGAACATTCACACTAATTATATCCTGGGTATGATAGGTAAATTGCTTTAACCATACAATGTTATTGTGATCCTTCTAGAAGAGAGATTGGAAAGATAAAAGAATGGCAGAAAAGTGCTAAAATATAACTCTGTAACATTTACATCCAAACAATTTGATAGCAACTGTTATATACTAGGGGCTCCAAGGTGTTTTCAGTATTTCTTATATAATTCCTGCAACAAGCACATTAACCAAATACTTTTGCTAATGCTAGAATGCTAAAGGACACTTATCTTTATTTTTACTATTAGTTTATCACTCTTCAATTTTACTTTGCTTCTGTACAGAAAATCACAGATGACAGACATTTCTTGTTCCCAGAGCATTTCCACTGCAATAATCATTTAATAAAGTCTGTTAAGACTACCATGTAATAATTTTATAATTTATATAACTGCCTACTGGGGTTATACACATTTTGTTAAATTTGTTCTTATCTTTGATCTGTCATCCACTCATTGGGAATTGATTTTTAAAGACAGAATTTATTTCAAATGCATACACTAATTCATGTTAGCTGTTCCACATTGGTACTGACGCATACTTGTGCACATGGACTAATCCACATTAGTTACTACATATTTCTACTAATGTGCAGTGACTAATGCATTGATTCAACTGTGCATTAATGAAATGGACATTTGGTTTACACAAATGCACAATATCCAAAATAGATTAGTGCATTTGCACAAGAGCACACTGCTGCTTATGTGAATTTGAATCAATACCCCTCGCCCAAATTTTAAAAATGTGCCCAGGTCTGCAGGACTCAGAAAAAAGCTGATCCACTGATAAATCCACAGTTCAGATTCACAGAAATCCAAACTCCTTTGAATCCAAAGTGATTTCTCTGACATCTCTACTGATATCATACGATGACTCAGTCTACAGATATTCCTTAATTCTAGTAGTTCTCACATAGATCCACTTTCTGTTTTGGCGTCAATTAAAGCTGAACATGAACCCCTTGTCCAGTGCTGTGACAAGGACTGACTTACTGCTATGTCAAGTAATTCACTACTGAACATCAAACACCCATTTGCCTATTCTGGCTGTCAGATTAAACTGAGAGGTTCTTAAAAGAACAGAAGCAAGAAATGTTGTAACTTGTAAATAAGACATATATAACTCAATCTTATGACTATTCCTGTTTCTAGAATCATTAGGGCAAGGGAAGGATTGCAAAATCACTATTTTACATTTTTAAGTATTTCAGTCTGGATTCAAAACAATACTAAACGTTTCCAAATCTAAGCAGAGACGCCCTTACTGCAGGACAAGTCACTTTTAAAACTCAAGGAATCTTCCAAATGGCATCTGATATAGCACAAACAACTGAACTTAGTGGGGGCTATGCTGTGGTCACTGGAGGCAGTTGTACATGAGCTGCAAATGCCAAATAGGCTCCAGTACTTTGGAAAATTGATTTTGCAGAAATCCACAAGGCATATACTGCATAAAGCATTGTACTCCTGTCACCGAAACTGAAGCTAAATGTGTAATTATAAGCTTAGTGGAAGTTGTATGTACAGCACAGACTTGTTCAGTTTGTACATAAAATACTAGCTGGGCTATACAACATGTTAATAAAAATATTGCTTTCTATCCAGCATTCATGAATAATTAATAATCCAGAATTAAGGCAGTAAGCCTTGCAGACCTGTTATCTTCTCCTTTTTTATCGAATTATTTTTTTAAAAATTCTTGTATCTCAATAGACTTAACTCTGAAATCTATTTTCCTCTACATGTTTTGCAATTGTTAATTGATCCATAATTTGTCTATGAAGAAATCTGAATTCTGAGATTCACATGTTTACATAGGCAAGATCCTTCCCTTTCTGCCATGTTTACAAGCCAACAGTTTTTTGCTTTGTTCCTTTATTAATAAGCAATCTTCTAAAAGTCTAATAATTTCCTCAACGTTGTTATAGAGCAATACTATGGCCCCTAAACATTGTCTGGGATGCCATAGAATAATTTAGATTCCCTGCTTCAAGCTTTGATCTCAGTGCTGGGAATCCATGCTCCCTCTTCCCCATTTCCATCTATTGTGGAGAAAACCACACTGGCTTCATCTCCAGGGTCAAACAAATTGAGGGAGGAAAAGGGAGTGTTCTGAGGAAGAGACTGGGGATGTCAGGAGACTAACTGCCAGGATACGATGTATTCTGACAGCATTCCAGCATCCTTCCCTCCCCCTTCAGAAGCACCTCAGCTAGGCAGTCAAAACTGAACATCTAATTAAAATGCTGATTGGAAGGTATGGATCATCTCTGCAAGTCTGCCCATTCTACACTGGATGCTCATAAGCCTGAACCTGAGGACTTACAAGCATCAAGGAGGCAACCCTTAACTGCCCAATCTACAATTATGCACATTTTCTAAACTGTTTGTACCTTATATAAACAGTAATTATTAACCAATATGTTATTTAGGTTTTCTTGCATCACCACTTGACCTAGTATCCTGTACATCTCATACTATAACCTTTCAAGAAGTCAGAGATAATCTGTTTCCTTTTGAAAAACCTTTTTCATTAAATGGAAAAAATAAAAAGTCCTTTTTGGAATATTTTCTTCAAAGTCAGTGAGTGTCAATGAACTGTAGCAGCTTTTGTCGTAATGGAAGAACCCTTTGAACAGTTTATTGTGCTTAAGCATTTGCCAATAACACCCATGGTTTTCCTAGCTTCAAAGTTTTCCTAGCAATGATTCTAACACTGTGTTCTAATCATATGCAATTGTTAAAGTCTGTACTCAAAATTCAAAACAAGATTTTTATTCTTTGTTCCCTCTAGGATTCCTCTGAAAAGATTTTTCTTATGTAACGGTTTAAATCTTCAGTTCCAATACCTTTTTCAGTTCCCAATGTATGGCCCCAATCCAAAGGGCTGCATGGTGAACTCTGCATGTGTAGTGGGGGGTTCCGGTACCTCCCTCTTTCCAGAAGCATCCCCTCATACTGCCCAACAAGCTGCCCTGAAGCTTGGGGAACCTCGAAAGTGTCCTCCAACAGAGTAAAAGGAGTTGCTGCTGGAGAAGAACACGGGAGAAACCTGGTATGGACATGTAAGCCTTGGTACACATCTAAGAGGCTTTTTAAGCTAATTTGGTCAGCATCCTATGTGGATTACTACTTAGCCAACATATAAATTCTTTCAGCGGGCTCTAACTTTATAGTCATTTATAGTTACTATGGAGAAGAATATAAATTTAACACATGGAAAGAGCGGACTTGATACAAAAACATGATCTATATTGTTGGGATTAGCCTGTTATTGACTCTTCCCTTTCTAATATATGCCAAAAGTCAGATCCATGGGAGAAGACAGAATGTTAATTTGCCCTTGACATTTGTCTCTCATTTGAAGTTAGAGCTTTCTCCATACCAAAGAGCACCCACACCGTGTTCGATCACTGCTTTAGCGAAGATATCCTGTTTTTGCTCATTCTCATTTTTCTACTGTAAGAAAGGATTCCAAATCTGAATAGGTTAAAAGCCTCTACCCTAAGAATATCTAACACTTACTACTGAAAGACCTGGAATGCTTTCAGCCCATTTTTAGTAAGCTTCAGTGTTATCCGTGCTGCTGAGACTATATGGCTTCAATTTCTTTGTATTCCCTTCTATCTTTAAACAAGTAAACAATGTATTATCTAAGCTGCAGTCCGACGTACTCACAACCAACCTACCCTCCTCTGGATGCCTGAATGAGGTTACTGGGTTGACTCCAGATTATTTTCCTCTTCAAGTGAACACCTTGATGATAGACTGTCACTTTCCAGTGTCCTCATTACCAGAGAGGTAGGGGAAGGGAGTGACTATCAGAGCATGTGGAAACACTTGTCAGAGTAACCTCACAAATAATAAGCACTCTTCATTTTTCCTCCTCCATCACTGTCATACCCCCTACACTTCCTGCCAGCTCACCACCCCTCCTCCCTTGCTACTGTCACAATGCTCTCCTGAAAGCTTCCTCCAGCTATTTAAAACCTGGAAAAGCAACCCAAGTATTCAAGCCTGTGCACTGCTGCCAATTAAGGAAGATCATGACAGAGAATTACTGCAATGACAGAAGCACATGCAAAGGGCAAGCAAAACAGATAGTTTTAGAAGAGACATCCAGGTAGTTGCTACATATGTATCAAAGTCACTGTTATGGAACTAACCATCTACACAAGCAAATAGATGACATTTCATGTGATTGAGAGGTCACACATCCCTCCCTCTTTGCAGGCCCTCATGCCCTCTGAACAACTGCTCTGGAGAGCTGCCCAAAGAAGGACTTTTGAAAGGATCAGGGGAGCTACTACTGGAATGGACCCCCCTCATTCCCAGTACAAACGGATCCCAACCTCTACCACCAATCTGAATGGCAGTCTACAAAAAACACTATTACATGCCACTTTTGACAGAGAGTATTGTTGCACATTCAAGTCAGGTTTCAGAGAAACAGAACACCCTCTCACCTAAGTTGGCTACATTCTTTGCCCAGAATGTGGGATCACAATGGAAGCGTATTGCTCCATTAGCAGCTGGGACAGGATCACATCGTGCTTTTAAAATATGTCGCAGCTGGAACGTGATCTGTGAGAAGACAAACACTCTCAAATTAGTGATGACATTACAGAAAGAGTCAACAAGAGCCAGACATAATAAAATGGAAATTAGCAGGGAGTGGATGGCATTGGGCAAATCACTCTCTCTCATCCTAAGCTACCTTAAAGGATTGCTACAAAGCTAAAACCCACAGAGACTTTGGGAGAATTACAGGTTATATCACAGGAAAATTAATGCACATACTGCTAGAAGATACAAATATGAGCAGATAGCACTGAAGAACAAATAGAGTTCACAGCCATATTTCAAAACAATCTTAACAGTTGATGGTACAAATTGAGTTAAATATACACATGACCTTCATTGTACCCACATACAAATGATTATATACAACACCTACAGTAAGTTAGCGTTTAACTGTTCTATAACCACAAAAAATAAATCATGCTGTTTGAAATGGAAAACAGCTAATCCTAAGGTAAAACTTGCAAAATAGTTTCAAATTTTACATCTGAATAAATGACTGAATTACCCATTAAGGCAATAAGGAGGCATGGGAGGTACAATACTTTCTTCTTATCTTGAGTTACTGTTTGGGTGCTAAATCAACACTCAGAAATCCCAGCAAGTGAATGTTTCTACAGGTCATCCTCTGATGCATAAAGAGGAAGTTTTTCCCTTGCATACCTGATAACCATTTAATTAATAAATACTTTTAACACATTTTTTCATTTGAGAATAGTTAAGCAAGATCATTTCTTCTATGCCTACAGTTACTGCTGAAATTTTAGTTGCCTGTTTTGGTTTTATTAGTTTTCCTTATCCTTGTCAACAGTGTTGCTGGAAGGCAAATTCTAAAGTCCATTGTAAAAAATTTAATAGAACAGTATGGTTCTTCTCCTTGCACTAAAATCAAGGCATAAAAACTACTAAGAGTTAAGCACAAGAAATTTACACCAACTGCTGATAAGCCAATTTAGTAAGCAGTGATATGGGTACTATTTCAGAGTCCTACATGAACTGGTATCTCATATAAGGTGCAATCCTATTAAAGACAGAAAAAAGTTCTCAAACTCTCAGCATTCCCCAGTCACCCTATCTAGGCTAGGGAATGTGTGGAATTAGTGAAGATTTTAAATTGTCTGCACATGCACAAAATTTCACACTTATTTGACTCATATTTAGAAAAACACTAATTTTTACACTATATGTTAATTTTCTGTGTTGCGAGCTGTAGTCAACACCAAACTAGGGTAAATAGTATTAGATGTTTGGCTGTTCCATTAGTACTTGTGTAAATAATTGCACAACTAGTGCAACCAATACCTAGTTCAATAAAGTTGTAATGAGCTAATGGTTTGCAGAAGCAAAACCTGAACTATACTTGGATTTGGTTTCATGCCATTACAGTTTTAGTTATGTTTCTGTTTACATATACCAGACTGTATAACAACTTTTGTTCTGACTTGCAGCCATTAGATAATTTTTTCATTTGACTTTTGGTTTGGAAGATTCTATGTACTCTGATTTTAAATCAATTCCTATTTACCAATAGCTACATCAAAAAGAAAGTATGTGCAAAATTGAGTATTTTATAGGGTTTTTGTAATATTTTAGTCATGTGTAAAAAAGTTAATTACCACATTGAAATTGCCCCTACTTGAGTGGCATTATATCCATTCTTTATCATAAAGCAATGTGTTTTTTTAAAAAACTAGAAAAAGTCCATTAAAAATCTAGCAGATGAAAATGTTCTGGCTCACATAACTGATAGTGAGCAAGACAAACAGTAACATGACTGTAGAGTTTCAACTGATGCCCAAACAAGTGAAATGTATTGTTTCAAACAGCACCTAAATCCATTAACTTGATAAAGAAATCAATGATCTGTACCTCAGCTGACCAATATGAAGCCTGGAAACCACCAGAAACAATCTGGCCTAACATCAACTTCTGTACAGATATGGGAACAGGTCATAGTCCAAACCATGCAGCCACTACTAGAAAGACACAGACACACCCCACTTCAGCATTCAGTATCCATAAAAGGCTAACACCAACTACTGTGATGTTATATCCTATCTTTAATGATGTATACATGTTGGGACCAGCTGATTCATAGAAATAAGATCCTCAATTTTATAGTAACTTCAATATCATTTGCCATAAGCATACTATGAAAACATTTGTGAAAAAATGAAGAGTTGTTGCACTGGTTGTATGTTATTGAAAAAATTAAGAGTAAGAAAGATATGGGTTCTCATAATGCATAACCATCTCTCATTAATGCAAGAATAAGATCTGCCTTAAATTAGACTGAAAACTTTTCTTACCAGTCGCTTGCTGTAGAGCAATGCAGTGCTGCTGCCACTTGCAATGGCCCAATTTGTAAAGTTCATCACATGTTTCACCTGCCTTGATAGTCCACTGATATCATTCTGCTGTTGTATTAGCTTCATCTGTCGCTCCTTTGTCACAGTCTGAATAGAAAAAGTGCACATATATTGAATAAATTTTTAAAACTGCCAACAGCAAGTATTATAACAAACAGCTGGACAATGTTTGGCATAAGATATTGACTGAGAAAACAATACTAACCCATCGTGTAACCCTTTTTATTTGAATGTTATTTTCAGAATCAACGATTTTAGAAGTTAATGATCGCTTTTTTAAAATGTGATTTATTCATTTTTAACTTGATTGTATTTTTATCAATTGTATTTATTATTACTATGTACTGTTTACTGTATTATCAAATGTTTTTATTATTGTTGTTGTTTTTAAGCTTGTAAACCATCCTGAGATGCTCTTGTGAATGAAGGGATGTAAATGTTATAAATATATAAATAGTATATAGCAATTTTATTTTAAAATAATCTCAAGTAAATCAGACTTTTCAACATTATATAGCAAGGAAAATCATCTTAAAAGTTATTTGCAAATTAATTGAAATTATCCACTTATGGTTACTGAAGGCATTTATTTCTAAGATAAATATTTCTTTAAGATTGACATTGCAACTGCAATCATATGAAGTTATCATATTACCATTCTTTATTTATATCTACTTTTTGTCACAGTATTCAAGTTCAAAGAGTTCCACATCTATGCACTAATAAGTCTTATGCCTAATTAGCTTCATCATATGCTTTCAAACCAGACCCTTCTTAATGTTCTATTTCAACATGACAGTTCAATTTTTTTAAGACAAGTTGGTAATGGAATTCAATGGCACTGTAAGAGTTTTTGATTTCTTTCAACAGCAGATATGGACTCCAGACCACATCACCATCTGCTTTTGAAAATCATCTCTATTTCAAAAACAGTTTGCCATGTGTTACAGGGGACTACTTAAAACACACACACATACGCACAAAGCCCGATTCACAGTTGCTCAGTTCTTTGAACCCTGCCAGAAGAATGACAGCTGTTAAAGACTAATTCCCAGCTCTAAAAGCTAACAGATGTCTGAACGAAGGAGAGCACGACTGTCAAGTTTCTGATAACAAAATTGGCTATACTGTTTGTTGCTAACAAACCACTGCTCCCCCTCATCATCCTCACTTTTGAATTATACTCATAGATTCACCATTTTATATTCTAAATTTACACTGTACACTCACTGAAGACATGCTCAAAACATTTTACCCCAGAAGTCAAAATTCAAACATGCTGAGTAGGTTCAAATACTCAGGAAAGGAAAAGAAGCCACAGTGTCATCTTTTCCCTATTCTGTGCAAACTGGTCATATCATGTCATTCACAGCCACTGAAGGTTGATGGTGGCACAGGTGGTTTCCAACCCACCCCTGAACTTTAGAAGAAGCCACAAGCTACAGGGTGGGTTGGAAACCAAACTTGTTGCCAAACATGCAAGGTTCAGGAGATTGGCAACCATCCCAGTGCAGGTAATTATGGAAATAAGGTAATACATGACCAAAATGTATGAGGTGAGAAGCACCACAGTAGCTTCTTTTCCTTCCCCAATTGTGTGAACCCAGTCATTACAGCACTGCAATTATTTTCGAAATTGCACTGTAGTTAGTTATACTGCATAAATGCTTATTTGAAGCAAGTTGTTAAAGTTAGTACTGGATCTGCATTTTTGAAAGAGTTTGGGTGGAATTCTGAGTGCCCGCTGCATGGCAATGAACAAGCTGGCAACTCTTAAGGTTAAAGGAGTTGTCAGCAACGTGGAGAACAAGTCTCTGTAAGTTTAGACAGAGCATACTAGGAGTAATAGCTATCAAACAAAACATTTAAGCTATCAAACCACATTATTCTAGACTGAACAAATAATAATATGCATAATCTTTATTTTTAAATACATAAATTTTGTAACAATTTTGTTATGTGTTTTATTAATTTTATATACACAGAATCATGGTGTTGGAAGGGACCCCCACCAACACATCTTTCAAAAGACTGTGTTGCTACAATATAACAATAATCCATGCTATTTCTCAGCAAGAACTCTTTGTAGCCTTGCTAAAGTCCATGCATTTACTATTTTACTATATGCTTAAAGAGAAATAATGTTGCTTTTCTTTCCTAAGGTAAATTTTATTAATGGGCTTCTGGACACTCTTCAGAAGGCAAACCCTCCATTAAAAAGAGGATAATCTGGTTTTAATTATGTTAGAAGACTTATGGATCTGAAGAGCAGAACAAGCACCAGAAGAAGATTTCAAATAAAACACAGGGCACTCAACACAGGGTACAATTTTAATGAGACACCACGGGGAAAGCAGTATAATTAAAAGTGAAGTGGCTTCTGTAGTTTCTCCCTTATTTATTCTGGCATGAATGTTTACAAGCTTTGTAAAAGCACTTTAGGTAGGAACTGCCACATTCAACAAGGGAGGCAGCAGCCTTTTTCATGCAACACTAAACCATAGCTTAACAAGCACCAGTAAGCTTCAAGCTCAGATGCATCCCTTCTTGCCTCTCTCCCTCTCTTTGGCATGGCCATGATAACATTGGAAGCATCTGCTTCTAATCCAAATATGGTTACTTGTTTCAACCAACTGCATAAACTCTGATTAGGTTAAACAATTGCTTATTAACAAACCAAGATTAGGAACCAGCTTGATTCTCACTTGTCTGAACAAGCCATAGTTTAAACTAACCAAAGGTCCCCTGTATCTAGATGCAGTAAGGTATTCTGGTTAGTTAACAAGCAGGAATGGATATAGCAGAAGGAGAGGGAAAGAGGTATGTCTGAGATTTGCTCTTACATGTAATGCTAACCCATGCTTAGTGAACAGACCAATGATTTCATAATGGACAAGCCATATGCATGACAAGATCACACCAGGATTCATGTAAAACATTTTGGGTTTTGTCTACATTTAACTGTACCTCAAGTTGCTGTAAGAGAGATTTTCCCTTTTTATTGATTTCATTAATGAGGGTAAAAATAGCCACTTTGATTTCTTGTTCTACTCGTTTGTTTGTTTCATTTACTTCTTTTATCCTAAAAAAGAGAAATTTGTTATGTCAGGCAGTAACATTAAAACAGCTCCAAAATGATGTTTTCCCTCATGTGAAAACTCAAACTGTTACATACACAGATGCAGAATTACAAGGTTACATACTCAACTTAAGTAAAAAACAAAAAAACAAAAACAAAAAAAAAAGAAACCATAATTTCCATTTCAATTTTGGAAGAAACACTTTCAAAAATCCCCTTTACAAGATATTGTAGAAACTTTCTTCTGTATTTAACAACCCTTTTGCATTTGCTAGATATTTATATTTCATATGTTATGAAATGTTAAGCCTACTGCTCTTGTTCTTTTTGATAAAACTAAGTCAAACGAAATTGGTTACTTGTAGAAGCACTCTGCTATTGCAGCTATGCAATTTGCTAATCCACCTTCCTTCCTGAAGCATGTAGCCATTTCTTTTTCTGTAAGCACCTGCCTACACTGCTAGAGCAGGCAGAGCAATGTGCTATGGTCCCTGGGATAATAGAAAACACTTCAGTATTGTAGCAACAACACCATAGTATGCTCATTGTGACTTTAATCTAGGATATCCAGGAAGATTGCTTTAGGGTTTTTGCCTGTTACTTCCCTGGGTATAGGGAAGGTTCCCCCTGCCAGTTATGATGTGCAATGCTCCAACATTGTGCTAGCTAATTTGCTTCACCTCTACCACTCTATTATAATACAAGAGGTAAGGAGAGGAAAGAAGGGATATATGAGACAGGACACATACTTTCATTGCTTTAAGTGAGTAGACAAAGGAGCACATACATTGTCTTTTCATTCAGACATTAGACCCTTCCATCCTGATTCAGAGAAAATGCCACAGCAGAAGCCCCATGCACGCAAACAAACATTACCTATGCCATCATTTGTGCACAGTTTCTACTTAGCTATCCATATGGAAGAAGACCTTAAGAGATAGCCATGCACTGTCACATTGCTGGATGCATGCTACAGCCTGCCCCACAACAGGCTCTTTGTATAGGTTACAGCAAATCCAGTTGTAGAAGCATTGATTTGGTCTATTAAATCAGGGTAAGTAGCTACCATTGTCACTAATTGTTCTACTTGCAAGGAATATCATCAAAGGCTGGTATTTTAGTAGTTCTGTAAACCAGCTCAATTAGATTAAAATATGCATTTCTGAGGAAAAATGGACCACTACCTACCTATTTTGCACTTGAGTAGCTGCAAAGTTAACATAATTCTTCTTCTCAAGGAGTTTGGCCAACAGATTCTCAATAGCACCCTTTTGATTCTGAAATGCTTCTTCCAAAAACTGATACCTTCCCAAATCAGATAACACACAATTAATGATGAAGTAGCAGCACTGTAGTAAAATGATCACCTGGAAGTAAACCTATTTATTACATTTGTTTATTTATCACATTTATATCCTGCATTTTTCCTCTTGCAAACTTAGGTTTTCTAATGAACTCAGTATCTCTACAAATTACTACCACCAGTAATCCATCTTCACAGATGGATGTATTATTAGTGATTCTAAACAGTGGTGTAATAATTCCACAATTAGAACACATTTTATTTATAACATGCTCTATCTATCAAGCCTGTTACACACCTCAAAGCATACTTCCAAAAGTCTGTCTGACATGAAACATTTTTAAATAATTGATTAGTATTCTGTACAAACAGTTCATCAACATAGAATCTGAAATCTAGGATCTTTTGGAGACTGGTAAGTATAGAGATGTCAGCAGTTATTCTTTCTGAATATACATCTGGGAATGCTAGGTAAGAACTACAGGCACATATTTTTCTTTTATCACCTGGACCCACATCTCACTCATGTACTGGTCGAGATTACAACCTATGTAAGACAGGAATCTAAGCTACTGCACTGTTCTATCACATGGCAGGAAGACTGTGACTGGTGTCTTCATTTCAATAAACCAGACCCAGTTTGTTGAATAAATACTAGAAGCAAGCATCTAATTCTTGACTGAGTGAGATAACTCAGTAAAGTACCTTTCTATTTGTACAGTGAAAGGCATTCACTGATTTCCTTTCCTGATCTTTATCTCTCTACATCTATGACTTTGCTAGTTTCAAGTTTATCTGTATGCAGGTGAATTGTTGCATCCAGGCCTATGTCTTCAACATGATTCTTCCACAAAGCAGAATTAATGTCATAAAGGTATCCATTTCTTCAAACTATTATGGAAGCTAAAACAAGTACTAGTCAAATGTTGCTTATCAACAAGCACTACAATTATATGCATGTTTACTCAAATGAACACTCAAAGTGTTCAATGAGACTTACTCCCAGTTAGTGTGTTCAGGATAGCAGCCTAAAGAAATGTATATTTTAATAAGTAAATTTAAATATGTTTGCACATTCAAATTTTTATACCATTATTAACTACTCATTCACTTTCCAAAGATTACCACCATGTCTCTGCAAATCTGCAGCTATGTCAATTGTCCATGTGGGTTCTATGTGTCAGTATAGTAAAATTATCAAAATCAATTAAAAACAACAGGAAATACGCTTACATTCTTTCTGTCATTTCTATTTTTAGTGCCTACATCACACATGGGCCTAAATTTAATTATGATAGTTATCCCTGCTAGTGCAGTGGGAATTTCTCTTCCCCACTACAGCCTCCTACTCACACCATGAATCTACTCCGCAGAGCTCCCTAGCCCTCTGGAGCAGATTTGGTAGCATGCAGAAAGCTGAAAAAGGAAAGTCAATCTATCAGGAAGCTGAAAAGGGAAACTCAATCTACCATAATAGTAGAATCTATTATGTTGGCAGAAGGACACCATAGAATACAACTAATACAAAGCTTTCTACATGCATATCATGTCAAGATAAGAGGAATTTACATTACATTTTTGCAGTAGTTCATTAATATTCACATGAGAAATCACTGCCAAAAATGATATACATTTAGAAAAGTCATTATGTACAGATGCTACCAAAAATGCAAACACAGCAAGACAAATAGCCTATGAAAACATTTTTCTATGCATCCATAAAATTTTGTTTCATATGAGAGTGCCCCATCACTCTTAAATATTGAAGTTCATTGTTGTACTAACATACAGACTGAGTTCATGTAATAGCCCAGTGGTGTCCAGACTTGCTCAATGGAAGAAATACATACAGTAAATGTCATATGTTTTTCAAATTGCAAGCTGGCATCGGCAGGCAACAGCCGCAAGCAGGCACCTTAGGGGGGGTGGGAGTGGCAGGTTCCCACAGCAGCAAGCCGCAAAATAAAAACTCAAAGAGCTACATGTGGCTCCTGAGCCTCAGTTTGGCCACCCCTGTAATAGTATTGCTAATAGCCAAATAGTACTGCTAATATCAATAAAAGGTTAGCATGTAACTGCATTCATCAATTCTTGGATTTCAAATTTCTTCCAGCAATTTCATTTAACTATTCAGAGGACAGCATGAAAGGTTTGATAATAGACCATCATTCTGATTTGCAATTATCCATATATTTCACTCAGTTCATCAGAACTAGGCAACAAACCACCAACTCATGATAAAGCTATTGTAAGCATCTCTTACTTTCAGAAATGCAATGTTTAATCTATTAATAATGTTTGATCAAATCAGAAATGCATTTCGGATTAATCTGAAAAGACATTCTCTTCTGTCTCCCCCACTCACCCTCACAATGTACTGGAAATGATGCAACTCCTCAGACAGTGCCTGCTGCATGCAAGATGTCAACTATGTTTTCTCTCCAAAATATTGCTTTATTAATATGAAAACATTAATAGACTTCATCATTTAAAAGTCACATAACTGATTAATATTTCTTTAATCATATGACAACTCTATTAATTTTACTTGACACTAAAACCCACTATGGAAGTTTCTTTGCCACAAGAAGTAAAACAAGATTTCTTTTTAAATAGCACATCATTTCAGGATTGTTTTTCAAAACTGTTGTAGGAAAAGATGGCATAGGAAAGATGGGTATCTTTACCTATGTTCTTTGTGTTCCAATAACTGACAATCTCTGCATGTCAGCCTGTCACAGGTTTCACAGAAAAGTTTTAACTGTTCTTGTTTATGCACAGGACAGAAAACAGGACGTTGACCAGATGCTCCAACAGCCTCTGCATAAAGAGAGAGACAGAATTTTCATTTTAACATAAAAATTGAGTCCATCTATTTCTTTGGTTTATTAGTGATACGTATGCTGCTTAATATAATAAATCCTAAAGCAGTTCCCATATAGTCTACAAGCTAATATTGCTAGAGAAGAGTCTACAAGCTCATGGACAGCCAACTCAATGGTATATTTTTCCCTGATACAGAAAATTGACTAGGAACAGGGAACAGTACTCAATGAGAGGCTGTTCCCCCACCAATTATCTATGCACTTTCTAATTCAGTTCTGCCTCTCCTGCTGATTCTGTTTTGGAAGCAAGACCCACCATTTGTACAATGGAGATTTAATGCTAGAGGAAGCCCCAAAATGAGCAAGCCCTGCTGACCTTTCCATTCCAGGAATAAACATTTCTGCTCAATTCGATTGGCTCCAGGAAGCATTAAATGCCTCTTGAGCAAGTTGGTGGGCACTGCTTTCAGAACTCGTAGATTGCAAAGAAATAGATGGGGTGCAACAGAATCAATGGGAGCATAGTACCTTACTGGATACTGCCAGAGTTCTCCCTTTTTATTGGGACAGTGCTGTGCTCTACCTCCCAGTCAGTGGAATAGGGTCATCAGAGTAAGATGGTTACTCCTCTCAGCAAACAAACAGAATAGCGTTGCCAAAGACATAGCATTTGTCTAATATTGTATTTGCTGAACTCCTTCCCACAGCACAATCCTATATCCCTAATTTCTTCTGGGATTGAACTAAAGAGAAGCTTAGCAACAATAACACCAGCAAAAGTTGTCTTCTATTTCAGGAATGCTTGTGAATGGGGACTCTACAACAAGAAGGTATTAATAATATGCCTGGAATTCTCTTTCAGGTGCATTCAAATATGCCATCTTTACTTCTACTTTCTCAAAACAATTGTGCCTTGACCTACCCTTTGACTACTGTTCTAATTCCTTTCTACCTTGAGGCCATAAACTCTTGGAGAATGCCACTTATTCACAACTGTCTCAACTCTCTTCCTTCCACCTCTTTTCTCAGCCCCTACACAATCTGACTTCCACCTGCTGAAGTTGACAAAAGCAGCCGAAAAGTCACTGTACTTATTACTAAATCCAAATGTTTTATGGTAATATCTGTTTCCTCCGGGTAAGTCTTGTTTTTGTTTCATTAAAATAGAGGTGGACAGAAGCTTGAACAGGATTTCTGATTTTTATTTTTATAGCAACAGAAACAGACATATAAACACCACCCTAAACCATACTGCTAAAATAATGAAATCTTGGGACAACTAGGAGTGGATGCTTCTGTGTAACAAATACCAAAGTCCAGAATTCTTTAATTCTAAGAGCATTTTTTTGCATCAGCATGTAGCTCGTAGGTTCTAGCAAAAAGCAGTTAAGTTTGCCCAATGTAATGTAATACCTTAATAATAATAAAAACATAACATATTTTAAGATACGTATCATACATATTGTATATGAAAAACATTATAGTACTTATTTATGTACTATTATTCAAGGTACCTACTATTAGAACAACAATGACAATAAAATGACTGGTCCCTGCTCTGATAAAAATACTATTTCAATTTTGATACTTTGGAAGTAAATGAACAAAGAAAAAGAAAGCAACAGAAAAATTGGAAGAAAGTGTGTTCAGTCCAGTTCTACATTGTACTTATTGCTTTTCTACTACTTACTAAGCATAGCAATGGGAAGAAACAATCCGGGTTTTAACCAAATCTGGTTAAGCATTAAATTGCTCTTTGCATTGCAGTCCATGTAGCTTTACAATTCATTTATATGTCTAGAATTGCAGTAGACGCTATCCCCTTCGACCCACAGAAGACCCTGACCTTATTTGCACATAATGGTAGTTCCCAGGGTTAATGGAGGAATTGCCATGGCTGAGTGGGAGCAAGCTACCTCCTGTGTACTTGTAACTCCTACTTTCAGTCAGGAAACCAGAAACCCATTCTTGAGTTGGCAATGTGATGCCTGAACCCAGAACTCTGGGTTACTTGGGGGATAAACAATCCAGAGAAAACGCAAGAGTTGCCCATGTTCTGGATCCAAGTTGTTGATTGGAAGAGGAGGCTAGAACACAGAAAGCAGCAACCTCACTCATTTCATACAGACTTTTCCAGAAGTTCTCTGCCTTCATAGAGAATAACAATGCCAACATTACATTAAGGAAATAAGTATTTGTGGGGAAACCTATTGCCAATTATAAAATACTTGTGATTAGAAAACTGGTATATTTCACAAATATTTGAGATTTATTTTGTTTTCCAGTCAGAATCAAGTGTTCCAGTACCCTTAAGGCAATTCTCTATAGGCACAGACACTACTGTGAAGTGTCTGCCTGTCTCTCATCAAACTGTGGCTGAACTTAGCCCTTCACACAGTATCTTAAAGCCAACAGATATATTCAGAATTCTCAAATCCAAGGTATCCAGGTGTTACATTTAGTAGAAAGGATGCCAGAATTGTACAATAGACTATGCCACAATCCCAGCTTGTCTTAGAAGATACGGATCGCTCAGATACATTCCAATCCAGATTCAGATTTCAGGATGGAAGTAACACTAAACTTGTTATTGGTGTTATAATGCTCTCAGTCCTTCCTGGAGATTGATCCCAGAAGGTGATACTGGGAGGTATCTGTTGCACTCTATGGGCAATGGCTTATGATATGGCTCAGTGTTCCAAGTTGTTAAAAACACAGAGAACACTTACATAAAAGCACTAGGGGTAGTTATTCAGTGGATTAGGCAGGTATGGGAATGATATCATCAATATGTAGATGACATACAGCTCTATTTCTCTTTCACTTAGTAATCCTAGATGGTGGTGAGGGCAAATTAATTGAAATGTAATCCATCTAATATCAAAATGTTGTGGGTTGAGAAGCTGGCAAAACTGGGTGGAAGTATTCAACCAAACCTGAATTGGGTTAAACTTCCCTGCTAAGTTCATACTGCTGAGCAGACGCTGACTGAGACCAGGAGGTCAAAATATTTTGTAGCAGCTGCATTAGCTCACAATGTTTTTCTAGGTCTAGGTCAAAGACCTGCTATTAAACTTTAAACATGGGATGACTATGCCTTGCCCCTCCAACAGCTAAACACTATTTTGCCCCTAGTGTTATTCTATATGCATATAACATTGTTGAAAGCTATCATTACGATACTTCAGCATACGGTGTCATTTGTATACCAAAAAGACATACACTCTTTCTCTGTAATAAATCCATGTTCTAAACCAGTGGCTGGTTCAGTCATGGGCTTGATGAAGGCTAATAAATTTAAACTGGATTCTGTTAAGACAGAGAACCTATGTGAGGGCAGTTCCCAGGTCTGACAATTATACTGATAAATGTTTTTAGGTAGGACTGCACTACTCTGGCAGAAAAGGTCTGTAGTTTCAAGATGTTCCTAAATCCATTTCTGTCAACAGAATCTCAAATACTTGGAGTGCTCATTACCAACTTTGGCTAGTTTGACAGATATGCCTGTTGCTAAACAGGGACAGCCTAGCCACTGTGGTTCATGTACGAGTAATTATATTACTGTAATGCAGTTTGTGTGTGCTCCACTTACACCTGCTTCAAAAGCTGCAGATAATGCAGAATCTAAAATGCTCAATGGGGCACTCAGCCACACTATTACACCTGTGCTAAAAGAACTGCCTGTAAGCTACTGGACCATTTCCAAGGTTATGTTGTTAGCATACAAAGCGCTAAACAATTTGGGAGTAGATTACTTAACAGACCACCTGTCCTTATATAATATATACACTAAGCTGACCTCTAGGACAATCAGAAGAGATTTTATTGGTCATTATGTGACCACATTATAAGTAACCTGTCTCAACAGTGGTGGCCACCCTCTGACACACCCCACTCCATGAAGTTCAGGAGGCAGAACAGTTGATATTTATTAAATGCTTCTTGAAAATGGACTGGTTTAAGCAGACTTTCTCTGACTTGGTAATTAATCGTTTAGTTGTTGTGTGAGGGGCACTAACTAAGTGGTACAGTACATGCTTTTCATGAGGAAAGTCTCATGTTTAAAGCCCTACCATTTCTAGGAAAGAACCAGAAAAGAATTCAGCCTAACACCACTGAAAACTGCTGCCAGTCACTGTCAATAACATTAGGGAAGGAGCCATGATTTGACTCATTATAAAGCAGCTTCCTATGTTCCATGTCCATTTTGCTGGTTTTTTAATAACTTTTACTGATGTTTAAATGTTTAATGGTGTTTGCTTTTTTAAATTTTAATATATTTTAAGCTGTAATTTTAATATTTTGACTTAGAGGTATTGTATTACACAGTATAGAGGTATTAATAATATAATTAAATAAATGGCTTGGGGCAAAGGTACTTGAAGTGTTACATTTATCAGTATCAAACTGATAAACTTTTTAATTCTGCTCAAACGACTGCCAGTAAGATCCTGCAGGGAGGCATGCACACACAAAGACAGGACTTTTGCAGTGGTGACCCTCCTGACAATGCAACTCCCTCCCAACAGAATTACAAATAGCCTCTTCTGTATAATACTTGAAATGGGCCTTAAAACCTTATGTGATTTGATCTGCATTTCCCCAAAGTGTTTAGTGTTGCTACTGATTTATTTAAATTTCTGTAGACTATCTTTGCTGTAATGATTCTTCTAATGTCTTTAAGATCCAGTTTTGTAGTAGTTCTTAAACTTTCAGTATTTTAATGAATTTGGCATTTTATTGTGTGAGTCATCATGTGACAACTAAGGGCTGAAAGGGTGGTCTAATAAAATAAGCAGCTTTGGCAAGATACAGAACTGAGCAAGATTTTATATTTGTATTGTGATATTTAACTTGATCAGTGTGAACTGAATAAACTCCATTACTGTTAGTGTTATTCATTTTCCATTGAATAAAAAAAAAAAAAAGGGCATGTACTTCATCAGCCCCCCCCCACTTTTTAACCAAAACCTAAAACTCACAGTAGTATGATTTTTCTAGGTAGCTAGGTATGCTAGGTAGCTGATATGTTTAGCCATACTTGATAAATTCAGTCATAACTATACACAAAATGTATTAAATTTGAAGAAACAAAAATTTCACCTGAAGAGACGTCTTCCTTTTTTCTGATCATATGATCCTTTGTAAATTTTACACGTTGATGAGCTTCTATGCATGTTTTGCACAGCCATTCTCCACATTCCACACAGAAACCAACAGCACTAGAATTGTCTTCACAGCTGGTGCACACCTAAAAGCAGGAAAAAATATTTTCAAATCTGAAATCTCAACATTTCAATCCAGAAATTACCAAAGCCTACATCTAAACAAGATGTAAACTGAACCACATTGCAAGGAGAATAGTGGGTGTATCATACCTGTTCAGATTTCTCATCAGAGCTGCTGGGTGCTTCAGATGTGTCTTTGACAAAGTAGTTATCTACCAAATCTATTTGCCTGCATTCCTGGCGACAGATTGGACACCTGATCACACCAACTGCAACCAAAAGAGGATACATCTTACACTTCTCTGGATTACCATAACTTAATTTTTTGTGGGAAAAAAACTGGCATTTGATTAACTTAATGACTGCTAATGAACATGTAGAATCTCCTTTTAAATCCATTAGCATAATGTGCCCAGTGATAAAGGTATAAGAACACTTTCCACTCCAGTGAACCAGGTAATGTTTTACTCTATTTGTTAACAACTAATGCCAGACCAAAAAAAATCATATTCCTATGAGGTACATAGTGCTTGGATAACCAGGCAGCAGCTTTTTCCCCCCAGTCCCACTAGTGCTCCATAAGCTTTTAGAATGGGGTTGTTTTTGTTTCTGTTTTAATAAATATTTCTGCTGCCAGGGATAATGCATGTTACAGAGACAAATAAATAATGCTGCAACAATTACAGGTGGAAGGTACTTTATGCAACAATACTTCCATGCTTTGTTGTTAGCATTTAATAGGCTGGATTTTAACGAAGTTGGTTACATTTGGATATCATTTTTCATAGGACAAAACAGACAATGCCTTAAGTCCCATTTAAATTAATAGGCATTTCATGAAGCTCTAACCTCAATGTCTTCAATCTTCATTACTAAAAAAAGACAGTAGCCATCAGTGTATGTGTGTGGGGGGGTGTATATATACTGATATGGTTCCTAATGAAAATCCATAATAGTTCAGAGCACCTTGACATCATGATTTAAATATGAAAGTTTTATGTAATATGTTATATCTTACCTCTCCCTACTATACTATTAGTTTTGAACATGTTTACTTTATTTGCATCCTCTGGAAACACCGGCCTAAAGTTTTCACTAAATAAAAAGGCAATACCATTTTTAAATAAAACTGCAACATATGAATGAATCTCATACTGTCTTAAGTACATTCTACATAAACCTGAAGAGGCTCCCAGAGCTGTGTCCAATACTGAACTATAGTCACTCTTGTAAGACAAGCTATATTATATAAAAAATGAAAGGGCAACCTGTGGCCCTGCAAATGTTATTGGGCTGCAAGCTGGGGGCTGGATTTTAGTTGAAGTCCAACAATATTTGGAGGACTGCAGGATGCTCCCTCCTGCCATAAAGCAAAGAACAGAATTTATTTTTCTAGCCATTCAAATGATCGTTAATGATGCTGTTGCTATTGAATTAACATCCCCATCAAACATTAGCAGCAAATTAAAACGACTTTACAGTACTACTGTACTGGCCCTGGATATTGGTTCCTTTCCCAGTCTGAGAAACTGAAACATTTCCATGTAAATGAGAAAGTCTCCATACTCCAAAAATGACACACCCGGAAGCAGATTCTGAATTAAAGTGGTATTTTTACTGGGGGGGGGGGGATTTGATCTTCTCCCAAAGTTAAGTGCAAGACAATTTTTTACAATTATGTTCATAGACAAAAATGTAGATAGTATGCTGCTGCATGATTTTTCAGGATACAACGTTTTCCAATTTCAGAACAAGATCAGTTTTTGCTAAGTTTAGCTGGTCTCCTTGACATCAAACTACTAAGGCTGAAATAAGTAAAACTATGATGGGAATAGTTGATTTTTAACATAATCAACCCTTTTGGAACCTCATATAGTCTTGAAAGGAAGCAGGAGATGACATATTAAATATAGCTGGGAATGAAATCTCTGATTGCCCTGCTAGATTATTTACTTGATTTACATCCTGGAATTTACTTTTCTTTTAAAAGAATTCAAAGTGGCTTACATAATTCTTTTCCTCCTGCTCTCAATCATATCCCCACAACAACAACCCTGTGAGGTGGGGTGGTCTGAGTGGCTGTCACTGGCCCAAGGTCACCCACTTGGCTCCATGGCTAAGTGGGGACTAGAACTTGAGACAGCCTGAGTCCCAGACATGCACCCTTACATACCATACTGGCGTTTTACAAGTTTCTACAATGATATTTAAGAAGTATTAAAATGTACATGCCACATTAAATTATTGAGGAACTTAATAATTTATACTTATAGTGATTCCCATCAAATACTACAAAATAAGTAAAGAAACTTTTTAAATCGGACCATCTTCTGTTGCATGGGAAAATGCAAGCCGCCCCCCACCAAAAAAGTATCCCATTTTCAAAATCACTTTTGCATCCCTGCAACAGATATGTGATAGCATACTTTGTCTGAACATGTCTAAATAGCCACTCACTATTCTGACTTGATTTTAGACCAAGTCACAGACCTTTTCTATGACTTGGTCTAAAATCATACTTTCTAAAGCCATATAAAATTGGAATCATTGTTTTATTTTTGGATTATTGCTTCCTGTGGAAGCAAATTCCATAAATTATGTGTTGTATGAAGTAGTACTCTTGTCTCTCCTAAAGCTAATGTCAACCAACTTCATGGATGATCCCAAGTTCTAGTGAATGTAGAATGGGAAAAAGTATTTTAACAATATCCTTCACTTCATGCTTAACTTTATAAGCCACAACAATCAATACTGCCAGGAGTGAGCAACAGAAATTTAAATGCAAGTGGAGCAAAAGTTTGCAAAAGTAAAATATTTTGTTTAATCCATTTGTGCAGCAACTTGGGACAACATTCCTAGAGCAGGAGTCAAAAGTAAAGATCTGGTATAATAAAACCCAGACAGATATCTTCCAGATCAGAGTGAAAGATGTGAAGTCTATCCTGGTTTTGTTATCAACTGAGCAGATATGAACTTCCACTACTATTTCTCAATATATTATTTCAACTCACAGAAATTAGCAAGTGTGAATCCTACAGCTCTTCTCTGCAATCTATAGCTTTACTATGTTTCTCTAGAGTGCAGCATTTGACTAGGAAAAAACCCTAGCTATCATGATTATAAAACTAATAAAGATCCACAATTCAATTGCTAGACCCTATTGCCATCTGAGCAAATATATCTTTCCTCAAACTTGGATAACTCGCTCTAAAGATCAGCTTTCTATGCCAAATGATACTCCATTACAACGGGACTAGAAGTCTGTATAAGCTGACAAGAATGAGTATTTTCACTTAGTGATCTATTCTCTCATTTCTATTCCCATGAATTTTAAAATTTACATAACACTGCTGAGTGGGGTCATCTGGAGTTTTGGGGTGCATTGCCATCAGTATGCTGAGAATAGGCAGCTCTATTTCTCCTTTTTATTGTCAGCAGGTAAGGCTTGGACATGCTAAACCAGCATCTGGTTGCAGCAAAGGACAGGATGAAGGCTAACAAACTGAAACTCAATCCACCCCCTAAAGAACCGAGTTCATAGTTGAGGGGTTCTCCTTGATCCATCTATGTCACTTGAGGTTTGGATGGCCTCAATGATTCATATTACCTTGTGCCAGTTCCTAATTAGTTTCTCTGATTTATGGTATTCTATTGTCTTGTTTTATGGATTGTTGTAACCAACCTAGCAAGCTTCTATAAAGTGATACAGAAATGAAATAAGTAACTGTAGTAATGGGTTTAAGTCAACTTTCCTTCTTTTAGTTCATGTTACCTGACATTAACCCTTCCTTCTATACCACTCCAATTACCAGGATACTCCTGCTTCAGCTAGAAAATGGCAGTTATGAATTATCCTATCCACAAAAGAACTGGAGCAACTTCATCCAGAACTATCAAAGGACAAGAGCAATGGATAAAAATTAACAAGGGCTTCAGGCAGAAGCCTCAGCGGGCTGGATGAGGAAGGCAAGGGACCAGGCAGAGTCTTTGGAAAACACCACTTCAAGGTGCCCCAGGTTTAAGGTACTTCTTCAAGGTACTTCTAAATTAACATAGTTTAGTGGTCAAATTTATACCTTTGTTTTGGAAAGCTGCCTAGGAAGGCCTCAGCCTAGAAAGGCCCCAGGAAGGCCTATAAAATGTATTTATAGGTGAGCTATAAATAAATACATAAATAAATAAACATATGAAAGAGTATCAATGAAAAACTTGATTTACATCAATTTAAATCAAGCATTTTCCTCGCTGATTTAAATCAATCCACCCTGCACGAACTGGTGACACAGCTGCCAGACTCCCAACTAGAAATGGAAGCACAGAAGTGCTTCAGCATTAGAGGGGTTGGACAGACAGATGGGATCCTGTGACTGTGCCAGCATTTGAGAAGAAAGATGAAAAAGATAAGCTGCAACAGAAGGAAGAAGGACCAAGTGCAGTTTGGTACTCAGGAAAACCAAGGGCTCCATGGTAAGCAAGTAAAACTTACATTACACCCCTGAAATAAATGCTTTTAACACACATAAGGAGGTTTTGCCTTCCAGGCACAAGCATACCTTAGGAGGTTATTAGGAAGAAGCTAGCAAATCCATGTATTTTAATGCATTAAAAATATTAATATCCTGCCTCATCCCTACACTTGAAGCAGCTCATAACCACCACCTAATGAGAGAGAAAATAAAAGCAATAAAACAATGAATCATCCAATGAACTGCAGCAATAAAACTAACTCATCTGGGGCTCAGCTCCTAAACTAGAAGTCTTGTAACCTCTTCCAGAAATAAGAAATCAGCTTTGGAAGACCTTTTCCAGGAAGCTATTCCACAAACATTAAGATACCAATTATAAAGCCTTGATTCTTGCTGAATTCGTTCTGATATATCACAGTGATGGCATAAGCAGAGTACCTGATGCAGAACTTTGAGTGGAGTGGCTCATATTAGGCTCAGAAGTTACAACAGAATTGGTTCCATATGGTCCCACTTCATCAAGGATGTAAACCTCATCATTTTACACCATCTCCAAGGTCATATCACACTAGTGTATTGTGGTTACAATGGCATGAATGAGGAGACAACCCATCTTCTTGACAAAGAAATAGAATCCAAAGGAACAAAAATTCGAAGTGTTTCCATAAAGCTGATATGCCAAAATTGACCCAGTAACTAAGGGTCATATTTCTGGTCTCTAAAGGAAACTGACAAAGGGCAACATTTATTTATTTTAAATAAAAGAGACTGAGGTTTCACTTATATTATGTTGCTGTTACAAGAATTAGACATTTCATCAGCTTCCTAAAAACTCCCATAAGAAAAGTAAGTCATGTTAGCTCTCAATATAACATTTTAAAATTAAGATTAATATTACTGGTGTCTACCAAATAGTATTTCTGAAATAGTTTTTTGAAGACTGGGAGCAGAGGAGTATAGGGTTAGGGCAGACAGATGTGCCTAAGATTTTAACTAAAGTTACGGGGGGGGGAGGGGAAGCACTCCGCTGCATTAAAAAAAAATGCCTCAAATTGAACTGTTTTCCCTTCACCACCACTATCTACCAATACATTAATTTTCACAACACTGAAACTTTTTCTTTTAGGTATAACTCAAGTAAACTAAAAATTCAGTAAATCATTTCTGAAATGCATGCACACTGGTAAGAAGATACGTTACTGAACATCAGCTTAAGGCAGTAAAACTTCAGATGAATAGTTCATGAAGAAAAGTGTTAGATTTCTCATGAGCAATATATTTCAACGGAAAACTTCTCTATCACTTGGTTGTAGTTAAACAATCGGAAATCCCAATAGAAATTTCAGATACTATGCAGCAAGCTAACTAAAAAAAAAATAATAGTTTCACTTTGCATGCCAGCCCATACTTTCAGTTTTATATACAAGGCTGTGTCCACTGACTGAGAGAGCCATAAGGCACCAACAGCCTTATGCCCAGGGAAGCCACCTTTTTCCTATCAGAATACTCTGTTGCATATTGGAAGGTCCAAGGCTGAAAATCATGATCATTGAAAGAGGAAAGCTTATATTTACCAGACCTGAAAAACAGCTGACAAGACTGAACAAATTGTAGGAGGCAACAGTTCTGATCTATGTATTGCCCCATTCTTTCAAGTACACATCTTGAATATGCTACTTCTTCCTTTAGATGTCATTTTATTTCATCTTCTAGTTGACTAAAAAGCCAAAAATAATTTCTATATCATATGTCGTTATTTGTTTTTCGGCACCAGGATAAGACCTTTTAAAAACTTATTTTAATTGTTAATTTATTATGTAGGTTTTTTTAAAAAAATTTAAGCCAAGATGCACCAGGTTTTAATATTTTTATTGTATAATTTTTGTATGTTTTTGTTTGTTTTTCTTGTGAGCCGCCCCGAGGCTTTGTTGTGATGGGGGAGGCATAGAAATGTTTTAAATAAATAAATAAAATAAATAAATATGTCTAAAATTATGAACTCTGAGTTCTACCCTTGTATTTTTTTTCAATTTTTTTTTTTTTTTAAGAAACGTGGGTTGAACAGTTCCTTTCAGGTCTTCCAATACTTGAAGAGATTAAGCATAAGAAGTCGCTTTCTCTGTTCCCTGCAATGGCATATTTTCACGGCTGAGACTTTGCCTGATCACTACATGGGAAATAATTTAAGTGACACAAAAACAAAAGGTCCAGTGATTAACCAATTTATTATCGCATAAGCTTTCGTGAGCTAGAGTCCGCTTCAAATGTATAAAGTGTGAGTTGCCTTTTGGTCCCAAAACTATTGCCAAGGTTACTTACTATTGAAAAATTCAGATGTATTTGATAAAGTGAATTCTGCTCCAGAAAAAGCTTGTCATACTGAATTTTTCAGTTTTTCAGGTACTATGCAACTATTTGTTTTTCAGCTGATTTTGAAGAACTTCCATTAATTTGAAGCTGTTCATTCACACGTAATTCCCTAAAAATAAAAAACCCACTGGTCTGGTTTCATATGTCACACAGAAATTTATTGTGGGCTGTACTGCAAAATGGAAGAGGTGAGTGCACTGTACAATCCATCAGTTTTTACAGTGATAGAACCAGAAAGTGAAAGAGTTGGGAACCAGGCTATTAACTGCTGAAGAAAGTAGGATATCATTTTAATTTCTATTATAATTCAAAGCAGCAGAGATTTATACTAAAAATAAAATCCAAAGGCCTCAGTCAGCCACTGGACCCAATCAAGAGTAAAGGAATGACTATTAGCCACATGTAACAACCGATGACCCATGGATAGAGAATTTTACACAAGGCACATACAATGGTACCTTGGCTCACAAATGCCTCAGTTCACAACCAAATCAGGTTGTGAACAGAAATTTCAGAAAAATTTTGTCTCAGGGCGCGAACTCCTGCATCGGGTGACGATCGCGATCACACCCGTCTTCCCTGCAGGGGCATGATTGCAGTCGTGCTGGGGGGGGGGGCGGGGAGATGGCCGCGATCGCGCCCGTCTTCCCTATCCAAGTGCAACTGCAATCGTGCCCCTCTATGGTTGCTGTCGTGCAGGGAACACAGGCACGATTGCGGACATGTGTGGGGGAGGCGGGGAGACGGCCGTGATCTTTGTTGTTGTTTGTCACTTTGCTTCAAATGTTTGTGATTAAAAAATATAGTTACAGAATGGATTAACCTTATTTACATTGAACCTTATGGGGAAATTTGACTTGGCTCACAACCAATTTGGGTCACGACCAGAGCCGTGGAACAGATTAAGTTCATGAGCCAAGGTACCACTGTAAACGGTCATGAGCACACAATGTTGGGTTTTTGCATGCTAACATTTATTACTGTGTTACCCTTGCTGTTGCTGTTTTAAACAACATAAGGGAAATACAAGCTATTGCCTTTACATTTTTGAAGGTATTACTTACACACACACACACACACACACACACACACACACACAATGCACTGTGTTAATGTTACCTCTCAAATCTTTCAGGTCAAATATGTATCCTGCATTGGGACAAAAAACTGACTTTAACCTTTTCTGTTTACTAAATGGGAAAGCTGGCATCTGATGCTAAGACACCCTGAGAATAAGCTGGAGTGTGTGGGTGGCTTGTCTGTTATTCTCAGCAGATTACTGTCCATTTGGCAGCTAGCTTTATTACTATTTCAGTTCAGTTCTTCTCAGTCCTCCCGTTCTTCCTGTATGTATCCCAGCAGAAATTCTTGTTTGCTTTTCCTTATGTCAGCACCCTTTACCAGATCACAAGAGAAACTCTTCCTTTATACATCAGATCATCAAATGTATTTACCTTTCCGAGCTCTCTTGAATGTGGGAACATATCGGCATTTTTTAAAATTTACTTTTCAGGGTCTTACACTAATCTACCTGTCCAATATTTAGAAAAACATACTAGTATTTCCTTCTTATCAATTGCATCCTCTACTTCAGTGCTACCCTTGCTGGCAGCAACTCTTTAAATGTATGCTTTATATTCCTATAAAGTAACAGCATTTACCCCTAAAGTTTCTCTTCTCCTAGCTGCTTTTGGCTTCTCACCACTTTGTGCTTATTAATCCATTCTTGCACATTTGCACAGGACCATGAAAACAAAACTTTGTGAATGCATTCAGGAAACTCTCAAGCGTCCTTTATTCAAGGTTACTATGATACAAAATATTCAAAGTCCATCCTTAGGTGGAAGATGCTGAGAAAGGATGAGGGAAAATGGAAGCAACACTAACCAGACTGTACTGGTATTGGTTTTGACAACATCTGCCAGGAGAATTTGTAATTGTTCTGAAAAGCCAACAATAGAATTACCTGGGCAGGTTTGAGACATTACAACAAGGCATCCTGAGAATAAAATAACTTAAACAATCCTACTACAACTCATTGGTTCTCATGGTGGCTTGTTGGTGAAAAACAATCAAAAATGGAAAAATACTCTGGGTAAACCATGCTGCAACCTCCCATAACAAAAAGCCACCATGGTTTAGCATAACATGTGACCCAATATGAACATTAAAGCAATACAAAATACCTTAATGTGCAAATTTTCCTATGCAATTTTTCCAGAAAATGTACATCACTACTTAAAGAATAATCATCTTAAAGCACATGCATCACAGGACTTATATTCTATTTAAAAATTACTACCTAGTAATTGCATTTTGCATAATATGGGTATCATTTCTCTGCTACACACAGAAAATTTATTACATATTCCTAAGCTAACAATGTAGATGGGTGCCCAATTAAGCTTGCATCTACTATCCCAATTAACTTTAAAGTTCACTATGTGACCTTGGGAAACCCTCTCATTCCAACCTACACCACTAGCTTATTGTGAGGTTGCACTGGAATAGCTTCTACATATACCACCCAAAGTACTTTGAAAGTTAACTAGAATACAAAAATGGTAAGTAGGGAGACTGATTTATTACCACTCAGGGTTTGTAGCAGAGTAATAAAGTGACACGTACACGATCCAAGATATTCAATGGGGTGTATATGAATACTTAAATAACCCTCTGTCTATTTAGTAGACTGAGTTTATTAGCATATTATTAATATTGTGGCTTCAACCAATATAACCAAAATGAACCACACTTGTCTAATATATCACCTTGATACAGTAGAGCAAAGGAGACAGAAATATCTATGTGTTGACTAATGTTTTCTGCAACTTCAAGCTAAGCATGTTTTCACAGAGTCAGCACCCAATCCTGAGCTTGCTCAGTGATCCTATTCAGCAAGGTTCATAGGCAACCCTAGCCACTGGAAGCCAGTGTAGCTTCTGGAGACTATTACAGCACATCCCAGACAATCCCTCTCTTGTCAGGAAGCAGACTACAGGTCACCTACACTCCAAAAGAGGAATCCTAAAATAGCATCAAGTGAAAAGCAAGATATAAGATACAAATGACTTCTCATTTGTTCTGGAAGTAATAGTACTATGGTCATGCAAGTTATAAAGATGGATTTCATGTTCTTTCAGCAATGATCAATAACAGAACAAGAATCATTCAAACCAGCAAAGCAAGCAAAATTACATTTAAAGAAGTAACATTCTAAAAAAAGTAATTACCTTCACTCTTACATTTGTATATGTAGATTTAAGCTCACCTAATTTTTACATTCAGTACAGGCATCTCAGCCTGTCAGCAATCCTCAGATGATGCCTTCTTCCAGTCTTTGTCTCAAATGACCCAAGTTATTCAAACTTCTTTCTTGCTTGAATAAGTTGGGTAAGGTCAAAAACATATATAACCTGTATAACAAACTATAAAAATGCTAATAAAAGAAAAGAAAAACTATGGCAAAAATAAATGAAGGTATAAAAAAGTTTGCCTTTTAGCTCAGCTAGAGACATACTTGAGAAATGAATTCAACTTCCTAAGGCTACCAAAAGCCAAAGATGAAAATAAATAGGAACCAGCAGAGATATACTGCCAATTACAGTGGAGAAAGGGTTTCTACCAAAACACTCTCAGCTACAGAAACTTCCTGAAGAGAGGCTCCATGGAAGGGCAGAGTCCTTATGCACATTGCATAGAGACCATGAAGAACATAATATAAAATGCTTATACAACTACATGTATACTTACTAGGAAGAAAGTCCTATTGAAATCAGAATAAATGGATATAACCAATCTTAAAATAGTTTATAGTACCTATTTTATGTACTTCAGAAGTTCTTTCTCATGAAACACAGTCAAGGTTCTCACAGAATGAAATTTCACATTTAAATTTAACAATTTAATTCCTGTTATATGAAATGATACATTATTATTTAAAGCACGCCATGATCAATGATACAAAGAATAAAAGTAGCACCAAAAATGTCCCTCAAATCATTGTGTGTCACACGGCTAATTGATGAAACCTATTTCTGGATTTTGATGCAATGCAAAAATTTCTCCTAAATACAAAATTTTACTAAACTACTAAACTTCCAAAGTTCTAACAATCCTTTGCTTATATTTAGTCACCAAGAGCTCTACAGGTACCACGTAACAATTTATTTATACTGATATTGCTATTTCACTGCACACAGTTTTGTCTCAGAAGGAATCTGGCACAGTAAGATGGAAGAGAGAAGAAATATTGCATCAGGTAAGTACAGAGTGATCTTCCACACTGATTAACATATGCAATGCTTTTCAATGAAGCCAGCCCAAATTATGAACAGTGAGTACATCATTGTTTACATTTAGAACCAGTTCATAAAACCTTTTAAAATAGGCTGATAAAATCAAACTCATACTCCAGATAAATACAAGGAACAATGCAATGAAGAAGAAATATATATTCTTAAGCATTTCTCCACTAGTCAATCTACAGGTCCACAGGTTAGCTGAGGTACCCAAGGTAAAATTTGTGATCGCAAAGTTATTGGCCTTCACATAGGGCTGCAATCCTGGGCATGCTCACATCAGAATTTAGTCCCATAAAAAT
Organism: Varanus komodoensis; assembly: GCF_004798865.1. Classification (NCBI taxonomy): domain Eukaryota; kingdom Metazoa; phylum Chordata; class Lepidosauria; order Squamata; family Varanidae; genus Varanus; species Varanus komodoensis. The sequence continues at coordinate 137,122,637 of NW_025335268.1, forward strand.
TCAATGAGACTTACTTCTGAATAGACATACATGGGTTTGGGCTACTGTTGGATGGTCTCTGGCCCTGCACAAGCTCAGGGACAATTTTGCTTTCCTCATGCGATGGGGTGGCATACAAGTTGTTTAAATAAATAAATAAATAAATAAATAAATAAATAAGTCTGAAGATGAAAAAGCAGTAACTACAATCCCATGGATGTACTGCATTTTGGAGGTAACTCAACCTCAGTACAACTATGGAAATACACAGCAAGACTTGCTAGTCATTTGTCCTCCCCATGGAAAAAGCAAGGAAAATTACAAATAGCCAGATTCCATTGTATTTTTTACTACAGATCAGGCAGAAACAATGAGGCTCCAGCTACACTGTTTTCTCTCTTCCTCTCCTATCAGAGGATATGGAAAGAGCACCGCTAAAATACAGTAGTCTAAAAGAAACAGATACGAAACTTATGCAATGGTGGCTACCTGTACCTGTAATACTTGTTTGCAAGGCAGTGGTAGAATTTTTAAATAGATAGGTAAACTGTACCAAGAAGGAAGTGCCTAGTTTACATGATACACAACCACATGGGTTGTCACCATTGACTGTTTTGGAATGATATGTAATACCAACTAACCATGCATGGCTTGTTGGGTTGTGCAGAATGACTTGTTTTTAAAGCAGCTTGTCATGATATCCAAACCCAGCAGAATCCCTGTGCATGGTCTGTTGGAAAAGGCTACAGAACCACCTTGCAAGAGTGGGTCATTATGCTATCACTATACCACCTTTGCCCTCCTGCATCAGTATGGTTTATTCTTCCTCTGCTACATCAATAACAAATGACACTTGAGAATGTCCTTAAAGCATTCACAAGTGTGGGCGAGGGGAGGAGGAGCTCTTTTGTAAATACACAAGGGGTCATCAAAAAGTTAATGCACTTTTATATTTTATAAATATATTTTATATATTTTTTGCTGATGACATTAAAAACTTGGTACAACACTAGGAAAAATGCATTGCAAAGGAAGGTGACTATGTAGAAAAGTGATGAAATTTGTTTTTGAAATTCTTAATAAATAGAGTTTTTAAAAGTGTGGAAACTTTTTGAAGAACCTCATACATTTTGTTTACATTCTTCGGTAGTAAGTTTGTACAGTAACCCAGCACAAGAATCTTGTCTCTCACTGTACTGAATCTGGAAATAACATTTATCAATTTCTATCCCATTGATTTGTGCAACTGTTCTAAGTTCACTCCAAGTTATTTCATAGATTAAAGCTGCTTTTCTCCCATTGCACCTGGCAAAAGTGTGCATATTTATGTGACTACTTCAGTGCATATTGGCTTTTTAATATAATTTTTATTACCCCAGCTATGTAAACCAATAAAATGTGTATTTGCAATCTACACCTTATTCTGTCTTGTCCCACATGCCTATCCTTCATCTATGTAGCAATGGGATGGGGAAAGGTAGCTGTATGAAATGCAGGGATTTGAGAAGTTGTGTCACAAGGGCCCTTACAATATGTACAAGGAGTGGGCAGGACTGAGGGAAAACAAACCATGGCAAGCTGCAGAATTACTTCCTCAGTGTGGCTTATTGCAGTGTATAACTGGTCCTATGTAATATCAAGAACTGTAGCGTTAATTTAGCTAGTTTACTACTTTGGTAACACCAAAAAGCTATAACCCTGATAGAAGCAAAATCCATTTGTAAAATAGAAAAGAATAGATGAGTGAAGCACCAATACTGCATACATTGAATATCTACATTAATTATACTAAGAGAGGAACAAAAGCATGGAATTTTATCTACCTCACAGCAAACATAGAAACTGTGATATTCATATATTACATACACAATTATTTCATAAAATGGTCTTAATATACCTCATCTCTTACTGAGTATTAGACGTTAACCTCTGAAAAGTGAGCTCTACAAGGCTCAGCAGATGCTACGCCATCTAACTATTTCACTGTTTGTGAAATATCTATTTCACTACAGTTTGTGGTACCTGAACTTGAGCAAGTTCACACTTCTTATAGATATGATCCCTTTCATGGAAAACAAGACCTTTAACTACTTCTTCATTAAATTCTGCAAGCTGCACCCCTGTCCAATTTTACCATTTTGCTGCACTCATTTACTTTATTATACTAACTGTTCATTATTTCCATCAAGCATTTTAATCTTTTTCTGAAACTTTCGAACTCCTACTAACTGTTGTTAATGCTACCACATCAGGTTCAAAATTACTTAATGAGAGAAACAAACTACAAAACTGAAGAACTAGATAATCCAATTCATTGTGTAGGTTTACTAGAACTAGCTTACAGAGAACTTCTGCAGGTGAGAACATATATGGCTGACTTATGCAAACAGTTGCACACAGAATGTACACCAACCTTTCTACTTACTTACCAGGCATAACAGCTTTCTGAAATGTATTTGCTTCAGACTCAGCTGCCCTAGGCAAGGCAAGCTGAGCAACCCCTTTATAAAACATTACACCTTACACCAAATCATCTGCTGAACTAAATCCTTAACTAGTTTGCCTAAAAAAGAAACGGGCAAACACAGCACACACAAAAAGGCTAACACTATGGACACTTAAAATGGCCAAATTTAAATGAAAATAAGTAAAATAGATCTATTTTAAACCTCCAGAGCTCTTTAGAACCACATTACTGATTACTGAAATGTGATAGAAACAGAATTGCAGCTCCTGACAGGAAACTGGCCACCAGACAGACCCAAGTTGACCAATCCTTATTTAAAACAAGTCTCTAATTATATATTACATATTTTGGTCACAGCAGGTCCTGATTTACACAGATTCATTTCCATGTTAAAATTAATAGTAACTAAACTAATAACTCTATTAAATTTTTGTTATTACAAATCCACAAAGAATGAAATGACACCCCCCATAGTTTATATACAAGTCAGGCAAAACAACAGAATTCTTGTTTCCAGACAGCAGAATAGCTGAAACATATGTGCCCATGCAGTTCAGAACCTATACTAATTGGCATGTCTTCTCCTCCTTGAAGTCATACATTTAAGTTACACAATCCGAACAGATTATAAACTACAGCAGATTAATAAATTACTGGTGTGAAGGAAGTCCCTAATTTAACTCACAGCATATCCAGCTAAGGCTGGAAAATATTCCTGACTAGAATTCTGAAGAGCTATTACCAATCAGGGTAAGGAATACTGAGCAAAATGGACCAATGGTCTAACTTGATATAAGGCAGTACCCTATGTTTCAACACAGCAATCCACTTTATCAAAGCCATCCTATCAAAGATGACATGTCACTCGGTCTTGCACTCAAACTGTCCTCTGTGCAGACCATTCCAGGAGTTCAACATAGTGCCAACTTCATGACAAGTCAGTTACAAGAGGTATGAAGATGTGAGAAAGATGTATTACTAATATTGCATTCATGAAACTTCCTGCATTTTTCCTAAAAGAGACTGTTATGTTAACAGGGAAGAAATTCGACAATCACAGCTTTCCCCATCTTTGAAAAAAATTGAATGATAATGTGAATTTATTAATAATTCAAGAATTCAAGAATAAATGTTTGCCAGCCCGTACCATCTTATGTTTCAGTATAGTCATATTGCTTCTTTCACTTCATGGAAGTTGTGGTAAAACAGGTAATAGATGCATTTGGATATAATACCAACTAAACTATAGTTTACTGCTGCCTGGTTCCCTTCTCCTTATACAGTTCAACTGAAAGGAGATCATAAGGATGGGCTTCAGTTTTCAACTACCCCCGGTATGTTGTTACATCTGAAAGAGGACACATTATGCTAAATTGTTTGTTTGAACCAGCCAAGTTCAAACAATTGTTTACAATCCTTTCTCAAACTGACCACAGTTTCTTCCAACTTAGACATAACAAATTGTAGTTAGCCAAAAATGAAATCAGGTACTTTCAATCCCCTACCCATAACCACACCAGAGAAGAATACAAGGGGAAAGCAAGCTTATGCACAGAATGATTTAATGTTATGTTGGAATCAGGACTCAAACACTAGTATACTCAGGCTTCAACACATCCCACTGGCTCAACAGCATTATTTATTTATTTATACTATCTTAAAACTTATCTAAGACAAGCAGCTATGTGGGTTTTTCCAAGAATTTCCAGTGCGAATTATTTAATTAATAATTAAAAATTAATTTGCACAAGATCATTTTCATAAAAATGTAATGTGCTTCAAAACATCCAACACAAATTAGGTTAATTTGCACAGGATAATCTGGGTAGGAAAAAAGTCATCTTGCATGAAAAAATGTTACAATGCCCTAGAGCAGGAGAGGGCAATGTGGTGCAACAGATGCTTTGGTTTACAACTACCATCTTCCCTCACCATTGACTATGCTGTTTAGAGATGACAGGGAATGTAAGAGGGCAACAAGCCACCCAAATGCCCTAGAGAGATCCAATTTGGAATGTTTATTTTTCTTGTATTTAATGAAAATCAACACTAAAAAGTACACAATATTAATTTTTTTATCCTAACAGACTACAGGTATTTAACCTTGAATATTTGAGGGAAAGGGGGAAATAAAACACATAAATATAATTTAAATGTTCTTTTATACAGTTTACTGGACTACTTGCAAAAAAATTAAGACAACTGAATTTACTTCTCTTCTGTTGTTAAAATTTCTAAAGTTTTTGAAAACTATCAACACAGTAATACATTTTAGAAAATCAACCAGTCCAAAATTTTATACTGACATAGAAATTCTAGTTCTACTTTCTTCTTGTAAGATTACTGAAGCACTTTCAATTGTCAGTACTGATAAATTCCAGTTCATACTGAGACAAACATATTTCAGAGTCATATAGTGAAATCCAGTTGGCCTGCAATAAACAACCCAGGAATTGTCACGGCCATGACAGACCAAGTGAGCATGCTGCCTACAACCCTACCCACCAAGCTGTTTCCAGAGTCAGATAAATTCCTGGAACTATTTAACCCAGGAACTGGCAATCATGTAAGAACCAAGTCATACTTGCTAGTGATAATCATTTTTAAAAAAATATAGATAGCTTTGAAACTGCCAAGCTTAACTTTGAAACTGACATGCTTGTATTTTCAATTGGCATACATACATTTTTACTAATTAGTTTATGAAACAGAAATTTCTCCATAAAATAGCTCTGGAAATTTTTCCTCGGAAATGACTTCATTTCACTAGAAGCAAGCTTGTCTGGCTAACATACAATCGGTTCTAATCTGCCTGATGGAAATCTGTGAACTCAGGTCTTGGAATCTCAGTTTCCATTTCTACGAAGTTTCAGGACTACATGAGAACATCAGAAGCTGCCTTATGAAACAGGAACTCCCCCGTTTGAATGTTATCTTTGTCATAAATTCATTGTTTATCCTTACATATGCCACTTTTTCTTAGCCAGAGATTTTAGTACTGAAATACTAATACTGGGTGTTGTAAGGATATGAAACAAAAATGTTCCAAGTACTTCAAGTATAATACTATATAGATACTGACCTGGTTCTTGCAGCACAACAACCCACCATGGATGATCAGGTATGGTGGACTGTCATGTCTGTTGGGAATGAGGGTGGCAGTTGTTCTTGGCGCCACTCATGGTTTGTGCCAATTTGTACTCTGAATTAGTGAATGAAGGGGAAAAGGTGGAGAGGGCTTGGAAATGTGGGACTCCTGACTCTGAGATGAAAGAAGTGGCACTTATCTCAAGGCCACTCTCTGCAAGTACTCAGGCAGACTTTGAGAATAGCCAAGATGCACAGCTGTCAGGTGGAAAGGAGCTCTCAGACAAACCTTGTATGGCTCTTGAGCCCATGACACAGCATCAGGAGACAATTAGAGGATAGGCATTTAGAAAAGAGGTGTGCTCACTTCTAAATGGGCCCTTCAGAAGGGATCGGGCCCAGATGTACTCAAAAGGACATACTTCAGTAATAGTTGTTTAGATTGGGTTGAACAATTCCCTTTGCCCATGCTCAGATAAACATTCTCTGGTGAATGCGTTTATTGAGTAACCTTTGGTGAATAAAGAGTTGTTTGCAAAGAATGGTCTCTTGCCTTGAATGTATGAAGGGAAGAAAAGCTGGCATACAACAATGTAAAAGAACCAGCATTTCTGCACTGTTACTTATTTTTCACAAACAAGCCACCTTAAAAATCCATTACTTTAGGCTTGTTGATACCCATAGTGGTTTGCTGAGCCATCTGAATCCAGCAGTGTGTGGCTCTCTATCTCTGGGTAGAGATAGAGAGCCACACACACAGCCAAAGCAGGACAAACCCTGCCATTCCTTGCAATTTTGGTCATGCCACTGGCATTCTCATTCTTTCTCAGTATCCTCTGCTCCATGCCTCTAAAGATCACAAATATCAAGATGTCACAGTTAGAAACAAAAGAAGCAATAAGCAGGAAAGGGAGTGGGAGATGAAAGAAGCTGGAAGAAAGGCACTTTATAACAAACTTCAAAATAGAGGATGAAATTAGCTAGAATATTGGCAAGAGAGGGTATCAATATTCTAAGCTAAAGATCTGAGAGTCTGTCTTGTACTGTGGCACAACAAAATTCTTCCCCCTCAGAAAAAGCTATTGGATACATCTGTATGTTAATAAAGGCTTTGAAAATTAATTCCATGTGGCAATCTGATACAAGATGGAAGGTTCTTTCTGCAGCCAACAACTCCAGTGGACAAACTGTCAAAAGGGTGCTGACTTGCATTCTGAAGTAACAAGGAGTTCTGCCACAAAAGCATCTGGGTTATATGTGCTGGAGCTGGCAGGAAAACTGAGAAATGTGCAAGAGGGAGCCACAGCAACTATGATTGTCTGTTGGGAATACCATGGGTTGCTCAGTGAACAATTCACCATGATGGTTTATTACCATGATGTATAAATCAGCTCCAAGAATTATAATTGCATCTATACTCTATCCAACATTGAGTTCATAAGAAATTGCATATTGAATTCTTACTGAGGATAATCAGCATTCCTGGATCACCTGAACTGACTAGATTACTCAGCAAGCACAAAACTGAACCATGTAAAATAAATTTTCTGAAAATCTTTCACTGAAAATAAATGACAATGTTGACATTAAACAGTTCCAATTAAAGTAATAACAATATGCAATTTATGGACAGTGCTGCATAAAAGCAACTTAAGATATATTTCTAAAATACTTTTTGTGGGAAAATCTGTGAATCTTTTGTGGGAAATCTGCTAACATACCCCCACCTTTGAGAAAGCAGCAGCAACTTCCAAGTACAAAGAACAGAGAAGCAAACACAGTCACCACCTGTGAACCTTCCTGTTATTTCCAAGTATTTTCCCAAATGGAAGAATTAAAGAATTCCAAATTAAACAGCCCAACAAAACCAAAGTCACAAAGAATAATGCAATATTTATGCCACTCAATATATACCATATTGATAGCCACTCAATTTATGTTTACTGATAGGCACACAATATACTTTTGCTTCACTATTCACTTAACAGAAAAAAGGTAAAAAGAACAACCTCAAATGCATCATCCCTGCCCCACATTTCAATTTTTCACATATCTGCCATCTTGAAATTTGGATAAATGACTGCACTTTCATTCTACAGTTGAATGTGTTGGGCTTGCCCCAATACAGTCACATGAAAACAGAGACAGCTACTATGCATACTAAAAAGAAAAAAGAAACTTACAAAAACTGTCAAAGCCAGCATCACCTAAAAAGCTTGAAGTAAATGTGGATTATCTTAGTTCTGTACTCATTAGAAATAATTGATCTAGTAGTGCTGACCAACCATTTCATTGCATATCATGAGTTGCATTGTGTAGTAAACACATACTATCCAATACTATTTTCAATACCTTCTTAGCAGCTCTTTAAAAATCCACATTGTCTACAGATATTTATTTCCTTTGGTTCCTAATATTAATAAATAACTTCTAAGTCTGGCACATGTACTGATAAGTTCCTTAACCTTACATTTGTCCAGAAAAATTTCATACCACTGAAGTGAATAATATTCTGAAGTGTGATCCTTGAATGGAATTCTAAAGAAACAAGAAGGAGATTCTTCTGAACCATGAAATGTTGATGGAGCAATGGTAATGTGTCAGTTTAAAACAGTGAGATTAGAATAGTTGCACTTGTTAGGTTAGGAACAGGTCTAGAATAGGGTGGGCAGAAAGATAAATGTCCTTTGGAAGATTTTCTCGATAATTAGAAAAAAGTTTAACATTATCAAATACTCATATCCAATCCTAAGCTATACTGCTGGTATTTTTTAAAAAGTTTATGTAGGGTGAAGATATAACCTGAACTGGAATTTTTTGGGGAATTACTGTGACTTTCATTGCATTTCTGGTATGCAGAACAAATTCTTGGACTCAACATTACTAAATACAAACTGCATTTCTTTTGTACCAGGCTCCAGATAGTGGATCTCAAAATTCTAGATCCTGCAAACTTGGAGTCTACCCACCCATTGTCTAGAATAGATTATGAGCTGTCCTATTTCGAAGGTTTCTGTGTTTAAAAAAAAAGTTGAAAAAATAACAATCCTCATACCATAACTAATACCACAGTAACTAACAAAATTTGTTTTCTGTTCCCATATAAATATATTAAGTTACTGCTAGTCACTCTTCCATGGAACATCTTGAACATCCACTCTGAAACAAAATATTCACAGCAAGTCCATAATCTACCATAGACTTTCTCTACCACTGGCCATCCGTACGCACCCCAGCGCCTGGCCTTGATGCTCCAAGGCCAGCCGTGTCCTGTTTGTGCGCTTAAATGCATACCAATCCTACAAAGAGATGAGCTCAAACACATCACCTGTGTATTCCACAACATTAGCAACTATCACATATACATCTCTGTTCCAGTAGAGAACAATATATCCACTCACCGGGGCTGCTTTGTAAGCCTCGAAGAAAGCTTCTCAAGCTGAGCTGCTATCTACTCATTCTAACCCAACTCACGATCTACACGCCTTCTACACTCGCTCAGCGTCCCTTCGGCCGGGTCCACCCCTACCTAGCAGCGCATCCACCCTGGCCATACCTCCGTTCCCGGCAGGCGCCCACCGCCCATGCCTGCAGCCTTCGCACTCACCCTGCTGGATGTCCCCGTTCGCGCCGCCGGGCACGGGCACGTTGAGCTGGCGTTCGGGCTCCGGCAAGCAGCGTCGACAAAAAGAGTGAAGACAGGGCAGCAGCTTGGGCTCGGCCTCCCGGCTCTGCAGGCTCTGCGCGCACACTGCGCAGGTGTCCAGCAACGACAGCGGGCCCGGCGCGGCGCTGGAGAGGGCGGGCGGCGCGGGGCTGGGGCCCAGCGGCGCCGCTAGTGAGCCGGAAGCAGGGCCTCCGCTCGCCGCCGCCACCGGCGCCGCGGCCTCCGCCTCCCCTGGGCCCTTGTCCGCCGCCACCGCAGCCAGGACCACCGCGGCGGGACTCTCCCTCTCCTCGGGCGGGGCGGGGACGGGAGGGGACGGCGACGCAATTGCCGCCGCGGAGGTGACAACGACAGCCGACGCGGCGACGGCAGGCTCGGGTCCACCCCCCGCCGGCACGGCGTCCCCAGCCCCCTCCCCGCCACCGCCGCCTCCTCCTCCTCCTTTGTTTTCCGCCATATTTCCTCCTTTGAACCCGACTCCCCGCTTTGCTCACGCACAGGACCGCGCATGCGTCCGCACGCACGCCATCAGCTTGCGCGCGCGCCTCCGGTGTACATCTGGCGCGAGGTCCGCGGAGTGACGGGGAAGTCGGTTACGGCGAGCTTTGGGGCGGTGTCAGATGCGCGTGCGCGCGCACTTCAGAAAAAAATAAATAAATTGACTGAGGGCAAGGCACAGAGGCTGAAGAAAGGTGGCTAACTACCCCGACTGGGGGTAAAGGGGAGTGTAAATGGAGTGGCGCCAACTTGAGGGAGCGCGCACGCACGCCCTCACGCACTCGAAGTCCTGGAACGAAAACTACGCATGCGCTAAAGAACCCGCGTCGTAAGCGTAGGAAACCCGAGAGTTCTAAGTGGTTACTAGGGTGGTTGTCTGGAGGAGCCAGTCGGGGCATCGGCAAGGCTGGGAAATGCGCAAAGAAGTCGAGTCCTGACTGTGCAATACTAAACGACTGAGCTCTGCTTAGGAGGAACCTGGGTTTTAGAAGTGGCCAGATGCAAACGAAGGCAGGGCTGTTGCACTTTGACTAGGTGCTATACCCACGAGCAGTCCCTCTGCTGCGCTTCTGTCAAAAGCGCAGGAGCCCTGTCCTCTTGCATTCGACAGTCTGGTCTCGCTTTTCTTTAGGAATTTCTGGATGAAGTTACCTAATTTTTAAATTTGGAATAATTCGAGGCTACACTTCTGGTCAGAGACCCTCCCAAAGCAGCATACAAGAACAAAATTCCATATAATAGAAATTGATATTGAATAAAAACAGTGCAAAATCATCCAAACAAATGTCAACAAAGCTCTCACCAGCAACTGCAATCCTTAAGGAAGGTTATTTTTCTTATTTTTGCAGAGAGGAGGAAACCTTGGGGAAATATTTGAGTAAAGATTTGGAAGACTCAACTTGGATCACAAGTGCTTTGGAAGCAGTTTATCAGAAGCACCAGAGAATACTATCAGCTGCTATCTATGAGAAATGTTCCAAGAGAGGAATGTGTCAGTTACCATTTAGCTGTCATGAAAGAAAGGAGCCTGGAGATCTTGACAACAGCCCTTCCTCAGCTGCAACTGCTATAGTCACTGTTTTATAATGAGTGTGGTTTTTGTTGTTTGGTGTTGATTTGCAATGGTGCATTCTTTATAATAACATGCTTTTTTATATGTTTGTGTCCTCTTTTAAGAAATGGACACAACTATAAAAGTTTTACCTGCAAATATTGAAAATAAATCCTCCATATATGCATGCAATGTTTTAGCAACAGTCAAATTGTATCCATTTGAGAGACCAGTTTTACCTAGTGTTATAAAATAATGTGAACTTTCATGTGTATTATGAAGCCATAGGGCATTGCTGATTTTCTTTCAAAATCCCTTGAAATATGTGCTATGCTGTCAAAAGTTGACAAATAGAAAGTATACAAGCTTCAAATAACAAACTCCAAAATGATGCAGCTGTCAATGGACTTAACAGATATTTTATTATAGAAAGGACTTTTATACCACCTGCTAACATGGACTCATAAAGCTGGAAGAGTTCTCAAATATTCAATCTAATTCCCTGTTGATGCAGGCAACATCCCCTGCTATAGTATTCCTGATGCTTACTCAACCAGCCTTTATTTAGAATCATCTAATGAAGGAAGCCCTTCAGCTTCTCAGGCAGTCTGTTCCATTGTCAAACACCTTGTACAATCAGGAAATTCATTTGGTTGAAGATTGTTATCACATCACTTGTCTCTTCTTCAAGTTAAGCATGCCCAACCTCTTCAAACATTCTCCACAGTATTGGTTTTCCCAATTATGTGACTATCATCTTGATCTTATAATTCACCAGTGTCCTTCTTTAACCATAAATTCTTAAACGTTATGGCTTCATCAGAAATGGCATCAGAGAATGTCCTCAAAAGGTATCTGGCTATAGGGTTATATATTCACAATTCACATCCAATTTATTGGATTTGATACCAATAAGATGGAATCAAATGAGAATCTAAGAATTAGGACCTCCTGGTTTCAATTACATGGTTTTAAGTACTTCTAAGTTGTTTGGGACTCGGAAATGTTCATCCATGAGTGGGTGTTATGCCCAAATTATTGCAAACTGAGATGAGGGAAAACCCCCCACAGATCTAACTACTGTGGAGGTTGATCTAGCAGTGTTAGGAAATATCTTGGGGTTATTGAAATAAAGCGTTGATTCAAGTAAGTGTAAAAAATGAGCTGGGATGCATGCATGACATCAGAATCACAATTCTTTACCTAGTATTTATGATAAATAAACTGGGAAATATCCAAAAGACTGCTTTAGAGCCAAGAATGACATGCAGAAGGAAGTCAGAATTTTAGCACAGAAAAAAAAGTTGTTTAAGCAAACAGAGATAGATTTAGAAAATAGATTTTAGTGAGAAATTAGCTTTATTGGATGATTTCTCTCCCTCACTGGACATTAGCAGCAGTCATACTCTTAGACTGCAGCTGAGAGAGATATAAGCACAGTTATTCCATTGACTAGTCTGATAATTCAGCACTGTTCGATTTTCCTTGAATTGTGTCCAGTTCTTTATATAAGAATTTTGTAACTTCAAGAACTGGTTCCTGCCTGAGTTTGCTTTCCAATTCTTTCCAATCTTTTCCTTTTGTGTTGCGGCTTTTTGACTGGAAGCATGAGGTGAAGATTCTTTCATTTGTGATCCTTGTAAGCCATTCTGAGGGGGCTTTTTTGGCTGAAGGAGAGGTTAAATATTCAGTAAATACAAAGTTTCTTTTATGTAGAAGATCATAAAAGAGTATAATAGATGTACACTATGTGTGAAAGACTAAAGAGAAAAATTTAGTTTAGGCAGTCCCATGGTTATAAATGAGCTCTGTTCCTGAGAAAATGGAAATTTGTCTTTAAATCAAGTTGGATCACATATAGTTTGCTCTCCACATTTGCAGGGATTGGGGCACAGGACCATGGGAAAGTAGAGAAACCACAACTATCTCTAGGACCCCTCCCCACCAAAACTCAGCCATGCCTCCTCTTTGAAGCAAGGAAATGCCAGATATGCCAGATAGAGGGTGGAAATGCCACCCTTTTGGGATGGGTGGGCAGGAAGACATGCTTTGGAGCCCTTCCACTCTCTGTCAACTGATGCTTTGGAAGCTCTTCCTCTCTTCACTTTCATTTCCTTTATGATGATGACAATTTCATACTGTCATTTTTAAAAATTAATAGGTTTTATGGCAGTTACCAAGGGTTGTTCGGGCATTTGTATCTTGGGGACTCCCTGCAATTATGGACATTGAAATATTGCTCAAAGAAATGAAGAAGGGTAGTTCCCATTTAAAAAAATAAAATCAAATGGATAATAAGCACTACAGTACACTTTGGGTTGGGTTTTTATAACTTTTACAAAGTACAGCTTAATATTGGCAGTGCTCATCACTTGCTGTAGCCATCCCAAGTATCAATAGAACTTCCACAGGTGTATTTAATATATTTAATTTACACCACCTAATTTAGCATTTAAACAATCATAATCTGGTGTCCAAGATTAAAACATAACAACAACCAAAACAACAAAACTGCAACAGTAACAACAAATGCAGAACATCAAGAGACAGCTGAAAACAAATGAAGTAAAGGTCAGTAGCAGTATAAAACAGCACCACCATTAGTTAAAAGAACAGATGAAACTAATGGTTAACATTGGGCACCTGAAACTAAGGTGGATTTCTTTGGAGACAGTGTTCAAAATCAGTAGCCACCACAGAGAGAGCCCTAGTCTTGGTTGCCACTTGCCTGACCTCAAAAAGGCAGGGGGATCAGAGCTTCTGTAGATGTTTTTCAACATGCACAGAAGTTTGTAAAGGAGCAAGTGATCCTTCAGATTCCAATCCCAGTGCTGATTTTCAAACTCAAAAACACTGACTTGGGCCCAGAAACACTGGAAGCCAGTGGAGCTGTTTTAATAGTAGTAAGATATATTTCATGTGATTGGTTCCAGTTAATAATTTAGCCCCTATATTGTGTCCGTCAGTCAAAATTGTCAAGATAATGTATCAAACCTGAATGTTGACAGAAAATAACAGTACTCTACTGTTATTCAATTCTGTTCTACTGGACACACTATTTTTAAAAGTGATGCTTAAAAAGTCTTTCCATGTATGTCTAAGAAAAGGTGTCTAAATTTCTAAAATAAAGGTCACAGGTGACATAACAAGTTGGACAACTTGGAGGCTGTATTTAAGTTCCTTAATTGTTAGATCTGCTTCCATTCAAAGGAAGTTATAGTCTTAGGAATGATCTCATCAAAGCTTTTGGAAGTGGTTTGACAATGCATAGGTTAAACTGTATTTGAAAATTATATTCCCCCAGTGCCATACTTGGGACCAAATATTAATCCAGGAAACAAGTTAACCCCATGATGTGGCTATAATTGCACAAAACATTGATGTTACCAAGCTAATATCAAGATTTCTTTGCAGGTATAAGGTAGATCTGAGAGATGGCACTAACATCAGCTCAGAGTAATTTTACATTCGAATTTCTGAATTCTCAGATTTTCTTCCTCACAGGACATCCAGTATATTCTTATAAAGACAGGTTGGACCAATAGTCATTTGTTATGAATCAGGACAAGATCAACCACTCCAGGAAAAAAAACAAACTCCTATGGAGTCTGAGTACTTTTGTTCAATTTAGTACAAACTCTTATTAATCTGCTACTTAATAAATACAACTTAATTAATGCAACCCTTTTATTTTCTGATTGCTAGTATAAGCTTAGTAGAAAGACTTTACATGTAGATATGTTGCTTTAGGTTTAAAACTATTCATAAGCTTTCTTAAGTACTATATTTTCTAAACCCTAAATAAGAACATAAAAGCTATTCCGGATCAGACCAAGAGTCATCTATTCCATCATTCTGATCACGCAGCAGCAAGCCAGCTGCCCATAGGAACCCTTAAGCAGCCCACTTGAATCAGACTCCCTCAGCAATGGGTGTACATATGTACGCTGCCTCTAGCTTTGGTGGCCATCACTATTTCTGGTGCTAGTGAGTTCCATAGTTTAATTATGCACTGTGTGAATCTCCAACCAATCAGCTTCATGGAATGACACCAAGTTTTAGTGTTATAGGAAAGGGAGAGAAAATGTCTCCCTTCAACTTTCTCCACACCATGCACAATTTTGACCATCTCTTTAAAAAAGAGGCTATCCTTACTCACCATTTTTCTAAGCTAAACATTCTCAGCTGTTGTAACTATTCCTCACAGGAGACAATGTACTAGAGGTGACATTCCCAATCTAGTTTAAAAGTCTAAGAGAGCTGGGTTTTGGCATGGCTTAGGTTATATTTTTGATTTGGTTGTGTTTAAGAACTGAGGAAGCTCTTTTTATTATTTGTTTGCACCATGACTGCATTTTTCTCAGTTTCTTAGAAGTTTTAAAGTAAGAGGAGCAGAAAAGGCCTCCTATTTAAGGGATTTATTTTCGTCTGTGGGAGCACAATCAGAACAATTTGAGCTACTTCTCAAATGCAAACTGAGATGTTATAAATCCCATTGATTTCCATAGTTCTCTAGAAGGGAAAAGCCCTGGTAACCATTGTGGCTAATGCTCAGAAGGTTCCCCTCTTGTATGGGAGATTTTGACAGCAAAAAGGCAGGACATGTGGTAAAACTGGCTGTTGGTCCAAGTTTTCCAAGATTCCAACTCTGACAAATGCTAGCCAAAGAATTTTGAAAGGGTGTGTTTGTTTTTGGATTCAGTTCTGGAGGCATATGGTCTAGCTGAATTTCTTAAAGAAAGTCCCCCTAAAAATGGAAAGCAAAAAAGAGGAGGAGGAGGAGATAGAAAATGGATAGAAAAAATGAAACAAGGAAGGTAATTTTCTTGAGTTCTTTGTGCATTTAACTAAGGCAACTTACTGCTTCAAATGCAAAAGAACACAAATATTTCTAATTCAAGAGATGGTTATGCTGAAGTTAAATAATGAATAATCAGAACCTGAGAAACATACCTGCACAATGACCAAGCTGTTTCAACAACCAACATAGACTGGCTTTCAGCTAAACAATAAGCAAAAATTCAGGGTTGTTTTTAATACAGCTTGGGCAAAAGAATTCTACTTTTGTTACCATGCTGACCCAAAAACAGGATGCACTAAAGCATGGATCCTCAAACTACAGCCTGGGAGCCAGATGTGGCCGCCCCATGGCCATTTATCTGGCCCGCCTCAGAGGTTTTCAATGTGCCGCATGGGGTGACTGCGGCTTGCTTGCTAGGAGAAAACTATCTCCAAGCAAGCAAGCAAGCAAGCAAGCAAGCAAGCAAGCCGCTGCATCGCACGCACGCCGCTGCATCGTGGCGCGTGCCCGCCCCCACCTTGCCTTGCCTTGCCTCCCCTCGCCGTGCACACCCCCTCGCCACACCCATGTGCCCTGCCCCGTCTCAGCGCCTGTGGCACCAGCACCACCTTTCCGGCCCACACCCAGCACTGGCACCTTTCAACTCGCCCCCTGGTAAAAAAGTTTGAGGACCCCTGCTATAGAGTAATGTATCCAGAGACCAGTTAATTCTGCACAGGGCATGTTTCACTCTTCAGTGAATGCTCAATACTGGAGCACCACATGATGACAGAGAAGAACCAGATGATCCGAGAAAACTCCACCTACAGTCTTTAGCACCAAACAACCCATACAGAACTTCTAAATGAAAGCTTCTGCATTTAAACAACATAACTTTGCCAAACATTACAACAGCTATAGGAATTTTAAGCAGAAGAAATGACAATCATGCTACCAGAGACTTTGCTGCAGTCGAAAGGGTGGCTTGGTACTTGTAAGGTACTATAGACTTGAAACTAAAATTGCCAGCCACCATTTACCCAAAACTAATTCGCTGCACTGCTGCAAACTGAGCAGATGACTCAAACTGCAAATTCACAATTGGATACCTATTTTTATATTTCATGATTGAGCATAGTGACTTTATCCTCCACTGAAGTAGAATATGTAGTTGCCCCAGAAGCATGCAGAAAAGTATCATGGCTTAAAAGAACTACTGGCAGACTTTGATATTACTGTGAATGAGCCAATCCAGATCTCTGAGGTCAATCATAGCTGTGTTAAGATTTCTCAGTTAGAGAAATTCTACACCCAAACCAAGCACATCAGAATGAAATAGCATCATATGTGTGAAATGAACAGAGAGAAGCATATTGAGCTGAAGTATTGTCCAACGGAAGAAATGGCTGCTGATACATTAACAAAACCACTGGCCAGATATTGTTTCATTAGCCTATGGAACGGATTGAAACTTGAAGAAGTCAATGCATACAGTGTGTTGGGTATAATGTTACATTACCACTGCATGGTTCTGTCCATAAAATAGTGTGAAGAAAAATACTAGGTAGCAAAAACATTTCTAATACCAGGGAAGAGGATGTATCATTTCTCAGACTCTATAACCTGAAACACTATTTATATAATTTTAGAAATTGAAAAATAGGAATATTATCAAAAGAACTGGGCATCTGAAGATTCTAACAAAAATGTGGAAGACTCCCAAATGAAACTCTGTTCATTATCAAAATAAGAGGATACTCGACCTATAAAGGGAAGAATAGGATTTCATGCTTCTGAACTCTCTATATAGGGATCTTTGTAGCCTGTGCTGAAGAACTAATCAAATTCAATTCATGGAACAAGATCATTGAGTGCAAACTCGCTCTATTCTCCAGGTTATTACCATCACAGTTTGGTTGCCTGTGTTGTACTGATGTCAGATGGATTTATTTAGAGGGTCTTTGAAAAATCTAAAATGGAAAATCATAGGCTTGTTTTTTATTATTATTTTTGCTGGGAGAGAAGCAATTTGCTTTCAATAGAATTAAAGTAGATTTATTCCGTGCTAATCCCATGCTGATAAGAGTACAAAGACTTTTTCCAAGTCTTGTACTAACTGTAGCCCAGGTAATAGATTGATCATGGTTAATGTATGAGAATTCATTTTAAATCAGTTATCAGTAGCTTACTTACATGAGTAAATTTTATATTGTGTTTTATAATGAAGTTGTGGCATTTATCTTTAGAGATAGTTCTTCCCCAACAGCTTTATGGAATACCAGTCAAGCACTATTAACCTATGTTCTTCTCTTCCTGCTGCCAGTAGCATTAGTTGCTTGTATGTTCATCAATTTCTATTATCCCATAAGCAGTAGCCCCATATACCACATCCAACACCATTTTTGAGTATCCCCTTCATACTCCTGCCATGTTAGAGTAACTACTTCCATTGTATTTTTATCCCACCTGTGTTCTTCTTACAATGAACCGTAGATAACATATGTAGTCATCTTAATTTTATCCTCACAGTTCTGTAAGGTAGGTTACGTTGTGGTTACCCTAAGCCTGTGGGGTAGGTCACTGACTTGAGCTTCATGACCAAGTAGGAACTAAACCCAAGTTCCAGTCCAACACTCTTAACCACTGCACCATAATGACTCTATTAACTGGATGTAATGGTTATATGGACATGTTAAATGAGCAAGGCAGATTCGGTACAAAAGCAGTGTATTAAAAGGTTTCAGCTCTTTTTTGAACAGAAAAAGGTGCCATTGTAAAATACTACCCTGTAGAATGCAGTACATAACATTTTTTATCATCACCTTCATCCAAAGTAGCCCATAGTTACATGATCTGGCATGTAATTTCAATTAGAGCACCAGTAAATTCTTTCCACTTTTATCACAAAGATGGTTTATCTAATAATTTTGAAACTTTTTGGTTAACTTGTTGGTATGGCTTAACTTCATCACTGCATAAACATCTTTTCCAGCTCTTTGAAAAATCAGTGTAAGGTAGTTCCTGGAGTTGCTAAACCGTCTTCAAACTTTCTTCCAGAAATCGCTTACCCATACAATCCTGGCATGATTCTTGAAATTCTTGTTCGTACTTAACACAGGCAAATAATTATCTGTATTGGCTCTAAAAATACTTCGCATTAGTATAATTTAGATAAGGTAACATCTAAAATTCACCTGTAAATGACTTTACAAAATTCACCTCCAGTGTTTCCTACTAGATGCTTATTCTCATCTCTGCAGCCAAGAATATATACTCTTATGATATATATTTTTCTGTATTGTAATTATCCTTCTTTGGTATGGTCCATTTCTGAAAGATGCCATGGGAAAGGGGAGTAAGCATCTAAGCAGAACCTGGGAGGAATTAAGGTATGCTGAGAAAATAGAAAAGAGCAAGAATCTGCTGATCACAAACTCAGTAACTGGATTGTAGTGAAGATAAAATTTAATTAACAACTAGAAGAGGAATACTTGTTTATAAGAAATTAGGCAAAAAAGACCAAAGGAAAGAGAAAACAGTCTTGCTAAATATTCAAAAGGTAATGGGATTAACAAAATACAAGATAGATAAAAGCATTCAATACATGAAGAGTAGTCTAATAAATTCATTTTTATTAAAATACCTAACTAGAAGGCATAACATAATAGTACAAAAGCAATTAGTTAAGACCATGTAGGTTTACTGCTCATTACCATAATCCCTCCTTTCTCCATAAGAGAATTTGAGGAAACAAAAATGTAAAAAGCTTAGGTCCAACATGAAAATTAGTTCACAGCTCACCAACTATACCTTTGCCTATTACAAGACAACTCAAGTGATGAGACTTTATACATTCTAAGTTTTTAATTAGAGCAGGGTTTTTGTCCTCAAGATTATCAGATTTCATAGGCTATACAAATTCTTATGCTCTTTAAAAAATACCTAAGTATGAATGGGAATAGTTTAATCTTTGCGGCCTTGCCAGCAAAGTGTGTAAACGGATGACATTTAAACTGTACTTAAAGAATCCGTATCTATCCCAATACTAGGACTCAAGGCAACTTACATTGGAAACTTATTTATACAAAATAGAAATGTACAAAAGTTAAATATAATTAATTAGCAGAATATCAAAATTATATCAAATACCAACTTTTAAAACACCAAAAAGATATAACCAGTCCAACATAGTCTTATAGGTTGAGACAATTGCCTAAGGCAGGTTTTTGCCTGCCTCCAAAAACTCAGTAAGGAGGACACTATCTAGCCATGGGGAGTGAATTCCAGGACCCTGGCGCAGCCACCAAGAAGGCCCTGTCCTGTCCCCACTAAGTGCATCTGTGAAGGTGTGACTGAAAAGGCATCCTCAGATTTTAGGGTATGGGCTGCCTCCTAAGAGAGAATACACATATCCTTTCGATTCTAATGGGCTCGGGCTGGCATTAATATAAAGAACAAAGGAATACACACACTTGAGGCAAAGGTATGTCATAATTTCAGCATTCCCAAGGGGGTATGAAGTTGTGACGTGCATTACACCCTCAAGAGATAACCCCCAGTTGTAACACAACAGTAGCATTTAGAACAGAATAAGGTACCTTTTTAATCATAACCACTTGAATTAAACTCCAATTGCACTTTTTAAAATTTGTGCATGGTTTTCCTTCATAAAGCATTAATATAAATGACACCAAACAGAAAGTAGGATTACTTAAGCTATGAGCTCTATCCTTCAAGATGGAAGTTAATGTCACAGGAACAGCCTAAACAAACAGACCCAATGAAGATAAATAATAGAATGGTGATGGTTTTGTGACCTGTGTCTGCAAGCAGCAACAGAATTAAGGGGCATATTTTTTCCTCCATAGGTTCTATTAAACTTCCATGCTACAAACACCCCTTTCAGTGCAGGCACAAAACTTATCTGTTATTTTTTAATCTTGCCCAAGTTTTTGTTGGAAATGTTTGTAAATCATAAAAAGAATGATGCCAGGTGACTAGATAGAAAGTTATGAACAAAGCCAAAATAACACAATTATAGGGGCAAAGTGGGGATTAGGGGCATACTAATGCAAAGAACCTAAAAAGTTGACTTGGACTTACTAAAAGATTTCCCTAGGCACAAGCTGGTTCATAAACTTGACTTAACAATGCTATAACATTCAGATTTTTTTCCTAATTTTGCATTTAATTTCCAGGTATCTACAATATACTCTCCTGCTTTAAAAAGTGTGATTGGAGGCTTGGACAGCTGAAGCTTTAGCATTAAGAGGGCTAAATCCAGATCCCCTGTTGACGCAGGCAGTGCAGATGGTGAATTAAAATTCCTCAAGCCCTTAAGAAAGCTCTGGAAAAGGAACTGTGAAAAGATGGCTTGTCACTGATTAGGTGATAAGCCGCTAATGTAGCAAAGTGGATTTTAATGGATGAAATAGATAGGTCACCACCTTTTAGGTGCAAATGAACAAGGATCCGAAGAGGAAAAGCAAACAAGCTAACCACAGTGACCATTTCAACTCCTGCCCCTTTATGTCCCTAGTCACTTTCCCCAGTCCTCAAAAGGATGCATATCTTACTCCTACTCCCCACTTATTTCTTAGCTTCATACCTTCTGCAATACTGCCTGATGATTGGAATATTTTCCACCTTTTAACAGTTTTAATTCTCAAGGCCCTCCTCATTAGTAACTCCTTTCCAAACCCTGCTCAATTAAACCTCAACTCCTTATAGATTACCATTTGCTACTCATCAACTTCTTCCCTTTTCTAGCCTAGCACACTGTTGGGACTAGGGATACCATGGAGAGAATCCTCCCGAGAGTTTGGTGTGAGAATCCCAAATTCTCTTCCCCACTCAAATCAAAATGCAAATGGTTAGAAAATTCTGTTTCCACTGTGCTCTTGTTCCCTCACCTGAACTGTCTCATCTTCCCATGTCTATTATAGTGGGGTACAAGAACAGCAGAGGCAAAAATGGGGAAAGAGCACTTCTCCCATTCATTGTCCTATTAAAGACATAAAAGAACCGCTGAAATAACTACCCCCGCTATACACTCCATCCCATCACTTAAATAAAAGGAAAGCGAGGAGAGGCAGTGGGATAATAGCCTCTTGTTGCATATTACATGAGTAGAGCCAGCTGGAGCCAGAGGTCAGAATAGATGGCTGGGGAGGCCCCTTCTGACTCACTGTATTTCCATGTTTCTCCTCTTGCTGAAGATCAAGACACACTGAGTTACATTTGCACCATCAAGCCCCCATGTGACTTACTCTGCTCCCACTGCAGTTTTATAACTAGTGTTTGTGTAGCGGCAACTAGGTGAGAAAAATCACAGAAACAAGTGTGAATTCTGTAACTATTCCAAATTTTAGAAACCAAAGCGCTGATCCTAACTTTCTAAGTACGCATGAACTCTAAATTATCTTTTAAACTGCCCCCTTTAATTAGCTGTGCTGATGTACTGTTAGCCAAATACCTAGAAAAATGTATTTGCTATCAGTATTTATATCTGTATAGAATGCATACTAAGTACATTTATGATTGTGTTGGTTTTGCCAAGGAGTCAAGACTTAAAATTACTACTTATCTCAAATCTGATTTGATAAGGACCCTCTAGCACTTGTAAGTTTGTATTCTTTATCACCTATAGTTACTGATGCAATTTTTGCCATACCTACTTTATTTTAGTAAGACTAAGTAGTAGGAATCAGTGTTTACCAAAAGTTTTAAAACGTTTATTTTCAAGAATTAAAAAAAATCCTCACAACATTCATACCAGAAAAAATTGTGACCTGAGCATATCTTTTGAGGAACAATTTTGCTGCTTGTATCAGTTTCTTGTTCTAAAGCACAGGGATCAACTCACACATATGGTTTCTGGATCATTATACACACAGGTGTGCAAAGGCGCACATACACACACACACACATGGGGGAAGGGAGGGGGAAGAGAGAAATTAAAACTACAGCCATGCATAGATTTCAGGCAGTTTTCTGTGTTCGGCAGCAAAAGCCCAAGGCAAGTCTTAAAAGTCTTGCTGGATGTTTTCTTTATTTGCCTCTCCATGTTGCTGCTTAATTTGAGAAATTTCATTTTCCAACTGTACAATAGTTCGTTCAATCTCATAGTTTTTACTAACCAAGGACACCCATCTGGAAAAAAACAAACAGAAAAGCCAGACATAAATTACTGTTCAAGTTTTCTCAGAGCCACAGAATCGATAAGGGAACTGTTGGACATTTGGCTACATGAAAGAAGAACTCATCAAGATAGTAAGAACATGACAGAATCAGGAAAAGGCAAGCCTGTGTAATAGGCATAGTGATACCCCAAAGGGCAAAAAGGGAGGGAAGTAACAGAGCAGGTGCTAATAGGTACAGTGTAGCAAACAAAGGCAGATGTTTAGTCAGAGTCTTATGAACTATAACTGTGGGTAGAAAAGAACATGAGAAGGAACCGAAAGGGATGTAATAAGGTGACGGCTTTAAGATCAACACATTATCACTATGCAGGAATGAAAAACTACATGGACCAGCTGTAGCAAGTGGTGTGCATTTATGATCTTTTTTCATTCTCATGCCAAACCCCCACTTATCCTTGTCTCTGCGCACACATCAGCCTGCTTCTGCTTCTCATTAAGCATTTTCAGAGTAAGCGGGATATTTGTGGTTTACAGTTGGGAAAGATATATGAGTAAAACTGGCAAGATAGATACAGAACCCAGTATTTCTGCTGGTAACTTACTAATTTTAAAACATGTCCAAATTACTTAATGTATGACACCAGCAATTCTAACTGCTTTGGGTTAGAGCACAAGATTTTTCCTGGTATTGTTCAGCTTCCATATGTAGGTAGCTCCTATTACATTAAATTAATTCTGACTGATTAAGATGCATACATACCAGAGAACTTTCAAATGATCTCTGATAACTTGCTCCTGATAAAATTTCAAAAATTATTTCTTGTTATATTTTTTTCAGTCTGCATTAGTCAGTGGTCATGCATTCTCTCCCCCTCTCTCGCTCTCTCTCTCACTGTGTGTTTGTGTATGTGTGTGGGTGCAACAGCAAATCTAAGAAGCAACAATTTTGCAATGGCATTGTCTTATAGTTTCTGTTTTCAGAGATGGAAACACAGAAGGGAAAGGATTTTGAGGCACCTTAGGTTAAAACAACTGCCCGTACGGAAGTCATTCCCACAATCAGAACAGACTTATGAAACAAAGTAGTAGACACTCACGTAGATTCCATCTCCCGAAGTTTGGCACCAGCTGTGAGTTGCATGTTCTTCCGCTGCCAGTTAAGGTCCTGAATGTGCTTCCTGGAAGAATAAAGCAATGTATCAATCACTTACAATCATTTACTCTTCTGTTCAAGACCAGTTGAGAGGAGCAGAAAGGACCCCGTACAATCTGCTGAGAAACAATTTTAGGGTTATGAAAGATTCCATAGCAGAAGACTGCAAGGTGACAATTTATTGTTGTTGCTATGTGCCATCAAGTTGTCTCTGACTTATGGCAACCTTATGAATGAAAGCTCTCCAAAATGTCCCATCCATGACAGACCTGTTTAGTTCTGGTAAATTCCAGGCTGTGGCTTCCTTTATAGAGTTGATCCATATTATAGTTGGAAAGTATCACAATGTAACAATTAAAATCAGGAAGCAGCTCAGAAATTTGTTTCATATTAATTTCAAGTGGCTTCAAACTCCATAAGTTCCATTATCTAGATTATATTGTCAACAGTACTTCATTTACACCATTTATTCCCCACAACAACCCTGCGAAGTAGCATGGGCTGACAGTCAGTGACTGGCCCAAACTAGCCCACTGAGCACCATACCCTAAGTAGGGACTAAAACATGGCTTTCCCAAGTCCTAGCCCAACACTCTAACCACTATACCACACTGGCTCACTGCTTTATGGGAGTGGTTCCCAGCCTTGCTTCCTTATATGTTGGACTAAAACTCCCATAATCACAAACCAGCACGGTCAATGATCAGGAAGTATGGGAGTAGCAGTTCAGCTGGGGAATCAAGATTAGGAACTATTGTTCTGTGATGTGGAGGGCAGAAACAAGGACGGACATATATTTCATTTAGAATGATGCAAAGAGTGTGCATAGCATCCATTTAAGACAATCCTCAATTAAAACTGTTGGCAGATTCACTTTTGTATTATTCACAAAGCTCTCTGCTTGCAAGCATCACAAAGGTGACAGCTTGGCCACTGTGGGGACAGGCTACTGGGCTAGACGGGCTTTTGTACAGGCTGATCCAGCACACTGTCTTTTGTCCTTCTTTTGTCATTTAGGAAAAGTTAAGTCAGCTTCTTCCCCAGCAACATGCTTCTCCAGAAAATAACCTAAAGGGAATGGAGAATCATATTGTTTGTTGAGTCCTGATAATATTGTTACAATAATGTAAGTTATTGAATCAGGACTGAAGAATCAGGTCATCCACCTTTTTTCTCTGAAAGGTGGATGACCCACAATCTTTTTTTTAATTGGGGAGAGAGCCAAACTGAAAAGGAGGAAATATTTCAGCACACATGGCCTGTCATCCCCTTTCCTCTCTCCTCTCATTGAAATTACAGGGGATTTACCCATCTTATTGAATCGTGACTTTTTTGCTCTGCAGGATCATTTGCAGAAGGGTTCCTGCATACCTTCTATCCCCACTCTCCAGCACCTTACTTTAGAGCAGCAGTCCTATTCAATAACCATCCCAGGGCAGCCTAGAAAATGAAGTCTTCTTTCCTCCACAACATTGTATCTTAAGGAAGTCAACCTCTTCCTGCATGCTGAGTAAGACTGGAGCTATAATCTCCAAGATGCATTTGCACTTCTCTATCCATGCAGCAAACTCCATTTCCACACTCCACGTATTTCTGCAGCCAGCATAATTAAGACAGGGGGAGAGTTCCGCATACATGGCTTAATGCTTCAGTAAGTGGGCAAGTAGCAAACATTCAGCAAACATTAAGATTGATTTAAACCACTGATTTAAATCAAGTTTCACACTGATATTGCCTAAGCAAACCATGCAAATTTGCAACTAAATATAGTATCTATACTGCTTTATTCTTATAACCAGGCTATGCAACATTGAACACATTTTGCAAGCTTAAAAAAGCCCTTTATTATATTGCATTTTTATTCTGTCTTTTCTCTTCTTGTGAGGCACCCAAGGCTTATATAGCTCAACAACCCTGTAAGGTAGATTAGGCTGCGAGTGTGTGATTGACCCAAAGTCACCCAGTAAGCTTCAAGGATTACGTGGGAACTAGAACCTGGTCCTGGGTTCCTTGTCCAAAACTGTAATCAGCACATTACATTATCTGTCTTTAAAATATTCCTGTATGTCCAGCATCCATGACTGTCTGAGCAGTTAAGTAAGGCTTTGGGGCTACAGAGTAGCTTAAAGAGAAGTGAGGCTACACCGGGATATGAGGAACCCTGGCAATCCCCTTCTCCTTGCATAAGACAAAAGACAGCCACACAGAGGCAATCCTTGCCTTCACATTGTTGGTGCACTCAACTAGATGCCTGTAATCCTCCAAGTTCAGAGGGTTATGGGCAGCTGCACGGGATGGTGTCCTCCATATGGGAACATAGGAAGTTGCCCACCAAGCAACCTTGTTTCCTCTTTTTCCTGGTGTTGCTTTTTTCTGCTTCAGACCTTGGCCCAGCAACATACCCACAAACGTGCAGTAGCAAGCAAAATTAGATGGCCATGATTGAAAGTTACTAAGCAAACTAAAACATTTACTATTCATCAGGTGAAAACGAAGTGACTATGCCCAGTAAGCAGAGCATCAAGTATTTGTATTAGAGTAGGGATCAAATTTCATTTATATTAAAAAAAAAAACACCTTAATTACCTCAATGACTTGGTTTGCATGTAACAATCCACCAGTTTTTAAAACTTTTTTTAAAGGGTTGTCAGAGAAGTATGTGCATGCTGCCTGCAGTGCACCCATGGCTTCTACTCTATAGCACAAACTCACAATTTCTAATACCAGAAAACAAAGCTCAGAAAAGAGTGGGATTGGTCACATTGTAGGATCATGGAGGGAATAAACATGTCAAACACACACACGAACGTAGAATTCAAGATGCTCACACTGTACTAGATTCCACAATGGGCAAATATCAAAACTGCTACTGCTCATATATTAGGATTCTTTTCTGTTTGAACAGAAAAAGCAGGACTTACCTCAGACTTTGAAGCTCTTTTTGTGCCTGTTCAATCATATGAACTAAATGCCTATAAAAATAAAACAAACATTAATTCATGGGATGTGTTTGCGTGATGAAACAATTCACTTGTTACAGCCACCATGGCAGCTTGTTGTGTTATCTGAACCAGATCTGTTTCACATAATACTCATCTAATTACATTAACTGTTGTAAGGCATCTAGTTGAAGTTTATGCTGCATTACCTTGTAATAGTTGGATTCCATAAAAAAGTAGAGCTTACATGAACAATTTTATTGAGTATTAGATCTAAATACTTTATATATCTAATACTCAGTACAAAAGCAGCCCAGAAAGCCCTCAGGCTATGGGGTGGCATACAAGTGTCACAAATAAATAGTAGAAGAAGAAAAAGAATAAAAAATAGAGCTATTGTAAATCCTTGCTCCAAATGTTTCTGAGAAATCCTTTCAGTTATTTGCTGTACCTTTTCAACTTAAACACATTCAAGGTCAGATGCAGAAATAAAGACAGAATTAGCCACTCTCAGTAAAGGTTGACCATAAGGAGAAAAGGACAAAGCAAAAAATAAGGTGGCAGCATCATTTTGGGTAAATGTGCAGCTTAACACATCAGATCCATTGAAAGAAGCAATAAAACAGATTTTAAACTTCTATGCTATAATACAATGCCATTTTTATTTTACAGCTCTCCTTTTTTAAAATGCAAATATGTTACTCTTAGGAATGAGTGGTAAATTCAGGTCTCAGTAGCAGGAATGTGTTCCACATTCCATTATATAGCACACAAAGACAGCATTTCCTGTACAATGGCTTCCAACAATGGTTTTAATTTAGCAGTGCCATTTGGGTAGCATTACTAAGGATATGTTTTAAAAATCCTGAGAAACTTGAAGCAAACTATAAAGTTTTCCAACTAATTCACTTCAAGGAATGATTGAAGGTATAAAAAGTAACATACTCATTGTATACTTTCCAGGCATTGCAGCCATACTGAGACATCAACTCTAAATTCTCAATTCTAACTGCTTGGTGTTCCAGCTGAGCCATTGAATTATTAACACATTCCTGCCATGCTGTGATGTCATTCTTCTGCCCAGAAGAGGGCGCAGGCAATTCATATCTGTATGAAAAATAAAGCAAAAACAAAAAAATACTGCCCCTGAATAAGACTATGCAGTTGCAAATTTAACCTAGTCACATGTTACCCATGTCAATAGCTGATTTTTTTCAGTGAAAGATACAAATAAATCGGTTTGGTCAAATAACCTACCAAGAAGTAAACATTATTTAAAATACTTGGAGATTACAGTATCAACAAATGTAGTTCTAGCTGAGGGAACAACAAATGTAGTTCTACAGCTACACTAATCTAGCTGTAGTTCTAGCTGTATTACCCAGTCTCTGCTTTTTCCATTGTCACTGACATGATATACAAGCATCTCCTTGCTAAGATGATGAATTATAACTCCATAAGTTAGACCAAAAGTTTTCTTGTCTGTATACTCTTGCTTCAACTATTATTTCAGTAGACTGCCATCATGAGGCAAGCAATGGAATGTTCTTTTTTTAATACTTCTCAAAGATTACACCTTCAAACTGTTCTTGTACTGTTCTTGGTTTTTCCGTAACATAGAAGTCCCAAGATTTACCTTTTCATGCTCAGCAATTCGATCGGCTGGCGGGCTGCTAGACGTTCAAACTCATTCCGCATTATTTCAGTCTATGGATTAAATTCACAAGGAATCAATTGTGGCCAAGAAAAAAAAAATAGAAACTTCTAATTATTGCCAGACTTAACAAACAAGAATCTAGAGCATTGTTTCTCCAAACATCCAATAGCAGTGGCACACATTTTCCTGAATGATGGGAAGCTTCACTCACACACTCAAAGGAATTTACTTTTGAAACACCTGCCCTCAGTGATGCTCACCCATATGTTCCTGTTGGAGTTACTAATCTAGGGTTGCACCTGATTAAAAGGAGACTGTGGAGAACTATTATATATGCAGAAGCACACGGGGTAAATTCTCCTGAAGGTGGGAAATTTTGTGTATTGTGTATATCAGTGTACTGCTATTCATCCAATGCTTTATTAAACCCTGATATAAGAATGGGACAGAATTACCCTTTTGCAGCAGAAGTTAGCTAGAAAGAGGGTGGTGAAAGCAGAAAAGTACAGAGCACCATTCTCTCTGTGTTTATATTCTGGACTAATAGGAGCTTATGAGTACCCATTTCTCAATGCACAGTAACTTGATCAGGCATTATTTATGCCAGTAATTCCTGAAGTCTAAAATCTGAAATGGAGAATCATCTCACCTAAAAGTTCTCCATCTGAGTGTTCTCTTGGCAGTTGTCCACAAAACAACAAGTCTTACAGCTGCAATGTTATGCACAACTTCCAGGAAGTAAATTACACTCAGTATAGTAAGACACAGTGCAATCCTATGCAGAGGGGGAAAATTCTACCTTCCCCAGACAGTCATGGGAGTTGCAGAACTTTTTTTCAGTCTAAACATGCATAGGATCACATCTTCAGTGATTAGAAAATAAATTTGAATTATAATTGTAAAATTAGCTTTTGTGGCCTAAAATCTTACTTCATCAGATGCATGATGCAACATTCTCAGTTATGCCAGTCAAAAGTGATAGTACAGTCCACAACAAATCTGTCAATCATTTAAGGTGCCATGAGACTCATTTTGAAAGATTGCCCTAATCTGGCTATTCCTCTGGAATGTCTAGCCATACTCAGAAGCACTTCATATGGTCTAGGGATCAGCTGAAACTCCAAAAACAGGCCCATATTATAGGGATTTTTAGAAAATATTTTAAGACTTTGCTCTTTTCTTTTTTACAGCTCCTTATAGCCGAGATCCATCCTCTGGAATTCAGTTGTCCAAAATCTTCACACCAGCCAGCTTGTTTGCAAAGTCTTTGCAAGAGAAGTAAGATCAGTCTCAGATGCAGAACATGTATCTATGGCACTGATTCTATCCTACAGTAAAAGATGTTATCCCTTCTTTATCTGGTACTTTCCACAAGCTGTCTTTCACACACCCAATATTTATGTCCCCTAATCCCAAGCTCCACTACTTTGCAGGTGCCCCCTTTGGTCCTAAACATCCCAAGAAATGTAACTGTCAAGCCCAAGAAGCCACATGTATATAACCCAGAGAAACAAACTAAAACCTTACAATGGATACCAACAAACTAGGTAAAAGCATTCCATATGGTCAAACCACTTTCTTTAAAAAATGAAGGTCACAATTCTATACATGCTTAGGCAGAAAAAAAGTCTTTAAACTCCCAGCATTCCCTGGTCAATATGGTTAGCTGGAACATACTGAGAGTTGTACATTTTTCCCCTAATACTAAATACAAATATATAAAATGTTTGGCCTGAGTCACTGATCAGTCATCAATTGCTTCCTTAGCTGTTTAATCTATACTCCTCTTTTTCAATACTAACGAAGTGCAACTACTTTGTGCAATACACAGTTTTCTGTGAGCCATTAAGTTGGCCATGAATTTACAAGGTGGCCCTAAGAAAGCTACAATTTTTTCAGACTCAACTCTAGTTATTCACAAAAAAGGGATCATACTCTTTGTCCTATTTTATAGGAATCCCACAAGGATTGCTGAAAGTAATATATTTGAAATGATTTGAATGCTATATAAACACTGTATTATACATGTTATTTTATTAATTATTTATTTCATTTCTATACTGCCCAATAGACAAAAGACTCTCTTGGCATACTTCTGCCTCACTGCTCAGATGGTTATGTATTGTGTGTATCAGTCATAACTTTTCTAAAATGCTTTCTACAACAAATAAAGTTTAGTACTTTAAATTCTCCGTTATTTTCTTATCCTGGTACATTTCCAGATTTCCCATATGCCCTGGAGAAATACACAGTCCTGAAGTTTTATTTTAGTGAACTTTTATAGGTTGCCATTCTTAAAATACATTTTTTAGCCTTTAAAGATGGCTAAGTTTATTATTGTAAATTTTTTCATTGGAAACCATTTGGAATAATTTATAGGGAAGAACCCAAATATACTAGATATTGTCTTGTCTCAATAAGTAATCCCTAAGAATAAAGAGGTGCCTCTCCAGGATTCTTAAGAACCTTGTTGAAGCATACAAATTTTCTATCTTGTTCAGCATTCTGTTCTTTCAGTAGCCAGCCAACTGCCTTTGGAAGCCCACAAGCAAGCAAAAGGGAAATAGCATCCTCCTCCTCCTCCTGTCCCCCAGTACAAATAAGCAAACTGCCCTCAATATTGTGATTATTAGTCATTAATGGACTTATTTTCCAAAGAGCTGTCTAAACCCCTTTTAAAGCCACCCATGTTGATGGCCATCTCTACACCATGTGCTAATGAATTTCACAGATTAACTATGTATCATTTGGTGTAACTTACTTTCACTTGTCCTAAACCCCCCACCTCCACCAATCAGCTTCAAGAAAACCCTGGGCTCTAGTACTATGACAAACATCTTCAATCCTGACTTGCAGATAACTATTCTCTGGAAGTTTTCTCTCCACATGCATATGGTCAGTTATTCAAGGCTGACCAAAGCTATTCAGCAGGGAATAAAACTCACACCAAACAAATAATCTTGCGATATCTCAAAGTTTAGTAATTTCTTAAGATACAAGCTTCTGCAGAACAGAGTCCACTTTATTAGATGCACAAATTACTCCTTAGCTCTCCTAGCCCAAGACACTTGTCACAATAAACTCATTAGCTCTGCTTGCTGTTAGCTCTTTTTGTGCTTACTATAACAAACCAATCTCTCCAGAATTCCTAAAAATGCTCATGCCAAATTCATGAAGAAAAAAGTTATTAATGGTTTCTAGTGCTGACAGCTATATACTACCTCCAGTATCAGGCCATGTCTAAGTATATATACTCAGTGCAGCTGGTTATAAGAAATCTAGACCAAATGGGCCCTTGCTCTGATCCAGCAGGGCTTTTCCTATGTTTTTAAGAGGAACTTCCTACACTCTTCCAATGTTCCATTTAGTAACACAGAAAAGGTTCTCAAGTCAAACTCCTGTTCAGATCTTGTGCCCTTGTTCACACTGAGCTGAACAGTGCAGGTCCTTCCTCACCTCGAAAGCGCTGTAGTCCGGCGCAGGCAGGTAACTCAGGTAGTTCTTGGTGGGTCGGTAGCGCCGCGTCTCCTCCTCCACGAGCGCCGCGGCCTAGACGGATGAGCGGACGGACATCAAGATAAAGGCGTATCCTACGTGTGTTTACACATGAAAAAAGTCCTGAAAGTCCCAGCATTCCCAGCCAGCAGAACAGGGAGCTATAAGGCTTTCCCCATATCGCAGCACCTACAGGATGGAACCCTTACTAAATCAGCGCCTCGGAGAGGCTCGGGGTAGTCCCAAGCCACCTTCCCCTTTGCCCAGCCGCGTCACACTCACCGCCTCCCGGACGCCCGGCGCCTCATAGCCCTGGTCAAAATAGGGCAGAGCATCTACAGCAACTTCGCCAGCCACTAGACCCGGCCCAGACATGTCGTACCGCACGACGAACAACCCGCTCGCTGCTCAAACCCAATTGCACTGCGCCTGCTCCGTTTCCGCCGCCTTCTCCCCGCCTCCCCTGTCAAAGCGCCTGCGCAGATAGAAAGCCCCGGCGGCGCTCCAGCTTTGTGGGGTGAGGGAGAAATAGCTCCTCCCATCTGCGCCTGCGCCAATTTTTCCCACCTACTCTCGTGGCTTCCTCGCTTTCTGTTGATTTAGTTCTAACAACATGCAAACACAACTAGCGTTTTAGAAATGGCCTGGTGATGACACGCCTGGGATTTCTAGAACAACCTTCCCGAACCTGGTGGCCTTCAGAAGCATTTGGACCGCAACTCCCAGAATTCCCATCCAGCAGGTCCATTGACTGGGAATTCTGGGTGTTGCAGTCCAAATGCCACCAGGTTGGGGAAGGCTGTTCAAGAAGACCGACAATCTAACATCCGTTACTCAGCTGCAAATGCAGCTGATTTTAACCAGAGTCTCACCGCTATGCGGGACTAACGGTCCAAAGATGTTTATTATAATCCCCGGAAAAAGAAATCAGCATGATGCAAGAATTAGGAGAGATAAGGAACTGTGGCTAGGGGAGCATTCCAGCAACTCTTCTTGGTACTACTAAGCACTGCTCTGGAGACACAACAGGTTGGCCAGCATTAGATTCAAGCTCCATAACTGCTGTATGGGTGCAACCTCGTCTTGCTGACAGGGGTATTTGAAAAATCTTTTATTTTGGGTTAAATACCCTAGAGGGGTCTTGTGCAAACTGCTTCCCTGCAGATATGTTGGACTTCAATTCCCAGCTGCAGGCTTCTATGCTTAAAGTAGTTGTCTGACACACCTGGAGAGGCTGATCTGGAGTGAGTACTTTAAGCAAGATAAGGGTGTTGTCTGCTACACCTTAGACCAGAAAACCCTAGGCTGCAGAGAAGCTCAGTCAATGTAGATTTTTAGGGGGAAAAATCAGTAACTCTGCCAATGTTGTATTATGAAAATCTGTGGCTATAAAGTACCAGGTGTTAGTCTGTTTGATAATCGAACTCTGATCTCAAGATAGGGCTAGGTATGGATATCTTAACTGTTCTGCCACCTGTGGACCTCCTGAATAAACTACAAGTTGATACCCTCTGTTCTGGTGCTTATAGAAGCAAGATAGGCAAAATAATTTTTACAGCACGAAAAGCTGGAAACTGCCTCTAATGCAGCAGTTTTAGCAATCTCAGAAGCCATACATCCTTGTACTATTATGTATCAAGATGTCAAGTGAAGAAACTTCTGTTAACTGCATGCACAAATAAGAACGGCCCTCTACAGGGGTCTTGCCATTTGGTTATTTAGGGATTTAAAAGGTTAGTCTCCAAACACATGGAATCATGTCTATAAAGCTATGGCATTACAGGTACAGGCAGTCACTCTGGAATAACACACTTGCATCAAAATTATTTAGAACACAGTTCATAATCTTCTGCACACACTGTTGCTTCCAGACACTAATGCAGAACTCCACTGCTTCCAAAATTCCACTTCTAGTAAGGTTATCACATATCTGCTCTCTCCCCATTTCAAGAGCTGGACCTTTCAGGGAAAACCAGAGGTATAAAGAATACTGGATGCATAGCATTGACAGAACAAAGTGATGGTTCAATACACACCAAAAAAGGAGCATATTTTATTTGAACTTGTTCCTGAAAGAACCTGGTTTATTTTGGTTCAGTTACTGTACATACAATTTTGGTTTCATCTATACACCACAGAATATGGCTTGATTCACACTGAGCAGAACAGACTTAAATTAAAAACAAAAACAAAAAAGCACACCACACAGGAGAAAGACCAGCACCAAGAAGTACAGATGGTCTGAAGGTTTCCTGGATATGATGGAAAGGTATGTATTTCCTATCTAGCTGTGTGCAATAGTGTCAGTGGAATTATAAAAATTAGGGTTATATACCCTGGGGGCTAAATTAACTCCCTATTTTCTAAAAGTGGACATGAACAACAAAATAAGTTTCCTTCCTGCCCTCTGATCAAGTGCAGCTTAGTTTTGAGTGCTGAAACATACTATTCAATCAGTGATTAATTCTTGCTTCCTCTTATCAAGAAACTAATTCAAGAGTGGCAACAGTAAAGATTCAAAACAACTGCAACAGCAAACCAAGTAAAACAGTGGCCCTAAATATGTGACCAACAAGGTCTTTTAGGTGCCATTAAGTTCACAGTACTTATTCTAAAGCAGCTAGGAATGAGGAAAATGAGGACCTCCAGATGTCACTTGGACTGCAATTCGCATCATATCTCACCATTGGGTATTCTGCCTAAGGTTGATGGAAGTTGCAGTTCACTTAACTAGAAGGCCACACATTCTCCATTCCCGCTAAGACTAAAAACCTTTGTGTACTGTATTTGGAGGGAACTATTTTGGGGTAAATGTGGATGGGGTGCCCTGTTGGCCTTGCACAACTGGACCTAGAAAGAAATCATTTTCAGGCCTCCTGATACACTCCTGCATCCAATGACAGATCACTGGGACCAAGTTTTTGCCAATTCTTTCTGCCAGAAACATTGTAGGCACAGCTGGGAATTCAGACCACATGCAAAAACTTTTTACATGAGCTCTGCTACAATTTTTCTCACCCCGCCCCTCACCTTTTCTTTCCTTTTTGGTCTGGTCCATTTTGTGTGTTGCAAAAAATAGCATTCAGGATCTCTCCCCAGAATAAGCAGCAGATTTCAGATACAGGTAATCAACATAGAAACATATGGACCCCAAATCCATATTTCATCCTAATCTGGGGGGCTGTTTAGCTGTGTGGCAGAGAAAGACTAATCCAGTGCACCAGCGTACAACATTTCAATGTGTCAAAAGAATCACTCTTATTTGGCAATTTTGACTTAGTCCAAGGCCACATAAAAGTTCTATTTATCCTGAGTTCATTTGTTCTGTGTAAACATACGGTAAAGCTTCATTGGAAAGTAACCAGTGACACATGACAGGTCCGCAGAGGCACTGGAGTAGTTTAGTAAGACAAATGACAATCTATCATAATAGCTTAACTTCAGGGAACATGTATTTGTTATTAGAAACTATAAACTGCTGTTTCAAATGGTATGCAAGCCACAGAGGAGCTGGAATACAGTGTGCAGCATTTGATCTCTTTCCTGTAATGGTGGCTACCAAGATAGCATTTCTTAAAAGCAGGTAACAGACCTAGGTTTAGAGGAGGAGGAAAATGTTTTAGTTGGATGTTCAATATCTGAGGGAGAACTATTTCTATCCCACACAGGTTTCACAGCAAAATGCAGTTATAAGAAGCTTGCTTATCTTTTTAGAGTGGCTCTGTATCAAACCCCGCTCTTTGTAATGCCACTGTAAAAGTCTTCATGTCTCCCAATTGGGATCAAAGGGCATTTTCCTAACAAGTAAACATCACTCTTCTGTAAGGTAAATCCCATGGTGTAATGGAGATGAGTTTGTAAAAAGTCCAAACAACATGTATGTTTGCAGCAACTGACAGAGGCCGAGGTTTTTGCAGCATAAAACCAAAGTATCAAACAGGTGGATGTTCTTCTTTTGCTGTTAATACCTGCAAAACAGAAGGCTTTGCAATACATAAGTAAAGCCAATGGTTTGAGAAAACATAGCTGAACTAAGGCCAACAGCAGAGAACATAACTGGGTGACATAATAGATGAGGATGGTTGAACTGCTTCTACCAAGTTTACCTTTCCAGTTATATGGGCCCTTTTCCTTGCACAAAATATCTCTACAGTACAGTATCAGCATAGATCAATTGCTGGATTCATGCTGTTTTCCATAGTTAGTTCCACTGTATAAAGGGCATCAATTTAGCCCCAGGATTGCTCTGAGCAGGAATCATATATATATATATTTTTTAAAAAATTATATTTGAGGATGAAGGGAAGGTCTCTTCAGGCCAAGCAGCATAAACAGGGATACAATCCATACAGTTAATTGTGTTCCCCTTGCAGACCAGTTCCACAGTTGAAGAAACCCAGTTTCTCCCAGTAATACTCCAGTTGGACCAGGTAGAGCAAACATTGAGAATTCCACTCTGGTTTTGGGTTCTCTTTCCCAGTTGGATGAAGCTCTTCTGAGCGAAGTCCAAAAATTCCCGATACCACGCAACAGCCAATGCAGTGCCACATCATTATGGCTTGTTTGGAACTTAAAATCATGCTTAGCAGCAATTTTGTACTCGGCTTCTCACTTTTTTTGTAGAAATTTCATTTTATTACCTAAAAGAAAAATATATAAAGATCAAGACTTAGATTAGTAAGTTTATTTGTGCAAATCTTGCCTTGCCATGGTACCTGATGTCATTTATAAGTAACAGAATAAATGCATCTTCAGTGTGGTATAGTGGTTAAGAGTGCAATCTGGGCTCAGGTGATTTGGGTTGTAGTCCCTGCTCAGCTAGAGAGTCAACTGGGTTACTCTGGACCAGTCCCAGACTCTCAGCCCAACCCACCTCACAGGGTTGTTTTGTGAGGATAAGACTGAGAGCATCAGGAAGAGAATGAGGTAAGCTGCTTTCATTTTGTTTTAAGAAAAAAGCAGGATATAAATCTAATAAATAAATATTTTAAAGGAAATAAGCCACGGAACTGCACAGATAGCTCTGCATGCCTAAGGGAATTTTAGGCTGAAATCTTTATGCATATTTAGACAGAAAAAAGTCTGCATTCCCCAACCATCCATGCTGGCTCAGCAATGGTGGGACTTAATTTTTTCCTATACTTATAAGTTCTATAGTTGTAAGTTATTTGTCCTATGCACAAAGGGGAACAGACACACATGAAACAGGCAGCTTTGCAAAGAAAGTTCGTATGAAGCTCAGCTCAGTTTCCACCAGAATTCTAGCAAAAGAAGAGTATCATCAAGTCTGTAAGTGTTTCTCAAACAGATAGTTATACACATCACAAGTAACCAAGACAGCAAAGACTAAAGCAGATCATTATTTACCCAGACTGCGAAGGATTTTGTTCATTCCACTGGGCTCAGATTCAGGAATGGTCTCCAAATATTCCAAAGCACGGACTTCGAACAAGCCTAGAAAAGGAAAATGTCACTTAAGGTGCCATCCTATACAAGTCTGAACAGAAAAATGCTTACACCTCTCAACAAGCTGGGAGAACTAGGCCATTTTTCTGCCTCAACTTGCATGGGATTGCCTCCTAAATCACACACTTTTCTGCAGCATACTGTTCTTTTTACACTTTGTTTCAATAATGCAGTTGCAAACAAAAAAAAAATTCAACTGAGAAAAATCTGAATTCTGTTCTGACATATGTATAGGACCTCTGAAAATGGAAGGCAATGTCTCAGTTCTGCAGCATGGCATGCCAACTGTAATACATTTACTGTGATATGTAAATATCAGCTTCCTGTCTAAAAATAAGGGAAGAGCCTATGACCCAAATAAGCCTACTGTGATCATACCATCACATTCTGGGTTACAGGGGAGTTGTTAAGTTTTCCATCCTTTACCCTCTCAGTGGGTAAATTTGGGGATAGCTCACCTTCAGTGAAGTAAACATTTTTACACCTGGCAAGACAGTCATATCTTTGAGAGCAGCCTACTGACATTCATTGTATTGCTGAGAGATGCCTTAAAGGGAACAGGAAGCTTAGACAAATTATTAAACCACTGAGCCACTGCACTCTTCCAGAACTAGTGAATAAAAATGCTTTTGTTGGTGGTGCAAATCAACCATCCATTTTTACAGGTTCAGAAGATACAAGAACTCACAACACTCCTCTACAGTTAGAAGACAGCTTCCAGACTGAGCAAGAAGACAGAGTGGTCTGCAAGCATAAAGGAGTTCCAGATTTCTACCATTTTTGTTCTTTGATTCTATTCCAGATTTGTACCATTTGGCAGGTCTCACCTTTAACTCCACTCTTTCGCAGCTCTCGATCCTGTATGAAACCAGCAAACATTTGCGTCTCCATGAAGATGTCTAGGAAATGACGCACATTGCGGGAGGTGTGGGACTTCCGGAAGGGCTCTCGCTGGAATACACGCTCCCCTTTCTCAGTGACGTTCATGTGCAAGGAATAGTGCCCCACAATCTCCACAAAAAAGCGCACAAAAGCCTCTGAAACAAGGGAGTCCAGGGACACATCACCTAATACAAAACACACAAAAGCAGTCACATCTCCTTTCTGGAGAAAGCAATCTGTACTTCTTTCCCAGACACTATACAAAGCGCACCCAACCTATTAGCTGGGTTGGAGACAACACCTCACACAACTGAAAGACTGATAACAAAATTTAACATAACTCGGGACATCAGCAGTTACAGCAGCTGCAGTGGTTGCACTCCAGTACCAAATTAAGGGCAGTAGCATAACCACAAACATCAGCACCAGAAGATGCCCAGCAGCAAAGACAGGCCTGGCAGTTCCAGTGCCCACATTTCTCTTGCAAAAGCAACAGGGTGTATGTGCACTTCGCTGGGGATAAGCAGTGGGCACTGTGCTGGTGTGCATGCTTAACGCTTTCCCAGTCACTGATTTTCCCTTGCAATCTCCCCTCCCTCTACCACCAATGAAGAGTCAAACCCCCTCCTGCCAGTTCTCCACTGCCCTTGCTTTCTCACCACGTACACACATGCCACACTGTAGTAGAGACATCTGAGGTTTTCTAGACTCCTGCTTGTCTAGTTTCATACAGATGTGGCTTCTGAACACTCTTCCATCAATTAAAACCTTTACTCTCCAAGGTTATAGAGCTAATGGCAGCCACTCCTACCACATATAACAGCTATCGGCAGTCTCTGGAACTGTGGCATGGGAAGCAAAGATGTTAAAAGCCTCCAGTCATGCAGCAGTCAATACAGGGCCCTCTCACAGCTGCTATGTACAGCAAAATAAAAATGGAGCACAAGTGAAGTGTTTAATGTAAGAGACTGGTCATCATGACTGAGGAGGACCAAGGTGAGTATGAAAGCTTAGCTTCCATTTTGCCAATTAGGCTTGTCCTAGAGGAAAAGGAGTATCTGCCTTTCCAGGAATATTTCTGTTGCCCCCAGTATACATTAGACTGGGGTGCTTACAGGCAAGGCTGCTCTAGTGCCATTGCCCTGGTTTACCCATGGAATTTATGAGGAAGCCCAGCCACTGACATCTTCTACCCAGAACCCTCCTGTATTTTCCCACCACTTCTCCCACCTTTGTGCTTAATGGAAAAAAATGTTTAGGAAAAAGAAAAAAATGCTGCACACTGCCTACTAATAGGCAGAACTATGATCCCTCAATCTGGAAGCATCCCAAGTGTCCAGGACAGACCCTTAAAGATCATGTATCCTTAGAAACCATAAAGATCATGAATCCTAAGCCTCTCTCATGTCAAGGTATATTTAGTATATCTAGGCTTCGAAGGTTTCTCCCACTCATTTCACAAATTCAAGGCCTCAGACACAAGGCCCATAAACGTAACACAGAACACAAAACGTAACACAGAACTATGAAGTTAAGATTCTCAGCAATAACTCACTATGTCCATATATGCCCGCCTGCCCCTTGAGATCTGCGGGAGAGGCCCTTCTCCAGGAACCCTCCGTGAAGGAAATTAGGAGGGTGAGTACTCGGAGAAGGGCTTTCTCTGCAGTGGCACCCAATCTAGGTCCGCCTGGCGCCGTCGTTATTTGTTTTTCGGCGCCAGGCAAAGACCTTTTTATTCAAATGTTATTTTAATTGTTAATATTATTTATTCATTATTCTTTGGCCAGGGCGACTTAATTTATATTGTTAATTTATACTATTCTATTGAAATTTATTTATGGTTGTGAGCCGCCCCGAGGCTTCGGCGAATGGGGCGGCATAGAAGTCTCATTCATTCATTCATTCATAGATAAGATTAAATTAAATTAAATTAAATTAAATTAAATTAAATTAAATTAAAATAATTCAGTCACCTTGTTTGTAACTCCGCTCCTGTGACAAAATTTCATTTCTTTCTTCCAAAATCTGTACAAGTGCAGCCTGGAGTTTGTGAGGTAGGATTTCATCCTCATCTGAAACCTTTGAAAGCAAGTGGGGTGTGGGGGTTACTGTATTCAAAAATGGAATTAAATGTTGCACGAAGGAATTACATCAGTTATAGAATAATATTATATAGAATATAACAATATGAGTATGGAATATAAGCATGCATGTGTCAAAAATGCTGAACAAATTAAAACTGATGTTTAAAACAGACTGCAGAAACAGATTTTTGCTATACAAATAAAGTACTGCAGAAGTTCCAAACAAAGCTGTCCTTGCCTCTCTCATGTTCCCCTCTCCCACATACTTAGGCAGTAAATTCCTCGACCTTTGCTTGTGCTACTTTTGCCTAATAAAAAATTCTTATATAATGTCCAAACCCAGATACTGTGGGTTTATTGTGGATTAAATCCAGTAGGGCAATCTTGGATTAATTAACCCATGATTTGCCACAGTTGGGTACGAACCAGATCTCTGCCAAGTGCTGTGTATATTTATAGCACTATACAAACAAGTAGTACCACCTAGGGTCAGCAACCTCCTTCATGCAATCTGATAGTGGAACTAGTTGCCAAAAAAAGTTGTGCAATCTCCAACACTACAGACATTCAAAGCAAAACTAGACAGTCATCTGACTAGGATGGTGTGATTTGCCATCCTGCCCCAGCCATGCACTGGACCTGCTGACCTT
Organism: Varanus komodoensis; assembly: GCF_004798865.1. NCBI lineage: Eukaryota > Metazoa > Chordata > Lepidosauria > Squamata > Varanidae > Varanus > Varanus komodoensis. The sequence goes on from NW_025335268.1 coordinate 137,163,637, forward strand.
CTTGGCCCCTTTCAACCCTACTATTCTATGACTCTATGATATACTGAAGTACTAAATGCCACAAAGAGAAGCTGTTAATTTAAAATTCAGAGCATGTGCTAGAACCACAAAGCTCACCCCCACTTACTTCTGCTTTGTGGAATACTACAGTTTGTCAATCTCTGTTTTGCCTGTTAGAGAAGCACCTTCAGTCAACAAGGGAGAAGGGAGACCAGCAGAGAATGACTTCATGAGAGATTATTTTAAGAACAGCTGTCCACAGGAAATTCTGTCTAGACAATGAAGACAAGAAACCTTGTGGAAAAGAAATGCAGAAAATAGGCAGTATGCAGGAGAGGCAAGACCATGCTAAGGGCCAAGCTTCATGTTATCCCACATGTGTAGTTTGGCTTAGACCTGGTTCACATGAAACAGCAATTCATGAGATGATTAATCCATGGAACATTGGAGTCATGCAGGAGTAAGCAAGCTGCCTAATCTCTGCTTACCACCTTCACCTTCCATCCAGTTTGTCAAACAACCCAGCAAGGATGGGCTCAAATACTGGGTTATTTGTCCCTCAACAACCCAGCTATCTGGGTCAGACATCACATCAAACAACCCAGGGAAGGGTATTGTCATTACTTGAGAGCCAGGGCTGGTTACAGTTTTATTTGTAAGTAGCAGCCATAGGAAAGCTGGAGTGTGTGCAAGGAGAGCATCAATCCAGATAAGGCCCTCAGAAAGGTGAGACTGATCCCAAAATTCTGCTGTTAATGGCAGCTTTTCTCCCAAGGCAATGATTAACTTCAGGGAGGAGGGAGGGCATTAAAACTGCAATCCACACTACAATCCTCCCTGGTGCTTTCCACAGCTGCTCTTTAAAATAAGACACAAATGTAAAGCCTAATCACACAACTAACATAAGAGATCATTTCAGACTTAATACTATACCTTAGTTTAGCTTTATAAGAAATAGCTTAGCTATTCTACAGGTTTGCACAGTGCCTGCTTCCTTGAGGTGGCTGCACAGAGATGTTTGATCATTTATCTAACTTGCAGTCTGCCTTACTACCAAAAGGCACTCAAAGCAGCATAGCTTGCAGCATCCTCCAAGCCTGAACAAAATATGGTTAATGTCAAGCAGAGGCAGGCAAGTCAAGCAGAGCTAGTGCCCTCCAGCTCATTTAGATTTAAACTCCCATAATCACTGACCGTTAGCCATGTTGGCTGGGACTGATGGGAGCTGTAGCCCAAAAGACATGAAAGACACCAGGCTGCATAGTCCAATCATAAATAAGTATACGTAAGCAAGCCAACTTCAACTCGGTTTTTTTTTTTTTTTTTTTTTTTGGACTTAAAATGTAGCTGCAGGTGGGGACTGGTTCAGGGCAACAGCACTGAAAGAAGGACTACTGAAATTTGAGAAATGGTGTTGGGGAGAAAAAAAGAGTGAAAAGCCCCTCCTGCAAAAACCTGATATTCAAGTACGGAGGAAAAAAGAGCAGTACAATATAAGTACCTATTTTTTCCTCTACGGTAGCTAACAGCAGTTTTGGAGCAAACAAAGGACTCTGAATCAAAGAAATGACAAAGAAAGAATTAAATAGTGAGACATCTTCATCCCCCCATGTTGAGGTCTAAACAAAGCATCACTGAGCCTGACCATGGATATTATAGGTCATATGCAGCCTGGCCCTTAGTTTACTTTCAACCACTTCCAAATGGCACCACTCTGAAATAATTGCTCCACTTGCCTGAGAAGCAGTCAATGGACAAGTCATTTACTCACCTGTTGCAAAAACTTATCAGCACAGAGATCAACTATCAGTACCTACAGAGAGAAAGAGAGAGGAAGAGGTACAGTGTTATTGCCTGTGTGCTGTACTGTAGATAATTCCTGGGTCCTTCATGCAGTCTCTGCTCCCCACCCTCATGCTGATCCATATGACCAGGTTTTTCCCTGTGCAACTGCATGAAATGGCTAACACGTACCAGCTCGCTCCAGTAAAGCCCTTCTTACCAAGTCACTGCAGTTCTTTAGGTTGTGACAAGGTTATAACTTCATAGCTATGGGCTGTAACTGGAAAGAGCAGGGGCACACATTCCCAGAGTGAGACGGGTCGGCAAAGCTCATGGAGGGGAGCCCCACTGACCTTTCAGGTTCAAGAAACAAACTTTTCTACATGTTTCTGAGGTTGCTTTCAGGAGTGCTAATACCTGTTCACAACAGGTCCTGCAGGTGGAATGCAGCTAGCAGTACTTAATATTGCCCTATGATATAAGCCACTTTGAGTTCTTTAAAAGAAAAGGGGAAAAGGTGGGATCTAAAGCAAATAAAATAAATAAATAAAATTGCTTTAATTTGGGCCCGTTTGGGGTAGAGGGAGCAATTACTCTCAGCATCATGCATAAAGGGGGCTATATCAATTAGTAATTACCAACACAGAAAATGAAGAAAGAGTATTATCATCATTATCATTATTAATTTTATTTCTATACCACCCCACAGATGAAGCTGTCTGGATGGTTTACATGTCCCACATATGAACTTTCAGGTTCCTAGATTTTTCAGAACCTTAAAAGGTCCTACTTCCATTGGTTTTGTGAATGGCCCTTGGACAAACACATGTCACAAAAGCACCAGAACATCAATATGCGATGATAATTGAGATGAACTACATTCATATGCATGTGTAGGATCCATGGAAGAACTTGGCCTGTTCCTTACAACAGGGATGGGCAACTTATGGCCTTCCAGTTATTTTGGCCTACATCCTACCATCCCTTATTATTGGCTTTGCTGGCAAAAGTTGACGGGAGCTGTAAGACAAAATGTCTGGCGGGCCACAAGTCACTCATCACTGCTCTACAATAAAGAGGTCCACAAATATCACCACAAACCTTCAGGCCTTTCTCCACTACGGCAGTGTAGTCATGGGTACATCACCACCCCATGCATTCCCTCCCAAGATCTCACCTCTTCTATAGGCAGGTCCTGGAGATGTGTTAATGAACAGGAGAGAATGCCAATAAGGAAAGGGGTTGGAGAGCAGACAATGTCAATCATGGAAGCTGGCAGGACAGGGATATAGGTGTGTTGCCAGGTGAACGGGTAGAGTGTTGCAACTGCAGCATGGCCACACTTGGACAAGGTGCTGGTTCGAAAAAATATTACAGGAAACATTTGTCAGTTTACAAAATCCTCAGAGAGACAAAATTTCTGTAAACCAAAGAAAGTGGGCCCATACAGGTACATACTAAAATGTGGGGCTTGATGTATTTCTATGCAAGAAAAAAGCACTTGCTGCTCTTGGAAGTGTACCATTGCACAATGAAGGCAGTGAACTGCAAAAGTGAGTGCTGCCTTATATTAAAGACTCCTTGGCCATGGAAAGCCAGTATGCCAGTAGGAAAGGATCTGTCCTCTGTTTCTCCTTTGCATGCTAGACTTCTATCTGCACTTTGCTTTATACAGAGCAGCTTTCACAGATGCTATGCCCCACCAGGTACAGTCTAGGAAGTAGTACAGTCCAGGAAGATTGTCCCATTAACTTTTTCTGAACATGCATACTAGCCCTGCAAGACTTTTGCTTAGTTTGCAGTAAACTGCATGCTATATCCAGATTCAAAGAAAAGTAGACCAATAGTATTTTTCTTTTTTGCTTGAAAAGCTGCTTCAAAAAGGAGAAACTTTTTATCCCTCCCTTAGTCTGCTGAGACTTTTCATCACTCCAAATTGCTCCCTTCAAGGCAGAGTTACTTTGCCTAGAATTTCAAACATCCACCTGCTCTTGCAAACTGAGAGCAACACAAGTCCCCACTACTTGCCTGATATTCTCTGTCTCTGTGTCTGTGAAAGTGAGAGAGAGCGCACACACAGGCAAGGAAGAGGTAAAAGTATGTAAAAGTCCTTCCTCCTCCTTCCAAGACCAACTTCCACAGAGACACCTATAGCCAAAGTAGTTTCTCCCAGGGTCTTCTGTCCCCCCAGCTTCCTTAGTCCTCTGTAGACAATTCTTTTATCAGCAGAGGTTTCATGCAATCCCTCACCAACAAGGAGTCCCTAACTTCAGCAAAACCAACCAAGCCTTTTGATACCATAAAGACTTCTCCATCATGGCCACTTCAAAGAGAGCACTTATGAGGCAGAAGTATTTTCCCACTAATTTCTGGGGGATTTTAATATTGCAATTTCTGATAGCAACTTTTTGGCGCCAGGCGAAGACCTTTTTATTTTATTTAAAAGTTATTTTAACTGTTAATTTATTATTATTGTATTTATAGATTTTAATATATATAGCCGAGATGGTACCAGTTTTTTAAATGATTAATTGTATCTTTTTATGAATGAATGTTGTGAGCTTTGTTGCGATAGGGGTGGCATAGAAATGTTTTAAATAAATAAATAAACTTAGTGACCATTTATTATTTCCTGTATAGAGTATCCTGTTTGTCCCATACAGAATGCAGAGGGCATTGCTGACATAAGGCAGTGTATATCACACAGGAAAGCAAGTAAGTGAAAACATCCCTGAAGTTTACAGTTTCCTACACCATGTGTACTGTGTATTACTATTATTAGATATATTTGAAATGTTCGATAATATTTCGCACATCTATTGAAGTGAATTAAAGTCCATGAGGCCTTATGCCTGAATACATTTTGTAGTGTTTAAGGTGCCACAAATTTTCTTGTTTTTCCTGCACAGATTAATATGGCTATCCCTCTGGAAATTGTTTTAATCAAAGCAGTGTCCTTCTATGGACCTGCTGAACCCCAATACACACAAAACTATCCAGTGAAACATATCAGTTAAATACTTGCCTGGAAGCTGCAAGTGTATCACAATTATTAATGTTATGAATGTTGTGGATGTAGTTAAACATGCATATCTGCTTAATATTTCTAGAGTTTGTATTTTCTGAAACCTAGATTTGTTTTTTCTGTATCATATATGACTACAAAACTTTGAAAGGTTTGGCATGGAAGTTTCCAAAGAAAAAGGAAAACTAGAATGCTGTCAAACCAGGAAGGGAACCATATTTATGTCTTACCTTAAATTGTCAGCAACAAAGATAACTCTCCTTTCCAGCAGGAGAGAAGCACATACTTGGATCAAGTGAGAGACACTTAGGCACTCAAGTAGACATTCAAAGTCAACATGCTCCAGCCGAGAATCTAGTGGACGGCAAAGCTCAATCACCTAACAGCAAAGAGATGTAACAGAGTCACTGACAAGGACTGCACAATTTTCTTATTATTTTCCCCAGAAAACAAAAACATTTGGTAGGTGCTCAGCTGCAAAACTGGGATAGAATCAAGAGCTCGCCAGTTAAAGGCTGACAGCAATCAGTTGACTCATGTGAATTCATCATGGACAGCAAAATAAGCCTTCCCTAGGATTTTAATTGGGATCACTGGGATTGCTCCTCACTCCTTTGCTAGTACATGAACCATGTCTTTGCAAATACCTCATTTCCAGCTCCTGGAAGGAAGCTCTTTACAGTGATGGTGCGCCCAGGAGCAGGGAATGGTGCCTCCATGACACTGCGCATGAATGGGTGGACAAGAGCTGGGGACATCTCACGCCTCTTCTCCACTTCATCTAGTATCTGCATAAGGAAAGTATACAGAAATTCGACTCATTCTTCTTGGCCACAATACAAGGGGAAAAAAGCAGAGAGGATCGAAATGGCCCCTCTGCACATTTCAGCCTGTGTTGTTTTGCTTTTGTCACGCTGGATTATATACAAGCAGGCACAAAGTAAATGCATCTATCTTTTACAATATAGACAGCCTTATCTAGCAGCACAGCTTTTCAAAAAAACTAATTTTTCTCCTAGAAGTGAGACAGGTTTCCCCAAGCATGGGGCGGGGGAGGCAGATACACCCCATACATGCCCTTCATGATGATTACATCATGTCCACTCTTTCCAAAGCTTGTTCCCAGCAGCTTTGGCACATGATGCACTTTCACAATAGTTCTATTTTTGGTGCATTGTTGCCCCCTTCGTTTTTTCTAAATGGCAACTAGTATTTTGGAATAGCAAGTACAATGAAATTCTGAAGGAGGACCTTGCATGAGGGCAGGGGCAGAACAATCCATTCCAATCCCTTAAATCTATAAAAAGCAATAAATGCCCATATGCTTACATTATGCTTCATAACATCTTATCCCATGTTAATCCCACCACAGATACATGGAGGTTGTACATGGTTCAAAGAGCAAGCCAAAGACTTTTAAAATTCAGAGGCTACTAAATGTGAATGTTTAATTACAGATCATTTCCCGATGACCTGATGGTATTTATGGCTTCTTCCAACTCCACTATTCTATCATTCTATGATTTCATACAAATTATCTAAATCCTGGCAGAAGATAAAATGTGAATTTTTTTCAAAGTGCTTCCTCTTTTAATTGTTTCCCCTGAATTTACTTTAATCCATTGAACCCAGGGATGTTTCAAGAGCAGTGTTGGCAGGTTCTTGCAGGCAAGTTATAAAAATAAAAGGTTGTCCTCTGTTCGGCACATCATGCAATTGCATGCAGCAGCGTAAACTCTGGAGAAGGGGGAGAAAATCAAATTCCATCGAGGTGGAGGGGAAAGTTCCAACACAGACCCCATTCAGGAATCAGTTATGAACCCTGTAACAGCAACAGCCTATGATCTGGATCTTCCTAATCATATTAATCAGCTTGCGGCAAACACCCAATAAAGATGTATTGCACAGATCTCATGTGCAAGCCAAGCAAAGTCACAGTGCTTATGAATGATGACGGATGCAAACCAGGGTACATGCAGTTGCTACAGCTTGCATACAAGCCTTCCAAGGAAAGGCAGCTGTGGTGTGAAGAAATAATTTCAGAATAGATCAGAAAACAAACAAAATTCATGATTTTGCCAATTTACAAAGACAGAAGATAAGATTACTCTCTCTGCAAATGTTCCCAGAGCAGTATCCCTGTCTTCTAGCATGAGGGCAACTAAACATAAGTTTTGAAAAGCTTTTTAAAAACAGGAACTATGTTGAACTATGCATCCTTTCCAGTGAGGATTTTTGAGGAAAGGTAGGACTGGACCTCAATTGATGTTTACCAATGCAGACCAAATTTGCTTCCATGTCACTAGATATGCAGTAAAAGCTAATCCCCACTTTTAGATGCAGGAGAGAATCATATAATTGTAGATTAGTAGAGTTGAAAGGGGCCAAAAATGCCATCAGGGCCAACTCCCTGCTCAGTGAAGGATTCAGGTTAAATCATCCCTAACAGTTGGCTGTCCAACTGCACCTTCAATGCCTCCTGGATTATTGGTTCCATTGTTGCATTACTCTAGCAGTCAGGAAGTTTTTCTAATGTTCAGCCAGAATCTGGCTTCCTGTCACTTTAGTCCATTATTCTGTGTCCTGCTCTCTGGAATGGTCAACCTTTAACTTTAGAGCCACATGAAACCTTCCTTCAGCCTGATTTTTTTAAATCTTTTAAGTCCACAGGAAAAGGAAGTGGGAAGGTAAAGAAGGCCGTGACGGAAAGAAAGGGCACGGAGGCAGAAAGAAGAAAGAAAGATCACCTTTGGCATCTCGTCTCCATAGAAATTATTCTTCCCCACCCCATGCTTTAGATGCTCACCATGTGCAGTAAAAAGTTTTGCATTCCCAACAACCAATGTCAAACCCAGAAAGGTATTTTACCCACTAAGGAGCTACCTTTGTTAGGACCTCAAAAGCAGTCCACTCACCTTGGAAAAAAGGTTGAAGCAGCCTAGGCGGCTTACCATGCAGTATACTTCAGGGAGTCGCTTCCCCTTTCCTTCAGGCTGAAAGGCAAAAGGAGCAGACAGTTATATGCAAAGCCATAGAACATGCAGGCCATGCAGGGTGGAAAGACTGCTAAGGATCTTTCGCATCCACTGCAACTTGAGCATCCCTGGCTGTAGCTTCCAAAAGGAGATCTTTTTCTTTCTTTTCTTGCCAGCCTGCATGTTGGCTTGAAGTTGCATTTTGCTCATATATCTAGGCTGTTAATTCCTGTAGCAAATTTGGAACTGTTTGGCCAATGGATTGTCAAATGGCAGACATCCTTCATTTGCAACCACAACACTTCAGCACTAGCCTCAGAGCCAAGGAGCTACTTACCAAGAGCTTCTTGCAATATCCGAACCAGCGGCTGCCATCCTCACCAGTCAGCACAAAGGAAAAGGTTTCACTGGACAACAAAAATAAATGTGCCAAGATTAACTAAGCAAGCAAGGCAAGAGCCAAGCCTATTCTGCAGAGGGTCCCATCATCCCAACTCTGACTGATGGACATAAACAACACTTCTTTCTCCAGTTCCCATTTGCATGGATTGTTCAGAAGCTGCTTAAGATTCCCAGCAGACATTTCATCTGTTTCTAGCCTTCCAGGATCTCCACCCTACCACAAATGACCACAACTGGCAGCCCAGAAATGGCCCACACCCTTACACTGTCACACTGAGGGAGGTAAACAGGATAGCGCATTGACAACCAGCAACATCTAGGCCATTCTGACTTTGTCGTAAAGAAAGAAAAGGAAGGGCCCAAAGTAACAACATCACAATTAAGTTGTATTTTTTTAAAGTCATACAAAAACTTGGCAAGTTGGCAAAACTGAAATTAATCTTTCCAAGGCAGCACCCCATCCACATCCTTATTCTGGAGCCAGCACACTGTAGCAAAAGAAAGATGTGGAGTTCTTTAGTGAGGGCTGGCAAGCCCCACCTCCAGACCCTACTAAACTCTTCCACTTCCAGCATCACCATTCAACCCTTGATAAGCCCTGCTCTAGATCAAGGGCACTCAGCCCCCTGAGCTTCTGGTTCCTGAGCTAGAGTCTTACAGGAAAAAAGGATCGTGTATTTTGAAGTCACTCACCTCTTTGCTTCAGATGTTGGGCACCAGTCTTTTGGGTCAGGGAAACAGAATTTAGGGATGACCTTCAGCCTCTCTTCAGTATCCTTAGACTGCCGAAAGTGGTGGTCAGGCTGCAGAGGGAACATGCTGCATCACTGAACAGACACAGGCAGGCAAATATTTGCCTCTTGCATGGCCACTTAGAATCAGCTACACCAAATTGTTCCCCTCTCCACAATAGTTTTCACCCTACCTTTTCCTCCAAGAGTTGATTTTTACCTAAATTTCTTAATTACATTTTTCTTTATCAAGTAAACAGAAGCTACATTTTTCAAGGGGCAAGGAATGTCTTTCAAATGTCACTAAATCGACTGCACAGCAAGAACATGAAAGTTGCGTGTGGCTTGGTTTCATGATGCATTTCTAACATGACCTTGAATACAGAGTGAGTTACCCACCCTAGTCTAGCTTGACTTGCTATGGAATCTAGAAAAAGTTTCCCAGGCACCTTGCTTCACTGCAGAGTTCATACAAGAAAGTTACTAGCAGACTGTTTGGAAACAGGACTATTTTCGGAATTGTAATCACTGTACTCACATTATAATCATAGTGCCATAATTACTAGGGCAATGTTTCCTGCTAGGATCCTGGCCTGAAAGACCCTCTTGTGCAAATCTTGTTAACATCCAGCCTACAAAACATCTCCCAGGCGGAAAGAAGGCAAGCAGACTGGCAAAATGCCATCCACTTTGTCAGCAAGGCTACAAAGAGCGCAGGAGTCACATGAGGCAGTGGGACATGGCTCATTGTGTCTTCTGAGCAATGTAGGCCAATACAGTCCCCTCCCTGTTTTTGTTAACAACAGCAGCCTAGATGAAATCAGCACAGCTTGGGAATTGTGGTTAAGTCAACTGCAATTCCTTCCCCGGTTGTGTTCACCCCACAGCCATGCAGCACTAAAAACTGGAGTATGTTTTCCAAAAACAAACCAAAGATATTTCCTGGCAAATTCTGCAGTGAGCATGATGGGCTAGGCCAGCACTTGGCTGCCTTTCTGGGGAAATATAGTGCTGGCAGAGGACTTTGGATGGAAGAAATGGACACGGGGACAGAATGGTCTGCCTGCTGCTTCTATGGTGCAAACTGATTCTCCCATCAAGGTACTCCCCCTCACTTCCAGGGCTGAAGGTAAAAGGGTAGAACCAAGGGCAAAAAGGTAGGTTCATATTCTAATTTAAAGCTCTTAATGCTTGTAAGTAAGTGTTAAGAGAGGCATTTCAACCTACTGTTAAAATGCGAAAAAACATGTAATCCAGGAAACTACTAATTGATAAGCTGTCCAAAGGCGTGTAGCCACCTGGCAAACCTGGGAGGGACAGTTGTGGCCTACAAACCTGGGTTCAACACCCCTGTTTTTGTTTTCATTGCTTTGGAAACAGTAATGGACAGGAAAATAATAATTCTACACCAACCACCCAATTACCCAATAGCAAGCTAGATTTAAAGCTAATTAGTCCTGTCAATCAGGAGAGCAGAAACAGCCTTAGTGATTTCCCTTTGTGATCTCAGTCTGCTGCTAGAGCCCTAAGAAATGCCCCCTTTCCCCAACATTCGACACCTATACCCCTGTGACACCAAAAAAACAAAACAAAACCCAGAAAAATATACTGGTGCAGTTGGAAGGGCCCAGCACAGATGGTGCACTGCTGTCCTTCGCATTTAAGTAAAACTCTTCTCCTTCTTCTGCCCCCTCCTTCAAATATCAAAACTGTGCATATTTAACTTTGAAGAGCAAGGACAACTGTTACAATGCTATGTGACCCACCTTGCTAGGAAACTGCTGTATAACCTGTGGAGTGTAGGTAGCTTCTGATGGCTTCTTCTGTAATGACACCACCACAAAAAGCTCAAAAAGTTGCTGCTCCTGGAACTCAATGAGGTCCCGCTCCAGCGTCTGGTAATGTGGGTTCCTTTTGGATTGAGCCTGAACCTGCAGCAGGCGCTTATGGCGACCTACAAGAGCGGAAAAAAAATTAAGTGCAACAGCCTGGCATTCTTGAGTAAAGAAAGGGAAGCAACATGGGTTCCATTCAACAGATGGGAAGGTAGCTGAAAGGTAAAGGAACTTGCCCCCAGCCATGAAGCAGGTGGGCAACAGAGCTGGAAGTTAGGCAAGTAAACTCCCCTCTTGAAAAAGAAGCCAGAATGCCAAGGGACAGCTAGTCAGCAAACACAACTTCATGGTCTAATCCAAGAAAAGCACACCACCACCAAGCTGCAAAACCTAGCATCTGTACAGAACTGGTCTCCTCCCCTCTGCCGCAGTGAGCGATCTCCTACTGAACTGTTACACTGCTGTAAAGGAGCAGGGCCAAAGTGGTGGAAACTGCACTGACACAAGCCTAGCTGGCTGCAAGTAAAGAAACTCCTCTGTTTTATTTTAAACACAGCCACCCAGTCTTCCCTTCCATGTCTAGCATCTAGAAGACTTCTGGCAGGAAGGAAGCAAGGGAAAGATTGTGGCTGACTCTGGTGGGCACTGCCAAATGTGCTGTTGTCCTAGGTTACAGACAAAGCGTGGCTCTGACGTTTTCCAGTCCTGGAGAGCAGGAAATGCTGGTGTGTTCAGAGCCATTGGTGCCAACTAAGGCAGATGAGTCATGACACAGAGCCAGTCTGAAGCCTGTTGCTCTTGCTCTAGTAGTTCTTCCTCCAGTATTTACATCCAAACCCAGGATAAAGGGCTAAACATTATTTATAATTTCAGTTAGTTCTTTTTCCCAGCAAAGGGCATTTCACAATCTTGCAGGAGCATAGAGAGTACAGAAAGGACCAGGACTAAACTTCAGCAAAGACAAAAAAAATTCTCAAGAGGCACTTGAGCACTAATGATGCCCTGTGGAGAGACGGGTCACCAGGGAAGAAAAGGCAGCCTCTTGTTTGAGATTTCATAGAATCATGGAGGTAAGGAGAACTTCAAAATTCAACTACTACAACCTCTACCAAGATTCCATAGATTAGCCTTCCCCAGCCTGATGCCTTCCACATCTTTTGGAATACATCTCCTGTCATTCCTGACCACTGACTGGGGCTGATGGCAGCTGAACTCCCAGAATCCCTTGCCTGCATAACCAATAGTGAGAAATCACAGGAGTCCAAAACATCTGGAGATGTTTCTCTCTACCTTGAACGTGTCCAACAGTTACCTGGGACTATCCAATATAGCCAAATGGATAACTGTAGGCAGCAATGTAGTCAGCACAAGTGTTTCTCCTTAAGCAACTGCTTTTTAAGTTCTTCAATTCCTCCAGGGTTCCTAGGAACCCAGGATGAAATTCAGTGCTGTAACTCTAAACATGTCCAGTTCCTTCAATCTTTCTTCTTGCAGCTAGCCCATGTCTTTATAATCTTCACTACAATCCTAAGAATGACATCTTCATATCAAAGTTATACTATCCCAGATGCTGGGTATAATACACCTGAAGCCTCACGAGTGGCCTCTAAAATACTTGTGGCAAGTCCTCTTTGCCACAAGCAAAAGGCCAATGTTCAAATTAGTGAAAAGGCTCACAGTCCCAAAATGGCGCACATGGTGCCAAGGCAGAAGCTCTCTGTGGCCCAGTCATTCCCAGTATCCGGGTCAAAAAGTACTCCAGTAGCTGTAATTACTCCTCATGAGCTGGCTCACTCCCAGTGACTCACTCACTTTTTGAAAGATTCTCTGGTTCACTGTCATAGCCATTGGTTTCACCTGAAATAAAAGGAAGAACCTGTCAGAATTTGCCGGCTGGGTGGAAATAGGAAATGCTGGAAGGAAACTGACAGGCTGATGATCCATCATGGGTCTGTGGCACACCGAAAGTCAGGCATGGCTGCACCAGCCAACACACATGCACGCACACACCCCAAAACCTGTTATAGCACAAAAATACCTCAGGTGTTAAATAAAGCAAGTAAAGTTCATTAGATAGCTCTGGGTGGGGAGGCATCCCCTATGTTGTGCAATGCGAAGGACTGGGGATGGCTGCATCAGCATGAACTGCTTCATACTACTAAGTCTGACTGAAGTCACACTAAGAACATGGGACTACTGCTAGCTACCACAGCACATATGGAAAAATAAAGCATCACTAGAACAGTCTGACTAAACTAAATGTAGTAACACACATACCTTAATACCCACCGCCAAACAACCTAAGACAACTTTGGCCTTCCGTAATCCTAGTACAGACACTTCTACACTGCCCTAAGATTCATGGAAGAAGGGAAGGATTAAAAATGTAGTAAGTTAATAAGTATTAAATACAAATCCATGGCTTCAGAGCCATTCCCAGAGTTGCAGAATGCCTGTCTCCTGTTGGAGGCATCCTTATACCAGCTATACTTTTAGGACAGCTTTCTCCAACCTGGTACCCTCAAAATACCTTGGATTACCACTCCCACCATGCTAGCTGGGGAATGCTGGAAGGTATAGTCCAAGGCATCTGAAGGGCATCAGCCTGGGAAGGCTGTCCTAGGAAAACTGCACACAGCTCAGCATCTGTACCTCTGGCCGGAGAAACTTCTTTTCCTGTCTGTGCCACCAACTTCACTTGCTTCTTTCCTCTTTTGGAGGCAAAGATCTCCTGGATTTTCAATACAAACTGAAATCAAAGAACAAAGCAGAAATCAAAGAGTAGTCAAAAGTGTCACAAACATCCAAGCAAGGCTCAGAAAACCTGCCATTCACAGATGGTCTTACACAGAGCTATAGTAGCAATGGAGACAGTCACAAAGCCCAGCTAAGAATGTTCTGATCAAGAGGACAAACCAAGCATGCGTCTGGGACCCAAAATACCTGAAATGCTGGGTTTATGCATGTTCGCCATTCTAGAATCTGGTTGCTTATGTAAAAAAATCCAAATTTGCATTAAAGAAAACCTGTGCTTTACTCTTACTGCCTACAGCACATTTCAGTGTATAGTTTTAAATTATCTCTTTAATCTTCACAACAACTCTGCCAAGTGGTTTAGGCTAATACCTGAAGACACCTCAGGAACAAATCAGAAGGCTCTGAACTCAGACCTCCCATTTCTCCATCTCCAATACCCTGCTCACTGTTCCTATATTCTGTTCTTCTATTCCCAAAGACATGTCCATGTGTTAAAACAGAGTGGAGGTAGCAGCCCCACCTATCAAGTTGTTCAGTTTCTCAAACCACAAGCAGGCAAAAAGTGCTTTTCTCTCAGCCTGTCAAGCCACAACCTGCTGAAGTCCTGGTCTCTCGCCGAACTGTTTCACTATTTTAAACATGGCATTCAGGCCAAGTTCCCTCTTGCCCGGCTTTCAGAAAGCACTCAGCATTCTAAGCAAAGGCAACAGGGTGGGGTCCAGCTGTTCCCATCACCACAAGTAATGCTAAATGCAGAAGGGAGACATCAGGTAAATCCATTCACAGCCCCAACCATTTCTTCCACAGTAGCAACCAAGCAGCTGAGAGAAAAGAGAGGGATTGCCGAGCAGCAGTCTGCTGCTCCTGGGTCGTAACCTTAGGGCACAGCAGCCCTTATGCAGGAAGCGCTGTGTTTCCTCCATGAGTTTCCTTCAGCCTCTCTTCCACTCCTCCAGAGTTTTCCCAGCCTTACCTTAATGCTGCTGGTTTGAGAGACACTTCACGCTTTGACAAATACCCCAGATAATCATTTGTCAAAGCAGACAAAGCATGGAAAGCATAAAGGGGAGGCCATACATCCCTGGAAAGCATGTTGGGGGGCTATGATTGCATGGTTCTTCTAGCATGGGGAACAATGTGAATTTGGAAATGCGCATCTGCACCACACGCTTCGTAAATCAGCTGCAGCCAGTGATGGTGGCCTGCAGAGTTGTTGTTCCTAGTGGCTTCGAGAACCATGTAGAAGTTGCTGGAGTTGAAGAGACAGTGCTAGGATGCTGAAGAGAACATGCCCTTCTGCTGAGGTTGATTGAGATCCTTTTCTGGCTTTTTTGGCCATTCCTCCAGCAATCATAGCCAAGTCGTATGATTTCAGTTTGAGAGGGAGAGAGAGAATAACATGCACTTCCTCTCTTGGTAAATTACTCCCATATTTTTGGAGGCAGTTTGCAAGTCTTTAGGCAGGATCAGTTGTCTGAGGAAGGCTCATGCGGGATGCTTCATCACTCCTCCTGGCTTGGAGCTTATTATAATTTTTGCATGCTCCAAGAAAAGCTGATGTATAACACTTGGAAAAGCAACAGATCTGGAGTGGATATAAAGTTAGTCTTCTCTTCATCACCCCCACCCGCAATTTTCTCCCTCAGTGCAGAAACAGATTCCTACTAGGCAATGTAGCTGGCTGCATCCTTTGGTCTTAGGTTGAGGCCAGAACAGGGAGCTCTAACTGCTCAGCTACCTAGCCAGGCAAGATAGTCTGAATTTGGCTTTCTTATCAGCTAAAAGAACTGGTACGCACATGTCTGAACACACATTGTTAAAAATTAATACAAGTGTAGGAAAGTTGATATCAAAGGCACCAACTGGACAAGAGTCCAACCCCTTCAATGCGTAGGCAGCATGAAAAACACTTCTTGGTTCTCTGACTACACCAGGCATGCATCGCCGTTACTCACTCACCCACGGGAGGGAGTGGCAGGAAACACATTAGGGGAATTATATTCAGATTTTTATTGAACAACCCCATTCTTAAAATGCTGCTCAGCAGTTTTAAGCCACAAAACAGTTTGGAGGTTAAATGTCAAATCAGAAATAAGCAGCTCCAGAGAAAGATGCAGTTACATGAGTCCAGGAAGGACTAAATAAACTTGGGGTCACTTTAAGCCTTTGCAAACATCATTAACACAACCTCTTATTAAAAACCAAAAAAATACTTCAATGTAAAGGAGGAGTAACTGTATATTAGCTGCATGTTGCCATATACTGCTTGTGCCTGCTATTGAATAAGCCTAGAACATTCTGCCTCCACACAGCAAGTCAGCAGCATACAGATAAATAAAAGAGTGGATTTATTTACAGCTAAATTCAGTTCCAGACACTCTCCTAATCTAGTGATTTCAAAAGAGATATTGCTTATCTGTAACTGATTCTTTGAATGGCCATCTGTGAGCTCACACACGTAAGTTATACAACTGCATAGAAGAATCAATTGGAACATTCTAGAGTTAAGCAGAGTTTTAGAAAATGCCTCCCAGATATACCAGGGTGTGGGAGGGAAGGGGTTCCTGCCAGAATGACTCTAGCTTGGAAATCTTCCCAACAACAGGCCCCACACAGGCACAGAGCCCTGTGGGGCCTGTGATACATAGAGACCATGACGAAGAACTACTTTCATCATGAGGAGCCTATGGTTGGGTGTGGCCACAGTTTCAAAGGGTATGGCAATTAATTGAGCCAGTACCGCTATCAGACTCTAGGTCAGGACCAATGGCAAGGCCAGTGGATAGAGGTTAGCAAGTTCCTTAAGGGACCATTTTATGTGAGGATATGAGAAGACAGAGAAACCTTCAAATTGTCAAGACCCAATATGGCTGTTAAATAAACTTTAACAGAAGAAAGAGCTACACTTCCAAGTTTCAAAGAAAAAAGCCCAACATACTAGGCAGACCACCAAATCCTGGTCTGCTGCAGCTTTCCAAGTAGCAGCATAAGGGTCTGGGTGGGAGATTTTCATGATACAGTCATTACTTCTAGGCTCTTGGGCCAAGACTGCTGACCTGCTGAGGAAGTTGATAAGAGTACCAGATGCTCCTGTGAGGTATATTGCAATGGAGGCAATGTGGTGATATATGCTACAGTCCCAGAAATGGAGGGTGAGTCAAAGGAGCAGAAGGATCTTATCCCATCCTGCTTGTTTACATGGAGGACAACTGTGGCAATGCCCATTGCAGTTTGGACAGACTGCCCTTTGACACAAGATTTATATGCCTGCAGGGCTTTGGCAAGAGCAAGAAGTTCAATTTGAATGATGTTGGGAGAGAACCCTACCCAACACAAGACTACATCCCTCTGATCATGAGTGAACCACAGCAGGCTCCCCAGCCATAAGGGAACATGTCCATGGTGACTCTTAAGAACAGACAGTTGAGTGTGCCAGAATCATCCATCAGCGCAGGGAATGTGCGACTGAAACCGGAAGGAATAAAAAGACACAAATGAGGTTCAATTGCGGGACTGAAGTCCTCAGGCTGTGAGGTAGTGACATGAGGACAGGCAGTTTCAGGCCACAGGCCATGCTGGGATAAGCTTGAGACCTACTATCCTGGGCTGGCCAGTGTGGATAGGTAAAAATGAATAGTGAATAATGAATGCCGGATTTATTGCAGAGAAAAGGTCAGACATAAGACATTAGCCTTTAAAGAGATTAGGCAAAGCAACCCTGCAAGGAGGATGACCATTATCTTGACACACCTGGAAAATACCCCATCAATAGCAACCACAAAGACAGGCAAAGTACTCACCTTTTTACCCACAGAAAATAGAATCATAGAATCACAGAAAAGTGATTCTGAGTTGGAAGGGGCCAAGGCCATCGAGTCCAACCCCCTGCTGTTGCAGGACACCAATTTACACTATCCCACTCAGATAATTGTGTAGTTTCTTTCTGAATGACTCTAGTGTGGGAGAGCCCACCACCTCTCTAGGCAGCTGGTTCCACTATCATTGCTCTGACAGTGAGGAAGCTTTTCCTGATATCCAGCCTGAATCTGGGTTGTCACAACTTGAGTTGATTATAGTCATAGAGCAGACAGCAATACACAAGCTAATCAAAAGCAGCCAAACATACATCGAACTATTAGCACATCTAACTATAAGTCTAGGCAACAATGGAATTTTTCCTGTTCCCATAGGAGCAGATACAAAGGGAAATAGTATAAAGATCAGGGACTTAGGAAATAGAAGCTGACAAGGTCTGAACACAGGACCAGCACCCCAGCTTGTAGACTTCTTGCACCCTTTGTGCCCTCACAAGAAACTGCTGTCAAGAGTCTACCCCACAGGATAAGTAACAGATGCCTCTCCTTCTCTCTCTTTGTCCTTTAGCTTCTCTCTATCTATGAGGCTATTAGGCAGGGAACTCTTTATCTCGTTAGGAGTATAGAACAAAATTGGGAAATAGAGTATTTGCTGCCAAAACAGCCTTGGATTAAGAGTTTTGTGACTGTTCTCTGTTTTCTGCTGAATAAGCTTTCCTTTGCTTTCTAAGTGTTGTATGAATGTAAAGCTAGGCCATGCTCTCTCTCTGGCAGCATGAATTAAACCCCAGCAAAATATCCAAAACCTTTTGAGGTAATCCAGTGGGCAGCAGCCTCCTTTTGAGGTATACTGCTTCCCAAAACTACATGATATAACCGTCTGGTGAAAAATGTGGGCAGCACAGCGGTAGACTCCTAAGATCATTCACCAGGGAAGCATCTAGGAGTCACAAGGGAAACAGACCATCGAACAGGCACTGGGGTTGACAGCCCACAGAAAAGCATTGGCAACAATGGTCCTATAGATTGGCTAGGACACAGGAGTGACAGTCCCACAGACTCCTCAGAGTCTGGAAAAGACTCCCCAGAGAAGTTCATCTGACACCAAAAAGAGAGCACTCTTCTCCACCCATTTTAACAACTACGAGTACTAGAGAAGCAGCGTGCACCCTGAGCATAAGCAAAGAGTAAGTGCCTTTGGGAATTAGATTAGAGCTGCCTTCAGCCACAAGGAAAGGGATTTGCCCCTGATCAAGGTGAATCCAAGTTCAGGACAGAGGCTGACCTGAACTAACACCCCAAAGAGAACTTGTGCCACAAGGAAAAAGTTACGCAGAAGAGTCTTGGTGAAGGCTTCAGAGCTATCACCCATGAGGGGAGCAAGGAAGTTCTTTGGGAAAAAGGGAGAACTGACAGTGACAGAAGTGTACATTGCCAAGTGGGGCCCATGTATGTGGGGAGCTGATTGTTTTAAAACAGATTATCCATTTTACACTCCTAATGCAAGGCTAGAAGAAGAGTTTAAGGAATGCAAGCCCTCCAAAACACAGCCAAAAACAGCAATCTTATGGGACAGTCACACCAACTCAGTCCATCCTACTTAACAGGACTGCTGTAGAAATAATATGAGATAGGAGGCAGACACACACTTTCCTGAGCTCATCTGGTAATCGTTTAAGATCAATGGTCATAAATACAACCAGCAAGGTTTATGAAATAGCAAGGCATGGTCAGAGAGGAAAGACATGGAACAACTGGTGTTCACAAGCACCTACCTCTGAACAGTGCAGTGGGGAACTATTTAAGCCCCCCACAGGAAGGGGCACAAGTAAACAAGAGACGTGCCCCTTTTCACTAGCAGTATGACTAGAGTATTCCAACAGGGCTGGCTGGCAAAGTGAGAGAGTGAATTAAGGGGATGAGAATTCTCCTGACCCAGCAAGAAAAGATGAGTTTGGGTTCATTCCTCACCCGGGGGAGGTTCTTTCTCTTCCTGCTTCCAGCTTCGCCTGCTTTAAAGAACTTCCATTCTGTCAGCGTAACAGGTAGAGTTGTGTCCTTTGTCAACTTCCCCGGCAGGAAGATCCGTGTGGTCTTTAGCTCCAAGGTTTTACGATGAAGGAAGTGTGGCTTGGGGGGAAGCTGAAGAGAAGAAACATGGGGTTGGCAGTAATTATTGCATATGAACCTACATAGCTGGAGTGCAATTTGTACAAACCACACTAAAAATGCATTGTTTTCATATTCCAATTGCATGCAGCATAAACTTATGCAATGTGTACACATTTCCTTATGGTTAAACACACAGAGACATGGACACACAATCTGTAGCTTGTCTTAGAGGCAGAAGTCTATGAGCTGGCCAAACTTCCACAGTAGCTAGACTTCTACAACAGTGAATCAGCAGAAGCATGGGGATAATGAACTGGAAAGCTGGATGTTGAACCATGAAAATCCACTGGATTTCCACCCCCATTGGATTCCTCACAAATTCCTAGTTGCAGCTTCCACATCACCTCAAGAACATGACACTTTCTAATGGCAACACTTGACACATTCGGCTGACCGGCATTAAGTGACATGCATGCATATCCAAAGCTACTCCATTTTGTTCTTCTTTTCCACATGCTAAAGCCTGAACCCAGTGAAGGTCAGACACAAAGATCAACCTTAGGCAGGAGTGCTGCACAAAAAGACAGCTAAATATGCCCTCACCTTGGGAGGCTTGAAGGTGTTCCGAGGGGGAGGCAGTTTCCAAGTTGATGGGACCTTCCACAAAGGCTTCACTTTGATATCTTCATAGAGATTCTCCTTAGCAGGATCTAGGAAAAAAACAATCCTTGAAGGAGAAAAAGAGAGGCCACCAACCTATTCTGCTTGCTTGCAAAAGGAAAAGGGGAAAAAAGCACAAACTGAGCCAGAATTTCCCATTAATTACAGGCAGAGAAAGAGAGAGAGAGAGAGAGGGAGGGAGGGAGGGAGAGAGAGATTACACATAACAGAATTCCTGCATGCTGGTACACACAGCTCTTCCACTCTCACTTTGCACCCATACACATGAGCAGGTAAAAAAGCCAGAAATGGTTCTCTCATGTTATGTTTAAGTCAGGAATCCTGATTTATTGCTTCCACATAAGGCAGGATTGGTAAAGCCAAAGGCAAATTTTGTGCTAGCAAAGAAAGCAAAACAGCAACATGCACAGCAACTTCCCACCCTCTTTCGACTGATTGCTTTCCAACAGAGAAACAGTATTTGGTGAATCTATAAATGTATATTCTACAGGTCAGCAGTGGCGATCATAAATTTAATACTGGTGACCTTCAAAGTAAGGAAAAATGGCAGGCAGTCTTTCTTTCTCCAAATTACTGTCATTCTTTCCTTAAAATGAACCTGGAAACATACCAGTAATGTCCTCATATAGGTTGTCCTCTGACTGTGTGCAATAGAGACGGAAATTTGCAGTGCCATTCACTTCTTCGTGGAGTTTTTGGTACTCCATAGCTGCTAGCCGGTTTCGGTAACCTTGGATGTCCTCAAATTCAAAGGACTTTCTATAAACAAAGCAGGGGGTGCTTTATCATCCCACAAGCCTCACATACAAGAACACGGCATGGCCTTGTATCTTCTGCCTCTTGTTAAATTTTATTGCACTCCCTACTACTGACTGGATTTTCTCTCATATTCCGATAGTTATTGGCTTCACGTTCTTATTTTGGGCATTTTAGGAAAGGTATTGTCTTATTTTGGGGAAAATCTCTTTGATTTTCACTAAACAGAAGATACCCCAATTGGGATTTTTTAAAATCAGGTTTTCTCAGATCTATATATGCCCCTTAATGGTTATGGGAAGAGGTTTGGGATTCAAAGACAGCATTCTAATCTGTTGTTTCCACTGTGCCTACTAAGAAATGACTATGAGAATGAAAGGGAATGGAACTGCATCTCTGTCCTCCATGCAAAAGCATTAGTGGTGTAAACAGCCTTTCCTAGCCTGATCTCCTCCAGATATGTTGGACCTAGTTGCAACATTCATAACCAGCAGGGCCATTGATCAGGAATTCTGGGGATTGTAGTCCAAAAGCTACAGGGGGAACAAGGCTGTTCTATGCCATGAATATGGATATATAATTTGATGAATATACACTTCATCAAAGAGTTAGTCTCACTTGTGCATCTGCCCAAAATTATCTTCTGCTGGATGGATGCATTAGGAGCAGCTGGAGATACAACATCTTCCAGTGGCCAAGGAGTTTATTTGGAGGTCCTTTCAATTGTAACTACAATGAATGATATCCATGTAACATCAGCTCTGTGTTTATCTAATACTAAATAGGGTTCCTGAATCACAACTAAGAGATCTCCACATTGGGAAAATGACAATCCTTCCACCTGCAGGTATTTCTTTCAGTTCCTCAACTGAGCAAAGTTGATAACAGGGTTTGAAACATTTTAGCTGCCTTTGGTACCCAGCCAAAAATGTGTGCTTAATACCAACCGTAATGCTTCCCCAGCAGATTTTTCTCTCACATCATGAAAAGCCAAGTACAGCTCTGGGAGCTGACCCCTACCAACTACTCTACCTCTGTGATAGGGGTTGGGGCATGTCTGTGTCATAATCATCTTCACACTTGCCAAGCATGGGAGGGATACTCATTACAGCAACCATGGCAAGAAATCCTGAAGGCCCTCAGCTAGTAAGATTAGATAGCCATGCACACTCAAAGATCAGGCCGTGTATGCTCTATGATTCAAAAGAAATCAACCTCCTGTACTGGAGTAACTCATACTGTGTGCTAAACCCTGAATTCTGCATGCAAAAACTTGTGCAACATTTTGAGCATAGGCCTTAAGGTACTGCCTACACATTTCCAAGCCCATTTCCCAACAACAGCAGCTTCTGCTTTCAAAGTGCTTAATTCTATTTTAATACCAAAACTCTGCACATGTCCTGAAGGAGAGATGCTATACTCCACACCAACCAAAGGTGGGAAAAGGTAGACTGTACTCCTGGACTATACTTTTCCCCCCTCTACTCTACTCTCATGAAAAAAACATAACTGATCACATTTGAACATTTGTCTATATGTTAAAAAGGAGAAACATATGCTTATTAAGGATACAACACAGCAGATTGTGATTACTTGAAAGATTTTACTTACAGGAGAAATGAGAAAGATCAAAGTAGCACCCACCTCTTGGATCTGCCTCTGATTCCTCTGCTGACCATTTTCTGCTCAGAGTCATGGGAGGGTGCTACAGGGTAACCACCATTGCACTGATGTTCTGGTGGCTTCCTCTCAGTCTGGCCTCCATTAGGGCATTCTGCATGGTCTTTCTCACAAAGATAGCGAAAAGTCCTTTGTGGTTTGGGTACTGGGTTGATGGCTGACTGCCTTTCCTGGCCTTCAACGTCACAGTATATGTTCTCCAAGCTCTTTGTCAGAGCAACATTCAGCTCCTTCTCTGCTGAGCCACAGCTTTCCCGTTTACTTTTCCAGTCCAAAGCAATGGAGAGAAATTTATCAGGAGGAAGTGCTTCAATTTGTTTCCATAGGTCCCGTGAGGTGTAGAAGTTCCCTGGCGGCAGCCTCTCCCCTTGCCATTCCTCTTCGTCTCCTTTGGGTGTAACTCCATTGGGGAACGGCTCAACCAAACTCTCTTGGAGTTTCTCATCCTCATCCTCCTCAGCCACACAACAGAGATGAGAGCTCTCCCGAAAATCTAAGCCAAGATTCTGCACACTTGCTAGCCCTCCTACATTCTTGCCATGCCCAAGTCCCACTGGCTTCCCCTTGCTGTCCTGGCCATACTTAACTCCAAAGTCCTTGGGTTTCTGCCTTTCCTCCTGACAATCCCCTTTTGTCCGACCCTCCCACTGAGAGATCTTTTGCTTGATGTTCCGGCAGTGGCTACGTGACAAGGTTTGCACAGCAGAACGGGAAAAGCCAGGGTCGATGCTCCCTGTTGGGTGCATGGCAGGGCAGCTACCGTCACTACAGCTCCATCACAGCAGGCTACTTCCAGATAGGGTAGCAGAGATCTGTAATCCCCCAAATCTAGCTGTTGCTGGCCTCTAATCAAATCCAATTTGTGGAGTGGCACAACTGCACCAACAGTGGAAGTGTATCCTGATGGCACCCTGCAGAAGGAAAGAGCCACAGAACATCCATCAGAAGAAATGCAAGCTATAGGCAATACACACGCTTGTGTATATAATACACACGCTTATGACACAATAAATTGGTTAGTCTCTTACAAACAGACAGACCTTATTCTGAGAGCCTTTCCATATAGTACGGCAATCCATAGTTTACAAGTTAATTTACCTCTGACAGGGAGCAGACCCATCAATTGCTGTTCCAATCTCTCAAGTTTTGGAAGTCTCTGATCTGCCCTGTGGCAGAAAGATAGGACTGGCAGGTCATGCAAGCCAGGACTGCTCTTCAGGTGAATGCCACCACAATCACAGTTCCCCTTAGTTCCACAACAATGAAAAAGATTAGCAAGGCTTCCCAAGGCAGTGCCTGGGGTGAATGTTGCCTTCATTTCGCAAACAGGGAAAAATGGGCAAGACAGTGATGCAAGCCGCCCACAGCCACTGCAGGCAGAGGTGGCAGAGACAAGGTTTGAACTCAACAGGGCTGGTTCACAGGCTTCTGTTCATCCCACACCCCGCACAGTGATGACAGGGTAGTGCTGCTTTTTCCCATCATTTGCACAGGTGCATGCAAGTATCTTCTTAGGTCCAAAGTTACTTCAAAGCCCTTTACAGCTTTATTTTACTTTACTTTTATTATCTATTTTATTTTTATTTCTATACCACTGAACAGCCAAAGCTCTCTGGGCAGTTCACAAAGAACGTCAAAATAAAATTAAAAATGCATTCTATTAAAAATGTAGTAAAACATAATTAAAAGTTTACAAAATTTAAAACCTCATATTAAACAGGTAGTAATTTAACAACTCAAGAGCACATAGTCTATATAGATTGCTATGTTATTTTGTGTCCTTAAGGAGTTGTGGTCCTGCTGGGGTGTGGGGGTGGGGATTAAAACAGGACAACTAATATCCCTGCAGGAGCATCCCACAGGCAGTGCAAGAAACAGCTGCAAACCCCAGATACCCACAAGAGAGAGATTTTCCTATCTCCATAGGACAAGACAGGTTCAGGATGCTGCAAAAGTCTTCACAACAGAAAACACTTTTTGTCACCAGTAGTTAAATATAAATGGCCAGAGAACCCAGAAGCAACAGGTAATCTCACACCAGCAGTCCTTTCTCTTCTCACAGAAACGTCAACATCCTATCTTCAGAACTAGCCTTCCAGAAGAACTGAACAAAAAACAAAAAGTGTAAAAGCACCCTTACATTCAGAGGCTTTGTCATATATAGAAAATATTTCCAAGCGTTCCTCTGAAACCATGAAGTCTGGTGATTTGTTTAACTGAGAAGTTATCAATGAGGCAAGGTACCTCTGCAGCTGTCTAAAAATGTTCCATGGTTACTTCAGCCCTCCACAAAAAGGGGGTGAATAACTTCTGGCTCTCCAGATGTTTGGGTTTACACTGCCAACATCCTTCACCATTGGCTCTGCTGCCTAGAATGGATGGGAGTTGTCCGATGAAACCTCTGGAGGACCACGAGTTGCCCACCTCTGCATTAGAGGGAACAGTAGCTCCCCAGTCAGTGAAGAACTCTTTTCCCTGTCATTTCTTCAGCCACTGCCAACCTGCCCTTATCTCAGGGCTTGCTCTCCGTGCCACAGCCCACAGGGACATGCCTGCCATTTTGCAACACTCACCCTGACAGACAAAGCCCTCTCTCGCTCTGTCAGGCAGTTCCATTTCCTTGGGCAGCTGGGGCTCCCTTCCTCTCAGAGTTTCAGGATACTCACTCCACTCCAGCCCCGCACAAAAGTAACTATAAATAGGCCTGCCTTAAAACATCCGGAGCAACTGGGAGTCGCCTACTTTAACACCCCCTCTGCACAGCCTTGATTAGCAGCAGCAGCAGCAGCAGCAGTGCCACTCCTCAAAGTAACAACCCAGCATAGGCATCAAGTGATAATGCTCCTCAAAGAAACAGCTGTTGATATCCCTGGAGGTTATGAGGGCCCAGAAGGAGGATGGCTTGCGGGGGGGGGGGGGCAGGGAAGCATTACAATAAAGAAACCCTAAAGTGGAAACAGCCCCTAACTCACAGCTGAATATCAGAACATTCTCAGCATTGCACACAATGGCCTAAATTCTTGCCTTAGACGTTGGGGAGAACGCCTGTCCATTTCCTTCCTCAATACTACAGTATGTATCCTGCCCATCACCTCTTTTCTTTTCAGAGCCAGGCATAAACAAAGTAAGGCCTAGCACAGAAAAACTAGGCCATTTTTCATACTGCAAAAAGGGGGGATTCATAAAAATAAACATTTCCTGCAAAGAGAGGAGGACCTTCCTGCAGACCGACATCATGCAGTGGTCTAGTATAGAACCGCTACTCTCCACCCCCAATACTATATTTTTACAGACTGAGGGTTTCATTTTTGGTTTTACCTGTGGGAGCATTTAATTATGTACCCAAGCCTGAGGAGCTTACAGTAAAAAGGAATAACTTTATCACATGACTTTCCTGAAGTTCAGCTGCCTCTCACTATACCTTCTCCCCTTCCCAATGGCATCCTCTGGAGGAGGTAGCTTCTGAAAAATGCACCAGGCACTGATCATAACCTAGAGCAATTCCCAGCACCATCTTGAGAGGTGCTTCTGCCATGTCATCATCAATGCAAAGAGCAAGGAAGGTAGAACCCATAATCTGGACAAGACAGAAATGGAGAGTAAAAAATGAACAGGCTTAAGTAGTGTAGCCCTGGACCTTTTGCACAGAAGGGGATATGTGCAGATAATGATTTTGCAGCTGAAGCATAATCAAAAGCACCAAATTAAATCAGAAAATGAGGACACAAATGTAAACAACGGAAGCATGCTTCATGAAAGGAGTCTGCACCACATACGATGCCAGCTGATCCGCAGGCCCCACTAGCCAATCCTCCCTGACCCAAAAGAGCAACAAGGCCAGTGCAAACAAGTGGCAGTGGAAGAAGAAGAAAAACCTTCTAGGCAGGCATTTTCAGTGATGATCGTGATAGTGAAGGTAGTGATCATTTGTATACCACCCAGCCGGCAAATGCCCTGAGGAAAGTTTATGATAATAAAACCAAGAAGCAACAACAAAATAAACAAAAATAAACTAATGCCAAAAAATCAACATATAACAACATGAAAAACATTTTAAAAACTTGATAACATTGTGGAGCCAACAGAACAAAGCTACAAATGCCTGTTTAGCCTGGTGTTTAAATGTATACAATGGAAATGTATAGAAGAGGAGGGGAAGGAAAAAGAGGAGGAAGCAGCAGCACAAGCTGTTGCTGAAAGAATGAAAATCAAAGCTGGCCTGGGAGGTGGTCAGAATGACAGAGAATTAGCATTGCTATGCAATAATGGGCAATTCAGCCTGCAATTGTTCCCAGACTAATAGTAAATGCATTATCAGTTAGGGATAGCACTGATAAAGAGAGCTTCCAACAAGTAGCAAGCAGCCTTGTTTGTTAAAGAAACAATGGCACTATTCATAAGACAAAGTATTTTCTTGACCACAGAACCAGAACTCTACTTTCTGTCCTAATGAACTTGTCTCAGCAATTCCCCCAATCCTACCTCTCACTCGCAAACATAGTGTACCATTCTTAGTCTTTACTAAGAATAAAGTCATAATCCCAAAGGAAGTGCAAGCCATTCTTCAAATATGCCCCCAAGGCACTGCATCCCACAGAATATCCCTTCCAGCCCTGCCCCTGCTAGAGGTAAAACAATAAGAACAAAAATACATCCCACTCATTCCTGGTATCCTTGATTTAACACCAACATTAAGAAAGGTCCACTCCTTTGATGCTTTGGTAATCAGGTGGACATACAGAAGTTCATGCTTCTTGCTTCCTTTCTGAATAACAAGCACCTGCATAAATTGACAGTCTTCTTAAAAAAAACAATACTGAAGCAAGAGCTCAACCCTTTTCCAAGGAACAGACCCTTCCTTCTATATAATCACCAAGAAAGTGGCCATTTAAACTTGTGCCCCTTGTTTATAACTGATGGAAGATACAAGAATTTTATCCTGTATATATAATACTTGCATATTGAAAGGAATTCCTAGCCTGGATGCCAAAATCTAGTACATCTCTGACAGGGTCAGAATATATGCTGTTCAGCATATGTTGGGGTTGGGGGCAATGTCAAGTCTGCAAGAGCTGAAGACCAAGCTGGTCTGCACTATTGTTTGGTGACTCTGTTGAAAGTATTGCAAGCAACTACCACCCCACTTCTGTTCCACAAGTGGCCATCCCTGCTGATTCTGTTGCACAAGCAGAACCCTCTGCCTGTGGAACAGAAATTGAGTGCTTCTTGATGCAAGCCCTAAAATGAGTCAAAATGCTTTTTTTCTGAAATGGATCGGGTTGGCAGAGTCCCTTTTGCGAGGTTTTTCAAGCTCTTAAGTGCTAAGTTTCAGAACATTCAATGAACAGAAGATGGGAGTGGAATAAATCTGTACAAGTAGCAAAGTGTGAGGAGGGAGGAACAAGCACTAAATATAAAAATGAAACCCTTTGAGCAGAATATTTCATAAATTTTTGGATCTTTTTGTGTGTAGCCTGGGGTGTATATTATTCTTTCCCTAGAGGAAAAAACCTATAATGGCAGCAGGCTGTAAAAGAGATCCAGTTTGAGAAAGTTTTAATGAAATTCCTCTACCTATGGGTAAGGCAGACATGTATGCAAATCATGTAGAAAATCTTGATTTAAATGTAGTCCTACTGACTAGTGATTTAAATTGATTTGATTTCAAACAAATGCACTCTGCTTGATCCTATCAACTACTTGCTACAAATGCTCCCTTTCAAATTCCACCATTTTTCCTCTAAGAGAGCCAAATACAGCTTATTTGGTCTTCTTCTTTGTCTGTTTATCCTCACAACAGTCTGTGAGGTAACTTAGGTTGAGAGTCAATAAAGTCACCCACAGCTGAGTGGGCACTACAGCACAGATGTCCCAAGTCCCAGTCCAACAATCTAACCACGACACCACACTGGCTTTCATACCTCAGCAAACAGAGACTTGGAAATACACATTTGGCAAGGTAATGGTTAAATCCACTGTAAGTCTCAGCCCTGCCCCCACCCCGTGTGTAATATAGCAATAATAACACTGGCCTACTTTACAAGGCTCTTCTAAGCATCACCAAGATAATATAGGTAAAGCAAACACCCTGCAACTCCAAAGTAGATATTAAGTATTATCAACATCACCACCATCAAAAGCAACATGATTGAGTTTGGAAAGCTTTGAGAAATAAATGAGTTGGGAAAACAGAGACATCATGATAGGGACTGAAACACTCATGTATACTATCTGGACCGGGACAGTCTGATTTCAGTCATCTCTGCTCTAGTGAACTCCAGGTTAAGAGTCCCGCAATGCACTCAACACGGGGCTGCCCTTAAGAAGCTTATGCAAAATGTGACGGACTAGGACCAGAAAGTCTGAGCATGTAACACCTGTCCTGGCCTACTTGTACTGGCTGTGTATATGCTTCTGAGCCCAATTCAAGATGCTGGCTCTTACCTATAAAGCCTTGCACAGCTTGGGACCACAATACCTAACGGAGCATGCTTCCCAACATGAATCTACCCAGACATGACGATCAACCTGAGGCCTTCCTCCGAGTGCCACATCCCAGGGAAGCTCAGAGGGTGGCAACGGGGGGGGGGGGGGGGGGGTGTTTCTCAGGAGTGCCCCCCACCCACATTATGGAATTATTTCCCCAGTGAGGCCAACTGGGCACCCATTCTGCAATCCTTTTTGCACCAGGTTAAGCTGCTCTCCTCTCCCAGTCACTTAATGGCTTATGGCAGGGGGGAGGGGTGTTGAATTGGATAAACTGTTTTAGATGCTTAATTTCTTTTAAATCCTGATTTTAATTTTGTTTATTGGAAACTATACATTGTTTTGTGTTTTTATGAATGGCTGTAAACCACCCAAATAGTTTTGGCTATTGCATAGTACAGAAATGAAATTATTATTATAATATGCAATTATTTCCCTCTTCTACCTATTTACACTGATATAAATGAGGCAGAGTTGTGGTAACTACTGTGGATTAAGCATGAAGTAAATTGTTGTTAGCTTATTCCCTGCTTGGGCCTGAGTATGAGAAGCTGATGACTTAAATACTTCGTAAAGCTGGTTTAACTCCAACAGGTTCTAGCACATGACACAGTAAATGACACACAAAAGCAATCAGGAGACCCACCTTTTTAATGCAAGGCAAGATAATATCGTAAATCTTTTGTAAATACAGGAACAAGGAAAGGACAAGCAAGAGCTCCCAAATTCATGCTTCAAATGCTTCTCTACTGAGCCTCGTGGTTTCCACATTTAATGTGGGTTGAGGTCCACCAGAGCCATGAGGTCCAGTCATGAGCCAGTTCAAATGGGCTACACAAAACTCAGCAAAAGGAGAGAGCATTTCTTCACAACTAAGTATACTTAGTTGTGGCCTGGATCCTGTCTTGCTTGTGTTCTTCAAACTGACAAGAAGTGCAAGGTAAGATGCTACCCACAGGATCTTCTTGGTCAATATTTTGCCAAAAGCAAATCTGAGAAGCACCCATTTATGTAGGAAGCAAATAATTCTACAGAAAAAAACCTCACATGCTGCTTATGATAACTGCTTTCTATCAGTTTCATTTCCCTACCTTCTCCAATCAATCCGAAAATCTATTGTTCTGTAAGAATGACTTTCTATGTTAACATGAAGGCAGAAGTAACACAAAGACAATTCCCCCTATGGCAGGTTTATCCTCACACATGAACTTGCAGACTAACATAGCAGCAAATCAAAGGCTTTCAATGCTGTCATTTGCTTACCCTCTCCTTCTTCCCTGCCTGAGGATCAAATGTCATGCTACATTAATTGCGTAGCATATTGCTGAGGCGGAGGGAGGGAGGGGCGGAAGGAGGGAGAGAATGAATGCATCTCCAACTTGGATCTGGACCATTGTGCACCGGAAGGAGAAGATTAAACCATCCCTTCCAAACTGTTTCAAGGAGGATAATTCTCCCTTCTCCATGCACAATGGTTCTGAGCTGGATCTACATCATTAATGTCACATGTACTTTGACCCTGAGACAGGAGGAAGTCTGTCTGAAGCACTTGGCTGTATGATGTGGTGCTAATTTTGCCCAGCTGGAGGCAGAGGCAGGGGAGAGTGAGTGAGCAGGGAAGGTGGTTGGCAGCCAGCTCTGGCACACTCACTGTTAGGTTGGGGAACATGCTATAAGTGCTTTATATATTCTATCTGGCTTCAGTGACTAAGTTTGGACAGCACAGTAACCCACAGTCAAGGTCTAAATAGGGGTGGGTATGGGTTGGCTTTGAACCATGGGTTGCTGCTGGAACACTGGTCATTACGTTGTCTCAACCCAGTTGCACTAACAAGCCATGACTTCTTAACTATGAACAACCCATGAAGACAACACATGATTTATTGTTGGGTTGGTAACTGTGGATTGTTCAGCTTGGGTTGTTACCTTGGCTGGATTCCGACATGATAAGCTACATTTCAACAACAAGTCACAGTTCAGTGGCAACCTATACTCAACCTCTGTTCTGAACTCAGCTGTTTAAATTGATGGAATATAAAAAGGAGGACTCACGGCTTGCTCTCTAGGTCAATAAATTCCTCACAGAATTACAATTCCTAAGACACTTTGGGAGGAGTTACATGTGAAACTATGATACATCTCCACTTCTTCACTTTTGCTTCCTTGCCAACTGACTATGTGAAAGTAACATCAACTGGAAAAAATGAATGGGAAGGAATCAGGAGGGACCAGAGTAGGCATAATCAAGTGCATCCCTCTGTAAGATATGATGGTGGTCCATGCAAGTCCATGTACATACCCATGTACATTCTACAGCTTCAAGTATGTTCATTTCCCTGCCTGCAATTTCATGTCTCTATCATTCTTCCAGTTCAAACCAGCTCCTAGGTACATGACTGCTGCCACAGCAGAGGTGACTGATATAGCTTCACTCCCCCATACAGCTAGCCAACTCTTATGATAAAGATTCATCAGCTTAGTACTACGTACCAACATATTCACAACAGATGAGCAGACCACAGGGCAGCTGCATGACTTCCAAAGGAAGAGCTGCCAGATCTCACCCTCATCTGGAAGCCTAGCTCCTCTGCCGCAAGTGTGGAGAAAGAAGGAAAGTTTGGTGTGATGAAGCAAGTTCCTCCCTTTCATCCAGCTGAACAGAGCCAGTCTGCCTGGGCATTCTTTTATAAGGCAAGATGAATATTATTTAGACTAACACATAAGTAGGTATGCATGTGGGAGGAGAGGAGTGTGTAAGGAAGCACAGGCTATGGTTACCTTTCCATGGGTGCTACTTAACATTGCTTCACGCTTTTCAAGACCCAGCTGTGGTACAAGCTGAGCCGTGGCACTAATGAAGCCACAGGCCAGGGATGTTGAATCTCTTTGGGCCCAAGTGCCAAATACCCTTTTAAAGCAGCTCTGGGGAGGGCAAGCACTTGTAGGCAAAAGGGCCAGGGTCAAAACACACCCAGACACCAGTAGATTGTAGCATAAAGCTAAGCTTTTCCTGCCAGGAACTAAGCCTTAGGAGAAGCCTTTCAAGTTTTTAGAACAGGGAAAAGGCTTCGCAAAAGGCAAGCATTCACTGAACGATCCGTGGACAAGAAAAAGGCGATGGGGCCAGGGGAAGGGCTTCAGGACTTTGCCACAAATGGCAAAAAAAACACTGCTGATTCCTGCCTCTGGCACTCCTATTTTTCACATCATCTCTCCCCACACACGCATAGTCCTCCTCCTCCTTTCCTAGCAGTGGTGGGAAAAGAACTTTCCAAGATTATTTCAGGTATTAATTATTTAATAATCATTAATTATTTACTCTGAAATAATTAATATTTTGCATTGTTATAACCCACCCAGGGAGACATATGGCTAATGGGCCTGGTTAGAAATCTAAAATAAATAAATAAATAAATAAATAAATAAATAAATAAATAAATAAAATGCATGAGCTTCATAGGGCAGCTCACCTACTGCAGTAACATCTTCTTCAAGATGGCATTTCCCCCTATACAACCACTTCAGGGAACCTGGGAACAGTACACAAGACCAGGGCTACCATCAGAAACTTTCTCTTTCCCCACTATCATTTCACACACATGCACACACATGTGCATGCACAGTTTAAAATATCTTCATTGCACGCAAAATCTACAGCATGGTGGCCCTGTTTCTGCCTATCTGGTTATTATATCAGAAAAGGCCTCTTCACCTCTTTTATAGAGCAATCTTCTCCACTTGTCTTTAGCATGTTGCTCTTGGAACATGATAAGGCTTTCACATACGTCACATTCCCTTCTTATGGGGTGGGGGTGGGGGTGGGGAATAAAGCAAGTGAAATAGCTGGATTTTCCTCTTGTTTAAGGCACGGCCCTGCGTGGGAGCCTATTAAGCTTCCACACCCAATGGGAAGAATAGAACACGAGGCTTTGAACTTGCACAGGCTTGCAGACCAAGTGGCTGTGCTTGCCATCAAGGCAGGTGACTTTTGTCCTGGCAGTCTATTTTTCCTGTACTGGTAAGGTGCTTAGCAGAGAATAGCTGGCCCAGTCTTTATTTTTAAAAGGAAAGTTGCTGTTATGACATGCAATCCAACAACTCTGGCAGCCTACCTCTCTAAAAGAATTCAGTTCAGACTCTCCCAAATACCATGAGAGACACAGTTTCCTGACGTTTCACTGAACAAGGCACACTGAACAGCAATGGCCTTATGAAGGTTTTTTGGAGCCATTCAGAAATTTTCAACCTCCTTCTAAAGAACCACACATCTGATTTGTGCCTTTTTATTTTAGCAGCCAACCAGCCAAGGCCTTAGCAGAGTGGGACATGGCTGAATCTAAGTTGCTGTTAGATGCATCAAAGACAAGAGAGGCAAGGAATACAACCATCAGCGTTCTCTCCCTTTCCTAATTAATGCAGGGATTTTCCCTCATTAATATAGTCCCTAGGTTTCTTCCCATGTGAGAAAAGCTCAGCTGTAATCATAAA
This sequence comes from Varanus komodoensis, assembly GCF_004798865.1. Taxonomy (NCBI): domain Eukaryota; kingdom Metazoa; phylum Chordata; class Lepidosauria; order Squamata; family Varanidae; genus Varanus; species Varanus komodoensis. The sequence goes on from NW_025335268.1 coordinate 137,197,162, forward strand.
AGTTCCTGAACTATAATGAAGTTATAATTTGGGGACATATTCTGAAACAGAGGACATCCAGGGAACTCCACTGAACTAAATGACTGCAGCAGCTTCAGTGAGCTCTTTGCTTTTGGAAGTTGGTCCGGCAAAGAAAAAGGGCAAAGGTACAACCATTCATACTATTTTTTCTCCTGCCCTCCCTCTTCCACCGCAATCCATGTTTTCTTTCAAGGCAATTTTGGTTGTGTTTTCACAAGCTGATCCAGATTTGCAAATGGTTCCAGGACACAGCTGATGACCAGGGTCATCTTATACTGAAAATATTAGGACTTGGCTGAACACAGAAGCACTCACACAACCACTTCACTATGTGGCCAAAGTTATATCACAGCCATTCAACTTAACAGTTTCAGTCCACTTTCAGCATTAAATAAATAGGCTGTGAAATGGTGGCCAGAACTCAACATCCTTGCTTCTCTATCATACTCAAGGCTGCTAATAAAAAGCAACATTATGCAAAACAGCTTGGACATATTAATGTAAATTAATGCAAGCATCAAGAATTGTTGCGGATTACTGCATGTTATTCTTGACAGAAAACTGAACAGCTGGCTTTGTTCCCCTTCCCTCACTGTGGGTAACTAAAGGAGACAAAAGTGAGGGAAAATAAGAGGTGCTTTTAACCCCTCCCTTGGCAGTAAGCAGTTAGCATCCCTTGCAGCATTCAGAGGATGAATTGTTTAAGTCATCCTTCCCAAACCCTATGTCTTCCATAGGGTTATGCAGTCCAACCCTATGTTTGGACTGCAACACCCTATGCAGTCCAACCCTATGTTTGGACTGCAACACCCAGAATTTCCAGTCAAAGGTCCTGCTCCATGGGAATTCTAGGAGCTGCAGTCCAAATGCCTCTGGAGGCCACCAGGTTGGGGAAAGCAGGTTTAAATGAGGGGTGCCAAATCTCTTTCAACCAGTTGTACTCACTGTCCAGTTTGGTTCTGTCCTGGGGAGCCACGGCAGCCTTGTGGGTGGGACCAGAGGGGCATTCCCTTTGCAGTTGCTGCCCCAGCCCTCCTCCAAAGCAGAGCCAACTCCCTTCCTATGGCTCCAGGAGGGCTCCAGGTTCCATGCAGAGATATTCTGGTCAGATTCCTGCTTCGCAAAGGCAGCAACCTGTGAAGACTGCAAAAAAGGAACAAATGATTCTCAGCCTGCCAGCCATAAAACTTGGCTTTTGTTTTTTTCACCTTCTGGGTGACTTGGGTTTGTCTTGGAAGCCTTTTTGCAGCTGAAGACTGATAAAAAATGTGTTGTCATTATCCTTCCTACCACTGCATCTCATGAAATGGAGAGTGTCCACAAAGCCTTATGCCAGAATAAAAGTCTTTAAGGTGCAAAAAAGAAAAAGAAAAAAGATTTGCCATATTTTGTTGGCTCTCGAACAACAGTAATGACTGGTGGATGATGCCCTACATCAACACTGAAAATATACTCAAGACACAAATTTGGAGATAGACCAGCAGCAGTGCACGAAAAAGAAACATCCCACCGGCACCACAGCAGGGGCTCAGTAGGGGAGACCCTTTTCCTGACATCTTTGCCTCGAGAGAGGGAAGCCAAGAATTCTCTTGCCACATGACAAGCACTTATAACCTCTTTCCAGCAAGGAGAGCCAAAACACATTTTGAAAGTTTTCCATGCAAAAATTCCCAACAGGATTCAATTTCCTGAAGCCGCAAGTTCCAAAATGAGAGCACTGCCAGCATTATTGGATATAACTGTTTGCTTCATTGTTGAGGTCAAGCCCACCCAATGAAAGTAGTTCTGTGCTTGCATGAACCTTTCTTGCTGCAATCCTGCTATCACAGCAGAATGGCAGAACAAAAGCAGCAACACATGAACACACGTACACATTGTCTCATATTGCCAGGCAGCAATTGTGGAAGCCAGCAGAACACATACCCAAATCAATTCCTTGTGATCACATTAGCTTTCCAAGTACCCTTTTCACATTCTCTTTTCAAAAGATGGCCTAGATTCTTCTTAACTGTTTTAGAAGAACAGATTCCTTCCCGTTTGTGAAATTTGCAGAGCAGAAAGCAGAATGATGCCAAATTCCTGCACCCCTTTTAAAACGTTTGCTATATATTGTTACAGTTCTCTCCTAGCAAAGAATCCAAGGTGGTGTCCATGGCTCTCCTCTTCATTTATGCTCACAACAGCCCTGTGGGCTAGTTGGGCTGAGAAGCATGACCAGTAAAAGTCACCCAGGCAGCTTCATGGCTAAGTGGGGTTCCCCTGAGTTCACTGCTACACTCCAACTGCTAAACCACACTAATAGCAGTGTGGCAGTATGGAAATTCAAATAAGAGGTCTTCAGTTTAATCCTTACTTCTGTTGTGAATGTTTTATTGGTTTCTTGCTCTCAGTCTTTGATAAGGAAACAACAGCACCGATTCTTAGAAATGCAGGCCAATGGATGTCATGGCCTGGCCTGCAAAGAATGCCTATCCTTACAAAATTTTTCTTTCATATGGGATCCAAAGTGTCATGTTTAGAAATCCTATTCTGAGAAAACCTATACATTTAGCTGGGATTACTCCTTTAGAATTTACAGTCAGACTAACAACAAAACAATTCATTTATCCCAAGGCCAGGTATACCCTGTACTGAAAATGTAACTTTAAATAAGGCAAATGAAAGTAAGTAAACAGGAATTCTTTCTCAGGCATGCAACTCCCTGCCATTTTGTCTTTACTCAACATATTAATGTTTAAACTGTTTCAACTGACTTACCCCTTAATTCCTAGTAATTGAACCAAAAGAAGAGACATGTGCAAACAGGAATGCAATGGTAATTAGAAACCATGGGGTACTTCTGCTTCCTGGACCTAAAGAGTAGTGCTTAATTATATCCACAAGGACCTGGGCTACCATTCCTCCGACATGCAGGTTCAGAAATGAGGCATGAAATAGCCAGCTGTCTTCCATAGCCAAGCCGTTAGCCTCAGGCAATGCAGCTTAGCCTGAAACAACAACAAAATCAAAGCTTAACTTCAACTGACCAGGATCTTCAGGAAATGATCTCTCTCCTTCTATGGGATTTTGCTCTTCTATATGAACAGTCCATTACACACGGACTGAGCAATGCATGGATACAATAAGGGATGATACAACTGGCAAAGGTCTACACCAGGGGTCCTCAAACTTTTTCACCAGGGGGCCAGTTGAAAGGTGCCGGTGCTGGGCGCAGGCCGGAAAGGTGGTGCCGGCGGGGCATGTGGGCTGGAGCGGGACTGGGGGTGGGCTGCGCGGGCACGCTGAGGCGGGGCATGTGGGCACAGCAAGGCACAGGCAGGCGAGTGTGGCGACGCCAGGCGAGGCAAGGTGGGCACACGCCACGATGCAGTGGCGGGTGCGCGATGCAGCAGCTTGCTCGCTTGGAGATCGTTTTCTCCGAGAGTCCAAAACGATTTCCTCGTGAGCAACCCTCTGCCTTCCCGCACAGGGGGTGGCGTGGGCAGCGGCGGGCGGACGTGCGTGGCGTGTGCGTGGTGTGTTGAAAACCTCTGAGGCGGGCCAGATAAATGGTCATGGAAGGTCGGATCCGGCCCCTGGGCCGTAGTTTGAGGACCCATGGTCTACACAATAGCAGTAGGTACAGACTCTTTTTTAACTGCTGTGACTAAGCTGAAGCCTTTATCTACCCATCCTTGAACCCCTGCATTCAAGACTTGGAGGACAGTTCACATAAGGGAAAAAACTTGTGTAAATTGGCTCTTCCCCAGCTCTAGCCCATCATGGGCATCACTGTTGGCTGTATATGTGTATTGCCAGTTCACTCAAAACCGTTATCCAAAGAAGTTATGTGGCCAAGAACATGAGGGATTGCTTGCCTGCAAGAGAAAGGCATACTGAGCTGGCTGTAGGGTTTCATTTCTCCAAGGACAACAAGAACAGAAACTTTTAATGTTCCCATTTTGCTTCCTATCACCAACAACCTCAGGTTGGTATTTCATAATAGCTTGGAGAACACCAAGATGCTGCTCTGCTCTAACTAACAGGAGGTCATTGACAGTGAATAGCTCAGCACTAGGAATGCCGATCTTCATGTTATGATGGATGAACAGAGAGTCCAGGAATCTTTCTTCTTGAATCAAGACCCTCCTGCACTTTGTTCATTGAATCACTAGAGGAAAATAAAAGGTTTGATTCCTAGGACTCAGAAGGTTCCACTCCTCAGGTATTCCATGGGTTCTTTCTAACTTGACCTCAGTATGAACTCTTCCAGTCTGTGTCTTTGTCTTGACAACAGCAAGTCCATAGCCTGCTTGTGTGGTTCTTTATGCCTTGGTTAAGGAGTTCCAGCCTAGCTCCTACATCCTTATTCCACATCTTTAGCTTAAAACTTTGTGTTCAGTACCTGGCCTGAAAATGACTCTGCTTCTAGACTGATTCACCCAGCATGATCATTGGACTCCAGTCCAAATCTTGCCAGGGCTTGTAACTTCAGTCCTTTATGTGTTCAGAAACGTTTGTTGTGATGCTGAAATCTCATGTACTTCAAATATTCAGGCAAGATGTAGCACAGGCAGTAAGAGGCTATATTGCAAAATCAGATCATATAATATTAATCAGAATTAGTGGAATACCTATCAACATAACCATCATGTCTACACTCCAATAACAGATGCCAAGGAAAAAGACACTGAAAATTTTTATACAAGTGACCAATGGGAAATTGAAAAACAAGACATGCTGATAGTCATAGGTAACTAGAACACAAAATAGGAAACAAAGCAGACTCAGAAACTGTAGGAGAACTTGGCCTGAGGTAAGCAATAAAGCAGGAGAGTAGCTTGTTGAGTTTTGTAAAACCAACAACCTATTCACTGAAAACACATACTTGAAGCAACTCACTCAGACAATTATATATGTGGACTTCAGTGGATGGCCAATACAGAAATCAAATAGATTGTGTAACTGGAAACAGAAGAAGGAGAAGCTGTATTCTTGCTGCCAAAAGAAGACCAGGAGCAAACTGTAGTAGTGACCATCAGCTCTTAATTAAAACTAAAGATCAAACTAAAAAAAGATGTCCAATAGAAACATAGTGCCAAACTATAACTTAAATAACATGTCTGAGGAATTTAAACCCCCATAAAGAACAGATTTGCATTGCTCAACTTAATTGACTGTGAGCAAAAAGAACTGTGGACTGAAACCAGAGACATTATTAGTGAAGAATGCCAAAAGACAAGTCCTGTAGCAACAAGAAAGAAAAAGTCTGCGTGAATGACATAAGAATCATTCACAGTTGGAAAGGGCAGGTGAGAAGCAAAAGATAACAGAAACAGGGTTAGGATCCTGAATGCAACTTTTCAGCAACTCTCATGTGGAGACAAAAAGAACTATTGCAATGATCAGTACAAAGAAATAAAGAGAATAATGAAAGAGGAAAAAGGGGAGACCTCTTCCAGAAGATCCAAGCAATCAAAGAAAATTCAAACCTAGATTGGGAATGCTGAAAGACAAGCAAGGGGACACACTATCTGACCAGGAGAAAATAACAAAAAAGTAGGAAGAACATAAGGAATTACTTTACCCATAGAACTATTCCATGCTGCAGAGAGTGGATCAGTCCCAAGAGAATAGCCCACAGGCTGGAAATGTTCAGTCTATATTCCAGTCCCCAAGAAAGGAGATGCAAAGGACTGCATCCACTACAGGACCATCACACTAATTTCCCATACAAGCAAAGTGATGCTCAAGCTGTTGCAACAAAGAATATTACCCTGTATGGAGCAAGAAATGCCTGACATTCAGGCTGGATTCTAAAAAGGAAGAGGCACCTGAAATAATATAGCAACTGTATGTTGACCATTGGAGTACACCAAAAAATTTCAGCAGAAGATCAGCTTATGCATTCTAGACTATGGCAAACCTTTGATTGTGTGGATCGTGAGAAGCTATGGATGGAACGGGCATGCCTCAGCACTTCACTGTCCTGATGTATAAACTGTATCATGAACAAGAATTTTAATTTAATAAAACATTTCTATTCCATCTTTCACTAAACGTCTCAAGACGGCTTACAAAAGAAGTCACTCTTAGGAGAAAATATGGAGAAACAGAGCAGTTTCCTATAGGCAAAGACTTCTGACAATGCTATATATTATCCTCTCTTTCTGTTCAATCCATTCGCAGAACATACCATAGGCAAAACTGAATTAGGCCTGGAGGAAGGAGTGAAAACTGCAGCATCAGTAATTTCAGATATGCAGATGGTATCATAATACTGGAAGAGAGTAGTAATGAATTGAAATGACTCCTGATGAAAGAGAAAGAAGAAAGTGGAAAAGCAGGATTGCAACTGAATATTAAGAAAACAAAAATCATGACTACAGAAGATTTACACAATTTTAAGGTCAACAATGGAGAAACTGAAATTGAGAAAGATATTTCATATCTTAGCTCCGTCATGAAATCAAAGGATGGCTGCAGCCAAGAAATTCAAAGACTGAGGCAGCACTGAAGATAAGCATAAAATGTAAAGGCATTTCACTGGAGACCAAGGCCAGGATCACGGCACCATTGTATTCTCAATCACTATGTATGGGTATGTAAGCTAGACAGTGAAGAAAGCTGACAGGAAGAAAATGCATGTGTTTGAAACATGTTACAGGAAAGCTTTATGACCTTGGACCAATAGAAAGATGAACACATGGGTCCTAGTTCAAATTCAGCCAGAAATTGCCCTAGAAGCAAAAATGATGAAAATGAAAGCATCATTTTTTGGGCACAATTGCTAAGGAATTAAAGAGAAAAGAAAAAGAGGAAACCAACTATGAGATGAATTGATTCCATAAAGGAAACCACAGCCTTGAGTTTCCAAGAGCTGAGCAAGGCTGTCAAAGACAGGACATTCTGGAGGATATTCATTTATAAGATTGTCTTAAGTCAGAGATGACTTGCTGGCACAGAACAACAACAAGTTCAGTTGAATACACACAAATGCTTTGCCATGAAAGGACCGGCAAATTTAAAACAAGTGTTAGCAGTGAATAACTTGAGATACCTGCATGCCAACCCAAAGAAAGAAGCCCACAAGACAAAGGCATGAGTGAAATGACAATAACTGAATGCGACTTTGATGACCTCTTTCTATATTGGTGAGAATAAAACAAAGGAATAATGCCTGTCAGCTACAACAAGAACAGTCTTCTGGCAAACCCCAGGCATGCTGAGCAGCCTCCACGAGCCACATGAACACTACTGTGCATAGTGCACCAGGACACTGAAGGGAATGGCCAGCCAGCTAGCTAAGCTTCTTTGTTCTACCTGCATGGCATTCATTCCAACCAGCAGTTAAGATCCAGGTTTCTTTTTTCCTGGCTGTAAACTCTGCCCTTGCTGGGAGTACAATATTGCAAAATGAGGTATATGTAACAGAGTGATTCACAAATACAAGAGCTAATGCATTCTCCTTCTCAGTCTGCTTAGTCAGGGATCTCAGAGCCCTGGTGCCAGAAAGTACAGTGAGCAAAAATACTGAGTCACCATCCAGAATTATGGCTCTAACACAGGCCTCTACAGTTTCCCACATGAAGAAAAAACCTCTCCTTTCATTCATCTTCTTACAGAAATCTCTGAGCATCCTGTACAGGGCTTTTAGTAACCTCCCAGGCATTGATCCATACCTATTTACCTTCAACTCCGAATGGCTTACAAAGAGCTTCCAGTGACCCCACATCCAAGTATTTGCCAAGTTCACTCCTGCCTAATTTTGGTATTGTCGCATATAGTACAGCAGGGGTTTTCAACCACTGGTCCGTCAGTCCTAACTGCCAGCCTGGGGGGGGGGGGGGGGGCTGCATCTCATTTGCTGCGGACTGGCACAGGGGCTGGCTGTGCTCAACCACCCCTTCCTCAGTTGGCATCACATTCACAGAGGGTGCACTGGTGCAAGCCGGCTGGGAGCCATGCTGTGCTGATTTTGGTATTGTGTTCCTTTGTTGGCATTTTTTGTTGCTTGGTTTCTGGTTGTTTGTGAGAATTTTCTTTTCTCTTCTTTTCCTTTTTTTTTTTTTTTTTTTGGAGGGGTATTGTGTTTGGAAACCAATACACAGTATAGTGTATTATGTGTATGGTGCTTTTTGTTTCTGCCTCAGTGGTCCCCGAGGTGTTTTCCTGTTTTCGCTGGTCTCCAGCTGTGCAAAGGTCGAAAACCACTGCAGTACAGCACTGTGTGCTCCAGAACATGAACTGGATTCCTATGGGGGGTGGGGAACCAGGGGCAGAACAAGTTCTATAATGCTCAGCAATGAACCTATACAGGCAGCTCTCATCACTTCAAGTTAGTGGTGGGCAACTTTTTGCCCTCTTCAGAAAGTGTGATGCTTCCCTCATTAGGAGTCCTCTTGAAGAGAAAGGAAGGGAAGTGGTACCAGAGAGAGAGAGAAGTGGCCAGCAGCCCAGAGGAAATGTGGTCCTCATAAGACAAAAACATTTCCCATCCCTGCTTTAGGGTATATCATACTACCAGAGTTTTCCCAATGACTTTACTTCCCAACTAAGTCAGACCAACTTGCCTTATCACAGAACAAACTTTCTTTTAACTACTGGAACCCAGAGGGCAGGCATAATGTTGTTTGCTCTGTGTTTTTAAGAGAACAGACCTGATCTACACTTCCATGACCAACATATTTTTATTTATTTTATTTCTATACTGCCTGTAGTTGAAGCTCTCTGGGTGGTTTGGAATACAGATTGCTCATGTATTCCAGTATAGATTGGAACACAGTTGCCCCTCAGAGTGCATACTTCAAATTCTGCAATGCAGTTTGCAGCTCAAAAGTTACATTTCAAGTTAGGGGAAAGTGCATTAAAAATATTCATGCTTCTTCTCCTTAACTGCAAATTTGTGCAAATTTGATTGACTGGACCAATGGGGACTGGAAATAGACTAACTTGTTTTCCCCTCCTACTGTGACATTTAAACCCAGAATAAAATCCCTTGGTCTGACTGGTCTCAATCCACAAGACCATCCCTGTGGAACATTTGCTCTTCATCTGGCCACACAACAAGTGAATAAAATACCAAAGAAGGATGAATCAAGGAACAGAAATGCTGGCTCCAGCTGACTTCAAAGCACGTAGCTCAGCTTTATTAGCCCAGTCAAGTAACAAAGTTGACTAATATCCTGTGATGAATCTTTGAACTGCATATAGCAAGTGTTGCTAAATAAATGAGAGGCTTGCATGAGAGCCACAGTGAAATGCCTGTACGGATCACTCATGCTTGACAAGAGTACAGAGGCTTGGCCTGGGATGCACCAACTCTACTACATGCCTGCTAGCATAAGGCAGCTTTCTGATCCCCTTCAGTCAGTGAGATATGGGAGGCAGTCACAACCACAGCGAAAAAGCCAAGTTCTCTGGGACAAGGTTCATCTCAGAAATGCAAGGAAGGACACAGGTGCTTGTCCTAAAAAGGAAGCAGCATTGTACAACTAGGTATAACAGTCTGGCAAGTTTCAAACAAGGTTCAGCAACTGGAAACACCACAACCCCACTGCTATTTCAGTTCTCCATTTCATTTTTATTTTACTTATTTATTTATTTATTTTACAATTTATATCCTGCCTTTTTCCTACAAAGGGCTCAAGGCAGTTTACATCTCCTCCTCCTCCATCTTATCCCCACAACAACAACCCTGTGAGGTAGGTTGGGCTGAGAGTCTGTGACTGGCCCCAAGTCACCCAGTTGGCTCCATGGCTGAGTGGGGACTAGAACCCAGATCATCTGAGTCCCAGTCCCGTGCTCTTCACCGCTATGCCACACTGGCTCTCTGGCTCATTACCACAGTGTAGTTAAGAATGCCACCAGTTCACACAATTGCATGTGCTGGCTGGTTTTCCCTAATTACCCTCATTTTGCAACTTATTCTGTTATCTAAACCAGGTCAACATGACATGTTTAAGGAGCAGCAACCCTCCAATAACCTATGTGCTGTTGCTGGGTTATCTGCAGGTTGCTACCTCTCCACTCTACACACCACACTCCATTCCGTTTCAGGTAACACAACAAGCCATGCTACCAAGGAAATTAGGAAAATCCAACCAGCTTTCACAGCAAGGGAAAATAAGACACAATGGTTTATTTCCCCTTTCAGAATCATGCAAACCAGCCCATTTTGACCATCCAAAAAGAGAGATGGCTGTTCACCCATAATAAGCATCAGGGGAGCTGTGAATTAGGACCAGCTATGGCCTTATCTGGAAAGCATGGCCTTGTCTCAGTTATCCATGCACTAATGGACTACTGTACATGATGCTGTTCAAGAAGCTTCAGCTGTACACAATGCAACCACCTACGCGTTGGTGGGGGCAAGGTGATCAAACCATATAAAACCCATAGTGCCCCAACTACACTGGTTGCCAGTGTGTTTTGGAGTCCAAGTGTCTTTGGACTCAAGAAATCTTAGTAGTTGGGACTAAATTACTTTAAGTACCACCTTCAGTCCTATCAGCCTACCCTAACATTAAAATTCATATGAGAAGTTCTTCCCATCTACCACCTTTGAGAACTGTTAGGTGGGTGAATACACAAGGGAGGGCCTTTTCTGTAGTGGATTCACACATAAGGAATGAGCTGCCATTGCAGGTTTGTAAGCTACCAACAACCCAGGCTTTTAGGAAAGCTTTTGAAAGCTTCTTTATTGTGGCCTACCACTGGCTATGTTTTATCTGACTGAGTTGTAGCTACAACTCTATGTTGTAGGTTTTGTTATATGGTGGTGACTGATGGTTGGGGTGGGGGGACGTAATCTTTGCTGTTTTTACTACCACACTATGTTGTACAGTCCCATAGAAGTATATTTGATATAATGATAATTTCTATATGAAGCTTTTCCTGGGCAAGGAGTTAGGTTAATGAGGACCACAGGTAAGCAGAGCCAGAGAGCAGGCACTTGGTCATAAAAGCTAGTTCTGCAGTACTACAAACAAAATTCAGCCACATTGCTGTTGTCTTTTGAAGGAGTTTCATATAATACTCACTAGCTGGGAAAGTAAGTGTCCTCTTTATTTTCACTGGAAGGGAAGCAGATTTTTTCCTTAAACCATATGTTATATGTTAAGCACAGTATGCAGAAGATACTGGGACTTTTTACAGCACAAAATTCACTAGAATTTTTACAGCACTAAATTACTGAAATCCTTCTCTTTATTGTAAATAATTTTCATTTAATAATAATTGTGGGAGAATGGTTCCTCTTGAATGACCAGGTACAACTGAAACTTATCCAGATGAAGTTGGCAAAAGGTAGATCTGATATTTTAGACTTCTACTCCCAGATATTCATGTGTCCCTTGCAACAATCAAGAATGCAGGAAGCTGAAGACCAAATATGGGTAGAGCTACTTTCTGTTTGCCCCTGATATAACTCAGATAATCTAGATATATCATTTGGGATTTGGGAAAGTATTTTCAACCCAACCAAAAGGAGTTAGGTGAGGGTTGGAGTCATTCTTTTCCTGGCAAAGAGGAAACCACCAGCAGTGGGTGTTCTTCCACAGAAAGTAAATGGACCACTGGTGGCAGCTTCCCAGAACAAAGACTCTTGGATCCAGGATCCAGTTGACCCAAAACCCATTCTGCAGGGCCCCCAGGATCAGGCTCTGCAGCTATGGTAAACTCAGGGGAGGGAAGGAATTTTTCTTCCTGCTACTAGAGGAGAAAATTTTACATACCTGTAAAGGAGGCACGTTTCCTTCTGAGCTGTCCCTGGACAGCCTGAGCAAATGGAGCTTTGGCTGTAGCAGACAATCAGTTACTTCTCTCCCTCTCCCTCTCTCTTTTATTGCACTGACCATTAATTTAAGATTTCCATCTCTGCCTTCACAAGAATTATGATGTTATAAAATTCTTTATCTGGCCAGGTTCACAGAATCACTGGGGAAAAGAAGTTAAGGTGGCTTCTTTCTCCTGTGCCACACAATTTGCCTCACCACTTGTGCAGCGCAGAGATCACCCTGTTGTCCAAAGCTAATGCAGTGTGCAGCAAACCACCCCAGAACCCATGGCTTGTTCTAGAGATCTGGGATGGTTTGGAAGCCACCCTGCTGCACACCTCACCAAGAACAGATAATACTACAAGCAGCACACCATGTGGGTAATTAGTAAACCAGCAAACTGTGTGGCATGAGACCACCATACACAGCAGTGGGGGGGGGCACTGCTTTCCCCCAGTGATGGTGTGAATCAACTGCATTCTTCCATTTATTTGTTTTCCTTTTATGCATACATTCCCAGGGGATGCATCTTGAGCATTGAATCAAAAAGGATGAGACAGGCATTATTTCTAGAGGTCCCCCTCCCCAAAAGCCCATTGCACAGCCAAACTAGGTAAGATACTGAAGATTTATCACTGCATCTCCCATCTCTTTACCTATTTTTTAGAAACTGCTATAGAGGAGGGAGACTTGGATTCAGATCATGGCTCTGGGGAAGGGAGCATGTTCATCAGTTTTCCACATGCCATATTCTAAGTATATACCAACCCCCAATCAAAATCACCATTTGTCCCAATAGGAAAAATAAATATCTATACATATCTATTCATGCAAACTGCATATGTTGCTGTTGTCTCATTACTATACTATCTAATAGCCAAAGGTCTCTGGGTGGTTTACAACAGTACATAAAAACAATACATTAAATACAATAACCATATCCAAAAGGTACATAAAAATTAAAAACAGCAAACAGTGAAGAATGACCTTTGGATAGGTAATGTACTCAAGCCCCTGAATAACCAAATATATCTTTAGAAGCCTTGACATAAAGGGCAGTCTTAACCTGATGTCAAAAAGATGACGAGGTTGTCACCAAGCAGGTCACAGAGAAGAATAATTCCATAGGTAGGGGCGCCACAAGAGAGAAGGTCCTCCCTCTTGCTGCCTTCTTTTGAGTCTCCGAGCTGGTACTTGGAGGAAACCCCAGATGGTGTACATAGTGCTCAAGTAGATTGCAGCTAGAAAGGCACTCTCTCAAGTACTGAGGTCTCAAGCCATGTAAGGCTTTATAGGTTAAAACCAGCACCTTGAAATGGACTTGGAAGCATACAGGAATCCAATGCAAGCAGGCCAGAATTGGTCTATGGGTTCAGACCTATGCTTCCAAGTTATTAATCTGGCTGCCACAATCTGCATATGCTGCAGCTTCTGAACAGCCTTCAAGGTCAGCCCCACACAGAGGACATTGCAGGAATATCATTTAGAGAGTAGCAGAGCATAGTTTACTGAAGCCAAGCTATCACTGGTTGTTGAACTACAGTAGTTGTAGTCCAGCAGCATTTGTGACCCTAGTTTGAGAAAGACTGGGCAGAGTATACAATTGTAGATGCCCAGTGAAAGAGTGCAGCAATTTCTCCATTAGCTTCTCCCTCCTAAGATCTGGGACTCTCTCCAAGAAGTGAGGGCAGTGGAAACAGTTTCTATGTGGAAACACCATCTTCTCCCTCACTCTCTTCATAATTCCCTCAGGGAAATCATCACAGTGGATTTTCGCCTACCAGGCCACTCAAATTGCTTCCTTTTCTAGCACTAGATAACAAAAAGGATGGTAAATGATGCAAAACAGTATTGTTAAGTTGTAAATATTCCAAGGAGCTAGTCTTCAAGACCAAACCACCAAATTGCTCTTGGGGCAGTGGACTGCATGGAGCCTGACAGCCATAATACAGCAAGGGTTTCCTGCAGCTAATGGGGCTCAGATGACTCTGGTCACCAAACCAGAAGTTAGCAAGAACATCAGAGTCGACTTAGTCATTACACACAGAAACATGATCAAGGAAGAAAAAAAAAAACCCCAAGGGGACGACGTGTAATTCTTTCCTTACCAGCTGTTCTGTCATCACAGTCACTTTTCCCACACAGAAGATTCTGCTAGACTCCTACCAAAACACAACACTCCCGACACGTCTTGTTCAAGGGAGATCACGCATTTACTCAAAAGCTACATCAGTCCAGCACATGTTAAGCTTAACTTCCTGTTTTCCTCATCACAAAAAAGACATAATATATTAAAAATGGGATTTTCACAGCTTGCACTTCTGGTCTGGGAGCCAAAGCCAGACCACTAGGGGATCCAATCTCACCCAGAAGACCACACTCCTTCCCCTGCTACATCCCCTTTTCCCAACCATCACTAGTTCAGAGATTCTGAGTCCAGGAGGCTGTAGGATTATCTAGAGAGTCCAAAAGCTGAGCCCCTGACCCCCACTTGCAGCCAACACAGAAAGACCTGCACTGACTACCTTCCTTGAGGTTGCAAATGTAAGAACCTTAAACTAACATATGCTTGTAAGCTTGGTTTTTTGGCCCTGTCCCTTCACCTTTGACCCATCCACCACTGGAATGTAGTTCCCAGCAGCCTCTCCAAAATAGAAAGGGGCCCTCAGGGTGAATGAGTATTGCATCCTTGCTTTAAAGCAAGAGGGAGAGACTCCACTCAAGGTATTAACCCTGAGGCCTCTTCAGGTTAATTTACACATCACAGAAAACACTATACTGAAGGGATATATACATCCACACATTAATTATATTTTCACCACTCTTAGAGTGCAGGAAAACAGAAGTCAAAGCCTGCAAAGGGTTCACTAATCTATACCAAACAGTCCAAGAAAACAAGCAGACATTTCTACAGCTTTGCAGGCTTTCTTTATCCAAGAAAAACCAACTGGCAATGCCAAGAGATCTCTCTCAGTGATGCCTCATCCTTGTCAGTGATCTGCCAGAGGGAATGAAAGTTTTCATCTAAAAATATCACTCACTGTTAGTAAATAGACAGGCCTTAAGAAACACCCTGTTTCACTCATCCCAAGCAAAGGTGTGGGCACAGGAAGAGTGATTCATCTAGGCCACTAAGATAGGTTGGTTTCGGCTCCAATCCCACTGTCTCTGCCCCAGAATTCATCATTCATCAATCCCATATTCCATTATGTAGCCAATGTTCTATTTCAGGACACAGCCGGGATTTAGTGGATTCTGCAGAAACATAACTGCCTCTGCAATCACATTATGGCAGAAAATTCTGCAGAACTTTCCATGCAGGAAACAGAGAACATAAAACTTTCACACCTTTATGTCCTCCTGCTGCTCAACTCCATCTACAGAAAAAGCTCATTTCAGAAATCCCCCTCAACAACAGCATGCATGGCTATTCTATGGAAAACAACAAGGTGTGAGCCTTAACTTTGCTCTTTAGTTCCACAGATTGCAGGATTCAATATTTTTACCACTGAGGCTCTGCTCTCTCTCCTCTGGGTCATTGCTTTTTCCACATTGTCCTTCAACCTGCTGCCCTTTGAAAAGCATTCCAAGAGTCCACATTGTGAATCCTAGTTAGCAACATCCAGGGACTGCACTGTGGCTACCAACTTTACAAAGCTTAGGACAGCTCCCTAGCTGTCTTGAAGCAGGACTTCTCCTGTACCAGGAGTAGGCAACTTGCAGCCTTCCAGATGTTGTTTGACTGCAACCTCCATTATTCTTACCATTCGCCATTCTGGCTGAGGCTTAAGGGTCTCTGAGCCAAGCCACATTTGCAGGGACACAGGCTCCCAGCCCCTATTCTGGGCCAAAAGAAAAGTTCTCTGGCAGCTGGGTTATTCTTAAGGGAATAGTGCATATTTCACTCTGCGCTTGAATGCAATACATGCAAGCTACTGTGCAATACATAAATCTATTTAGTCAGAACATTTTGCATTATAGGTTTTGTATATGCAATTAGAACTCTTGCTGCAGAACTTTAGCTGCTCACCATCACCTTCTCCATCTTCCAAGGGCCAAGACGGACAGGCAAGCCTCTGAGTTTCCTTACTGGACTGCAAGCACTGCTTCTCCCTGTCCTTGCTCCTCTAAAAGTGCTGGGTTCCAAATTCAATTTTTAACACTATCCCTTTGGTGAAGCTTTACTCAACACTGCTTGATGAGCGCTTGGCATATTTATTCCGTATTTTAAAAGCTGTTTTTGAAAACAAAGCATTGTTCTGGGTAATGTGGTGACACAGGGCTTTGCAATTCCTACAATGACCAGCCAGTCAGCTCACTGCACAGCCAGATAAGAGGAAGAGGAAAATGGGTTAGCGATTGTCACAAAGCCCAGTTAATCAGCACTCTGCAACACAGATGACTTCTTTGAAGCAGGAAGAACCAGTTGCCCTGTGTTAGATCCGCTTGGCAGTTTGTACTTGTGTCCAAAATGGGAAATGGCAGACGCACAGAGAAATCGCCACTCAAAAAATGACAACTGTCTCAGCCCTTACAAGAGCTATTATATATGTATGTATTTGATTTATACACCATTTTTCCACCAAATAAAAAGGTGCTCAAGTTGGCTATGGTGTGCTACTCTAATGCACGCTGAAGAAATGAAAACAGGCAACATCCACAACAGCCGGATTGCTGTTGAGTAGGTCAGGAAGATTCTACCAGTTTGCAAGAATATTGTAAAATAAAAAGGCAATCGTATGTAGAGCTCCAGTTGATCAACAAATCAACCCGATGCTGACACAAAATGGTGTTCAGTGGCCTGAAACAAGACAGAAATTTTTTCTTGCTCACCCGTGAGCACCAGATGCTGCCTCCTTGTAACTAGAAACTCCTCTTTCTCCCCCATATTTTGATGCATGCTTCTTGTCCTTCCGGGAGTACTTCAAAGGTGACAAAAACTACATTCTGTAACACCTTTATCTTCTGCAAAATTATAGAGTACAGAAACATTTTTTTCACTGCATCTAGCCATCTTGTCTAAAAGACCCATATATTTGATATCATGATTGTATAAATCAAGTTTGACATTGGTACATTTAATCCCACCTCCACCTTTTTTAAGTTTAAAGAAATCTATGATGTATGGATGGAACCCTCCAAGGAGCTCAGGCACAAAGCAATCATTTTGCTTCAGGTAGTATTGCCAACTTCTCTCCCTGTGCCTCTTCTCCACAAAGCAACCACATGACAGACATGCAAGAGATGGGCATGCAGTAACAAGGAACGTTGAGCCTGTCTCATGCAGCTTTTGAAGGCACAAACTTTTGCTGAGGGAAATGGGTTCAACATCTACCTTCAACACCTGAGAGAGAGAGAGAGAGAGAATTGTACAGTGAAATTCATTTCTTTTCCATCCACACAGAATAACTGAAAATCTAGCCAGCAGCTTCCCAGATGCATCATGGATATAATACATGCTTTGGAGACCAGTCCACCACTCCCTGGTCTTGAGTAGAATGCGTGATACCAGTCATTAGTGATGAAGAGCAGAGCCTACATGCTTGGCTTCCTTTTCTGTACACACAACTCTCTCCGGTTTATAAAATAGGTCAGTGGCTCAGAGGCAGGAATGGCAGGCCTGACCTTTGCGTGCCTAAGCCTGGAGCTAGAGGGACACCTGCCTGCAGCTACCACAGTGAGAGGAAAAGAAACCAGTGCATCCTCAGCACTGGCTCATGCACAAAATACAAACATTTCCTTTGCCCTAGGACAAAGCTTTGCACTTTGTTGAAATGTCATGTGCATCACAGGTAACCATGGAGCCACTGTTGAGAGACGGTCAATACACTATCACAGCAGTGGCCTACTCCACAGTTTCAAGCAGGCCAAAGAGCACAGCCAAACAGCAGGGAGGAGGGAAAGGGAGAGGAGGGGGAGAGAGAAAGAGATCTTGTTGGGCTTTACTCATCAATCTCCCCAGAAGGCAAGAAGTAAATACCAAACTCCTTGTGGAACCACCCACCCTCCCGTAGTCCAAACCAGAAGACAGATGCTGCTAAGAGGCAGAGGTGACAAAGGGAAGAACATGCCAAAAGTGATATTCACCTGCCTCAGAGTGGGTGAAGCCCAGCAACCATCTCAGTTTAATCTGGAAAAAGGCATGAGGCAAGTGGTATAGGAGTCCAAATCTCTTAAAAAGACTTGGCAATTTAAAAAATGTTTCAACTTCTATCGAGAAACCACAGGTAACCACAGGTATTAAAGAACAAAAGCCCACTTGAAGTGACCTTCAGGTAATCCTAACATTCAACACTGTGTAAACACAGTTAAGGAAGAGAATCACTACTTGCAGCACACCCTTTTCACTCTTTTTCGCTATCTTTTTCTCCACTGAAATAAGCCCTGGAGGAACACACCAACTCAACTCTGGCCACCCACAATTTTTATATTCTGTCAATTTAAAAACAGTGTCATCATAGAAAATGCCCCCCCCCAAAACCTAGTACCATCTTTATAACTAGCATACTAGGGGTTCACCCTACTATTCTAAAATACATTAATCAAAGCAGCCTGTCCTTGGACTGACAAATCCTGAGAATATTGAGAATTCAGCAGAGTTTGTTTAGTGGGGTTCACACCTTGAACCAGTAACAGGATCCTTAGAAAGGTCATTTTGGCTCATAATCAGTTTTGAAATGTCTCCAGCCCAAATGCTGCAAACTTTTGCTTCCTCTGTTTTTGAAGGGCTTAATAAGGAGAAACTGTGCCCATTCAACAGGAAATGCAAGGTAAAATCCATGTCATTTCAAACACATTTGAGAGAACAAACAGCCTCACTATTCTGTTTTCTCCAGAAGATGGGAATCAACTCTGATCAGAGAGAGAAAACTGCTATACAAGCATCACCCTCAAAAAAATAAAATCTTGCTAAAGCTATAATCAAATGACAATTATGAAGGATATTTCAAAAATGTACATAGACAGAGGAGTACAGCTCAGACAATCAAGATCTCAGCATTATCATAATGTCCTAAATGCAGCCACTGGGCACTTTCAGATTGTCAGGTTCTCCATTTAATGTGCCAAAATAGGTCTGAGCTCCAGGCCTCAGTACAGAAGTGCTCCACTCTTCCCTTGAACAGAAAAAAGGTGGGATATAACTAACTAAAGTTGGGATAAACTAACTAATAACTTTCAAATATGCAAGGATACAGAAGCCAACTTTAAACCATATTCTAGCTTGGAAGCCATTAACCATTGGTTCAGGCACAACAAGAAGCCATGGTGAACTGCTGTATTACAACTTATGTGAAGGGACAAGCAAAACAGCTGCATGTGGTACCTCAAGCTTGTACAAGTCTTGGCTTCTTAACCTGAGATCTTCATCATCCAAAAGTAGCCAGAGGCTGCAGTCAGATATTACAATAAATCATGGTTTATCTTGATATGATAGAAAAGAGTCTAGTCTCCCCACAGGTTCACCTGCTACTCCTCTCCTTCTACAGCAGAGATGTAAGGCACAATTACATGCTTCCATTTTACATTACTTGCATTTACCCAAATTCCAACCCCTGGTTAAGCTTTACTCGTTTGTGGAAACAAGCCTGTTTTGTAACCCATGACTTGAATCTGGCTTATTTAAGGTCTCTGAAGGGACCCTTTGAGATCCCCAGAAGGGAACCAACTCAACCAGAGGGAGCCATGGCCAGGTAGCGGGCCTTCACACTTATGTATAACACACTTACGATGAAATGCCATGTGTCTTTAGTTTCACATTCCATTTACAACACACTTCCTCACTCAGGTTTTAGGATTCTCTGTGCAAGACAGTTGAATGAACAGTCTCAGGAGGTTTTTACCTTGCTGCTTGTTGAGATGATGAAGTTTTAGAATGTAGCAGTATTTTTATTAGTATTAATATTAGTATTGTATTATTATTTGTAAATCACTTGAAATTTCTCATGAAAGTATATATATTTCATAAAAAAATAAAACCAGAAGTCAGTTGTCACAGTTGGATGGCACAATCAAAGACAGACCTGAAAGCTTCCAAACTTCTCCTTGTAGCTGCACACAAGGAGAAAAGGACAACATGCAAACCTGGAATGGATTTAGACTCATTTTCACCATGATAAACCATGGCTAATTGTGATGTCCAAATTCAGACAAACCAATGTGTCCTGGGCCACTGAACAAGAAATGGAAAATTGGGACCTAGAAAGCTATTTATAAATGGATATTAAGAATTAAGAAAGCAATCCTATGGCCCTAGAGAGTATCTGAATCTGGCAACTCAATAGAAGTCCAGTCTTTCTGACCTCCCCGCTGACCAATCTATTGCAACATTATTCAAAACTCCTTATCCAACATTTTCCCTTTGTTTCTCTATTAGGAAAAGCACCATTGTCATTCCTAAATATAATAAAAGGTCACAGAAAACCATTACTCCATTTCCTGGTTTTGCTGTGAAACAGCTTCAAAACATAGAAGGGGGAGGGGGAGAAACCAACTGTTGAGACCTTTTTTGACTCTTCTCCAACTCAAACCTTTTGAGTTTACAGCACAAATGTTAGAGCAGAGGATGTTGCCCTCACCTTCACTTAGAAAGCTGGCCACCATCTCCCCTTAACCCAAAGTGATAAATATTCACTTGAGGAAAATACACCTCATTTAAGCATTTAATTTAAATTTAATTTAATTTAAGAGAACATTTTGGAGAATCTAAGCATCCACATTCCCAACTTCAGCTTTTGCACACTGGAACTCAAACACCACGACAATCCTAGTCAGCAAGTGTGTCTAGTTATAGATTAGTGGCACAATCTAATGCATGTTCAGGCAGAAAAAGTCTTACAAGTCCCAGCATTCCCCAGCCCAGCCGCACTAAATGTGCTCAGGATTGTGTCTTAACAGACTTGGGGCAGATTTTAGGCCTTTTGGGCAACCTCTAAAACAGATAAAAGCAAGAGGTGATGAGCAAGTCCCTATCAATTTGAGGCTACATGCACAAGCAACTACAAATGCCTTCTTTGGGTGATATCAGAAATACAAAAAGGATTCCTGGAAAAATCAGGTCATTCTTCCATTCAAGAACATACAGAATAATCAAAGTTTTCAGACAACATGATAATCTGAGTTTCAACAGTAAACCACAGTTCAATGACAACCAACACTCAATTCAAACTCAGTCCCTGAATTATTGTGTTGTTGGAACCCAGTAGTACTAGCAAGCCATGGTTTGTTAACCATGAACACCCTATGAAGAAAACTATGAAGTTATGAACTACGGGTTGTTCACCACAGATTTTCAGCAGAGTTGAGTTCAGGCAACATGACAACCCACTTATCAACAGCAACCCACACTAACCACTAAACCCTTGAGTATGAATGATCATATATTCTAAATCCAGTCACACACATCCCAGCACAGAGGAGGAAACTTCAAAACTTTCCCTTTTGGAGCAGCAAATCAGTGCGGGACCGGCCTGGTCTCCTGGCAGATGTGCATGAAGTGCAGGACTTAACAATGGCACAAGTGGAATTACAACCCCTCAAACTAGCTCTAATTATTAGGAACAGTCGCTCATACACCAGTGTTTTCAAATGAAACACCAGATCTGGATTCCTAAAGCAGTAATGCTTACACGAGCATCATAACTATTACTCTAGGAAGCCATTTGCTGGATCAGACCTTTTTGTAAAGCACCCAGAGAACTTCAGCTATGGGCAGTATAGAAATGTAGTAAATAAATAGCAACCAACCAGATAGCTATAGGAGACCCGCAAACAGGAGAAGCAACAGGCCTCAACTGTACAGAACAATTTCTCTAGTTCCCAGGATCTGGTACTCAGAGGCCTGATACCTCTGATCCTCAGGGTAGAATAAAACCATCACAACTTGTAGCCTTGGATAGCCTTTATATTCCATGAACCTGTCCAAAAATCACCTTTGAAAGACATTTAAATGAGCGGCCCTCAGCACATCTTCTAGCAGCAAATCACTTCATTTGCAAAGCATCAGGAATAGCAGCTTTATTATGTGACACACACCAACCAAGTACAACCCCACCGCGCACATTATTCACAAGCAACAAACAGGCGCCAAACTAGCTTTCGAAGTTAGGAATTTGTCTAGGAGGTGAAGTGACTGCCTGTCAAGCAGACCCCAACCTCTTTCGTGGCCATGTTTACCAGCCCAAAAGTCACTCTCTCCGACTTCGCAGAAGCCGAAGGATGTATGCACTCTGAACATGCTAAAGCAACCGTCAGTATTACTTCATGTCTTCAGCATTCAAGAGAGTTTTCGGGTACAAAGCCCGTTCAGTTGAAGCTACGCCAAAGAAGCAAAGCCTGCCGGTGTCCCGTCCCGAAGCCTGTCGTTTCTCCTCCGCAGGGAGGACCGGGAAGAGGACCGGGAGCCACCATCCCTCCCCGGTCCGCTCGAGGGGCGTATCTGCTCCGGGCCGAGCGTCCCAGGAACGAGCGCGGCGTCACCCTGTCCCAAGAGGCGTCGAACGCGCCCGCCAGCCTGCCCTGCCAGAAGCAAGAAGACGCCCCGAAGCAGGCAAACGCCATCGGCCGAGGCGCAGCCGCCCCGCGAGCCCCACTCACCGGCTTCCATGGCGGCGGCAGCGCTCCCACCCAATTCCCCCGCTGGCTCCTTCTGCGGCTCTCTCGCAACTTTGCAAGTACAGACCAAGCCCGCTCTCCCGGGTTGACACATTCGGGCAAGGCCGATTGGCTAGCGCCTCCGTCACTCTACGCCTACTGTGTAGTCGCTCCGCCCACTTGCTCCGCCCCTGCCCGCCGTGGTACACGTGGGCGCCGCTAGCCGCGCTTCCCCGACGAGGCGGAGGCTTCTGCTGTTTGTCTCTGACCCGTTTGCTGCACTGCGACGGGGATCCTGGCGCGACACCCACCGCCAAGAAGAAAGCTCTTTAACTCTGGCCCAGTCCAGCTCGTTCTCGGGCCGTGGGCCTCTCCGTTTGTAGGGACGATCTCCGCGATCCAGTTCCGTGCTGGAGAGTTTCTGTCGAGGAGTCCCTTGATTCAAACGGAGCTAGGCTCCGTAGGCATACGTAGGCAAAGCCGTTTTTTAAAACATAGTCATATCTGGCCGTTTGTAGCACGCAACAACGTTTGGATTGCCGGGGTGGGAGAGAGACTTGGTCCCGTTACCTTTTATGACCCCACCCCCATCTCTTTTCGAAGGCTACTGAGGGCTATGATTTGGCAAAATGGGAAAGGGTCAGGACGAAAACCTTGCATGAAGGCATTCCTACTTCCCTCTCCCGGTAATAGTTCGAGCACCGTGGAGTGCCTCCTTTAAACTGGTTCGCTCACGATGTGTGTGAATGCGTGCACTGACGCCATTGAGACCTTGTATTCGAGATAGAAGGCAACAGAACCTTTTCTGTAGCATTATAACTTTCAAAGCCCTGTTGTCACGTACAAGTTCTCAGGTACAATGGTGTGATGATAACAAACCATTCACACAACATAAGAGTATTTTCAGTTATATAGCAAGTATGGTATATAGCAGAAATCAAACACTTCCAGGAGCTCATTTCAGTACAGTTTGCAATTATTTCCCAACACATCTCACCTTTTTATTGCAACAGCGCCAGGCGCCAGGCGCCAGGCGAAGACCTTTTTATTTAAGCAGCATTTTAAATGTTAATATTATTGAATTTTATTTGGCCAGGGCGGCTTATTTTATTCTACTGTATATATTTTAATTGTTATTGTTTTAATTTATTGTGTATTTTATTTGATGTTGTAAGCCGCCCCGAGGCTCTGGCAAGGGGTGGCATAGAAATGTTTTAATTAATTAATTAATTAATTAAACAAGATCATGACTGACATTTTACAAACTCTGTGCAGTGGTAAACATGGGGTAGGGGGTCAGAATATTACTGCCCCTGCTTTTCTAAAAACAAAACCAAACTCAGGTTTTCATCCAGCATTCTGACATCTCAGAAAAGGTACATACACATCCTAGAGATACTTGGCATAACTCCTTTGATTATATTCTTCATACAGGCTACACATCAGCACATGGAGACAAAAGACAAGGCACTATTTTTGTATTTGTTGCCAAAGCTGGAATTGTCTATAGAACATTTCTGTGGCTAGGCAGACACATGTTGGAGTCTTGCTCCCCACACTCAACACCAGCTTGTGGGAAGACCTGCTTCACCTGTTCATGTTTAGCTATGAGAGAGGTGGGCTCCATTGTGACTGGCAAAAGCCCTTTCATACATTCTCACATTTATTCTCAACAGTGAGGAGAGATAGGGAACACTTCTTATCAAGTCTTTTCTTATGCTACAGGAGGTTGCTCCAAAGAGGGAGCACTCAGTGTCATTTCACCCATTGTTCAACTCAGCAAACGGACAAGCCAATTAGAGACAAATGGCTGCAAGTTACTATTAACACATGGATATTGTGGCAGGAGGATGCTGCTTAGAACCAAGGTGTGAAATGTCACAGTAGGATGCAAAACACTTGGCCAGCTGTGTCAGGGTACTCTTTTTTGGGAAATTCTAAGTCTTAAAGTTTTGAGCCACCTTTGTCTACCTACAAAGGTGCAGACCACTCCAGCCCCAGTCCTTCCCAGTTTAGACTATTTTGAAGAAGAAAAGTGGCTGGTTGGAAAAGACCTGGTTTATTGTGGCATGATTTTTCCTAAGCAACAGCCTAAGTCATCAGATTCTTCAGTATCAGAAGAAATGAGTTGTACCTACTGAAAAGCTGCATAAGGATGCAGCTATCTTAATGTTTAGATAGCAAAAGGTCCTACAACTTCCAGGCATCTGCTGGCTGCAGAATGCTGAAAGCTGGACTTTTCCCCAGCTGAACATGCATGGGATTGCACTGTACAGGAGTTAATTCCTAAGATATTCCAGGACTTTTATTCTTGGTTTTGCAGTCACAACATACCTGCTTTGACAGTTTTGCCCTTTGTAAGCCACTTTGACATCTTCTGAGTGGGAAATGGCATGCTAACTATACAGTGGGGTAATATCAACAGACCAGCCTCCTTTTTTTCCTGCCAACTGTTTTCCTAAATTACATTTCTCATAGACCTTAAAACAGGCCTACAAAACCCATTTAAAAACTGAGATGGGGGATAGGAGAGAAGGGGCTGTCAATCCAAACACATTGCTGGGAGCTGTCTTTAGTGTGGCTGGTCCAGTGATGCATCCTGCTAACTCTACTCCCTCCAGGCTGCTATGTGCATTGCTCCACCATTGAGGCACATGGCATTTCACCTCCCAGCTCCTGCACTTCCATTCTGTGTTGTATAATCGCTCCTATACACACAATAAATTAGAGCAAACAAAAGATAGTTCTCCAAGCTAAAAGAAAAAAAACTGCACATGTACACATTTGTGTTTTAAACTCACAACATGGCAGCATGGGTTTGCTTTTGCTGCTTTGATGTAAAGCACATTTGAGTGGGAATAAATACCATATCGTTATTGAAAAGGATAGTATAATTTTAAAAAATGATAATCTGTAACCATACATGTTCCCAGCTAGCTACCTGCTGGCTGCAATATATGGGGGTGGGGTGGTGGAGAGGGGAAGCTACAGTATCCTGCATCAGCACCCATGGATCCTTGTGTGCCTGCATCTGTCCAGGTGCTTCCCTGCTTGCTGCTGCCTTCATCATCTGCCACTCTCTTGGAGGTCCTTTGGGGGTCCCAAAATCCAGCCTAGTTTCACCATTGTATGGTACTGCCTTTCAGAATACCCTAACCCTAACCCCTATGCCCTATTTTACAGAGGACAGGACTCGGTTAAAAGGTACCTTCTGTTTGAAGTGCTTTTCAGTATATGTCTGGCTTCAGCATAAAGGAGATCAAGCCGGAACCTGGGCGTTTCCTGTGCTGTTTTCAAACACAGTGCCGGCTCACAGGACTCTATTTTGAACCCTTTCTCTTTTATCTCCTTGCTACAGTGAGACTTGTTTTCTCTTCTTACATATCAGAGACCCAAGCAGGTATTTGTTTTATTAGGGAAGCCCATCATGGACAAGCTTCAAAAACAAAACAAAATACTGTTGGACCAAAGGTAGATCACTTTTCAGGCGTCAAAGCTCAAAAAGGTCCCTGTTCTTGAAGTCTTTGTTTTGTTATCTGTAGTCCTTAATCTCATAACTATCAGGAATTTTTAAAACTATCTGCCAGTATTCTTGGATTCTGAAGTCATTTTGCGGTCCCGATGTTATTTTTAGCATGCGAGTGAATTCAGTCTTTTATGTGAGCAACAGTCAGTAGGTGGCAATGTGCAACTATGAAATATGAGCTAGGGAGGTGGCTGTAAGGATGTAGCAAAATTCCTTTATACAAAACAGCTCCTATATGCAACAACCCTCTTGCACAAAATTGCATAATATCACAGTTTCGTCTGTGAAGGAAGTTGTGTAACCTTGGGAAATATGCTCATCTTACACATTTTTCTGTTCAGTTGTATTCCATTTCTGCAATTTGTCAATTTTGTGGTGAGAAGAACAACAAGCTGAACATCACTTCTTCTCCTATACTAAGTAGCTGGTGCAGCAAAAACAGTCCTGCACCAGCTTAAAGTGTAAGGACACTTCAAGCTGGAGGCTCTGCATTAACAAGGAAAAGCTTGCATCTATTCCATTCCTCTTCATTAGCCAAAAAAGGGGAAAGAAAAAAAGAAGAGGCAAAGCAGAAAAGGATGTCTGGACATACACCTACGTACTTCCCATCTTTTTGTGGCTTCTTCCCATCTCCATTCTAAAATGGTTTGAATGCCTCTCCCAAGACTTAAATACCGGCAGTAAGAGCTTTCAGGTAAAACATGCTCAGACTTTGGCACCGTCCATTTTGCCTTTGGGTCCTGCATACCCTGAATTGCAGCTGCAACAGCTTCTTCATAAATCTTGAATTCAGCCTTTGGTGCTGCTTCAGAGTCACCTTCAGGCCCTTTGGCTCTCCAGCCACGCTGTGAGCCACGCATTTCCACAGCTCTTGGCTTGTCTCTGACCACAGTGGTAGGCCCATCCCATCTGTTCCTTTGCCTCTACATCCGTAGTACTCACATGGCGCAGAAAAACACTCAGCTCCTTATTGTCCTGAGGATTGATTGTCGCCTGAAACACAGGCACAAAAATGTTCTCCAGCATCTTCCCAAAGTGTGGCAGAAAGTTCCTTGACCTGAACACATCACTGGGCGAGGGAGGCAGAGGCAGGAAAAATGTATACCTACCCACAGTATTCCATGAATGAGGAAGAGCAAACACAGGCTAGAAACCTAATCTGGAAGCAACACATTTATTGTAAATAAGCAACAGTCACACTTCATCAGAGAAAGAAGCATCGCCCTCAGTTAGGAAATGCTTGTAGAGAAGATAACGAGGCAAAATAGCCATGAAATGCAAGAAAATAATCACAACTCAGATCTAATGCTTAAACCCCAGGGTTGTTGCAAAGGAGTCACTGTGCTACTTCACACTGTTTTGATAACTGCCCCTTGGCTTCTTCTGCCAGCAGGAGCAGCTAAAATACCCAGGAATGCTCCCTCCAAACCCAGAACTGTGACTCATCTCTTCCCTGACTAGCTAGAGTTTGAACCCAGGGCTAATGGGAGTTGCAATCCAACCATTTTGAGTTGCAATCTAACAATTTTGAGGGCTCCTGGTTAGGAAGGACTATTCTTGAAAGTCTGGATTCAAGTTTTACTTCTGTATCCACAGTTACAGTGCTGACTCCCCAACCGGGCAGAGTGAAGTGACCATTTCAAGTGGCAAATACTGAAGTGACAGCCTTCTGGCTGTTCTCATGCGCTTACTCATGTACACTGAGAAATCTCATGCTCAAGTGTATCCTCAGATATTTATAGCTATAAAACAGTTTTTAAAAACCCAAAGGGGACCAAAAACAATCCCAGTACAAACTGCCACATTCAGTGGCCTCCTGGAGTGGCAGAAGGATGAGTGTTGGTTAGAAAAGAGCAATGGGTGGAGGGCTGGTTGTCTTCCTTGAGTGAAAGTACCCTGGAGGAAGGCCTGGCTGGTTGTCAGGCACCCGGAACAGTTCAGGAGTGAGGCTACACAGGGAGCATGGAGATTTCTCAGTGAACCATTGGTTCTCCGTCCTATTGGCACTCAGTCACAGGAGTATGCTATTCTTATCAGTGAATGCACTTCCTATCACACATTTCCAGGAGACAAGCAGCATGTATCCTTGTTTAAAAATGTGTAACAAAAGTGCTTTAACCTCACCAGTAAAAACTGACTTGAGCTTGTGTCAGTGAGATCCATGCCACCTCTGGTCATTCAGAAGGAGAGACAATAGTAAGGCTAGAAGTTAAGCTCAACTTCACACTATGGAGTGGTCTGCAGTAGCTGGGACAGGCTCAGACACCCTGATACCTCTACTAGGCCCTGGAATCCTGAGTTGTCTCTATTTTTATAAAAACACCAAAGCAAATGGCCCCATTCATATCAGGGCAGTGAAATGGGAGCAAGGTCCTTGGGTTCCTCTTTGGATAGACCTCTTCACTGGATTCATAGAAAGATATATATGCAGATGTTGTGTAAACTGGTGCTTGCAAAATGGAGAAGCACGAGGAGTTTAGTAAACAAACACACTGCATTTTTTTTTAAGAACATGTAATCTGAGATAATAGCAATGGGGCTATAATCTCACACCTCTAATTGCCTGGTGCTGAATGAACCAGCTGCTTCACTTCCTCAGTCCTGCTCTACAGTTCCAGCAGGGATCTGGTGTGTGAAGACGCAGCACCAAGAGCATCCTATTCGGGGGTTTTCAGTCCCTCAGCTATAAGGTTGAGCTCATAGCACCACGTCTCATAGCGGTAGGCCATGCGGATCTGAGCCACGTTGGTCTTGCGAATGTCGTTGCCCTGTGGGCCCTCCTCGCGGTAATGCTCCCCCAAGATACGGAGCTTTTCCTGTGGAATCAATGCACAGATTGAGGGCCAGTCTTCACACTGCCATGCCAGTCATCTCTTCCCTAATGTGTCTCTTTGATCTGTATCCTGCCTCCCCACCGAGCAAAATGGAGCTCAAGAGGACTGACCGGAATGAACACCAAGATTAAAATTTAACTCCATTAAAAACACAAGAATGGAGGAAAGAAAACCTTTCCCAACCCAACAGAACCCCATTCACCAACAGCTTACGTGAATAAAACCTACTTGAATAAACATGTCTTTACCTGCAGAATAAAGGACAGCAGAGAGGGAGCGAACCCATTGTCCCTCAGCAGGGAGTTTCAAAGTCTAGGAGCAGTGACAGAGAAGCTCCCCAAGTTAATAGAAAATGCATCTGATTGCTTCCCTTCCTGCTTTATACCCACCCTCTTATGCATAGCCACTAAGCCCCAGGGCTGTGAGCTCGGATGAGATTCCCAGGCACACAGGAGATGAAGGGCTTTGGTGGGAATGGCGGCTCAGAATTGGAGAAGGGGGAGTGGAGAGCTGAACCACCTGTGGCTCAGAGTTCTCACTCTGATATTGGAGTTGTTGAGACTAGTGAGGCTCCAGTGGCCCAAACTCTCCTGCTGAGCCAGCCTGAGCCAGCTGTGGATCAAAGCACTTCAAGGGTAACCACAGAGCTGCCCCCTCCTGACTGTGGGAAAGAAGCCAGCAGGGAACAGGCCCGGGAGCGGTTCTCAGGAGGAGAACTCGACGCTCCAGGAGACGTGGACACAAGGGCCTGTTGACGTGCCCACCAGCTAGACCAATTAGGGGCTCAATGGGAAGAATGTGGATGTGCTCGCTTCCATAGCGTGCCTCCATCCAGAGAGCAGCCCTGAAGGGTTCAGAAGCAAAGCTTTGGGTGAGGGAGGGGCAGAATGCAGGGTCAACTTTCTACCTGGAGTGCGTGTTTTGAGGCTTGTGAATATGCTGTTTCTGTATGGAATAAAGACTCTTCTAATAATTGCGGAAGTGCCTGTCTCATTTGAGAGGGGACACCTAGCTCACGACACTCTATGACCCTTTTTGATGCTCAGGTGAACAACCACGTACTTCATGAGGCATGCTGCACTGCAGGACACTGTTGCGTGCGATCTCACACATGTCGCAGGTGCTGAGCTTGAAGACCTGGGCCGCAATGGCATATTCCTCCATGAGAGGCTCCTGGGCAATAAAAGGAAAACAAGGATGCAGCGCACTGCCAAGAGGATGGCAGGAACTGCAATATCCCTCATGCCAGCTTCCCTCAGACTTCTCAGAGCAAGCATCTACTCTAAGAAAGGATCTGGTTTCCTACCTTGGTGTAGTGGAACTGCATAGGGTCATCAGTGGACAATGACACCATCAATCCCTTCTGGTGGAAATCAAGAAGTGGATTCTTGGCATACTGCAGGAAGAGACTGTTGTTGCTGAGCGGTGACATAGCAATGGGGATTTGGGCTAGGTAGTAGAGATATTGTAGCACAGGCGTCTGCAAAGAGAGATAGAGAGGGACGACAAGGCTGGGTCAGGTCATGGACGGCTGAAGGGCTCCAGTTCTTCCCAAAGAATACTCTCAGAACGTGCTCCCAGCATTTCTCCAAGGTTAATTCCAGAAAGGGCTCCTACCATTAACAATCAAAAGGCATATTGCAGCAATTCTTTCCACTGTTCTCCTCAGCAGATTGTTTACAAAAAGGACAAATAGGAAAGGTGAGATGGGAAACCACCAGCACAAGTGCCAGGATGCTGAGGGCCCTTGGCCCAGACACCCTCAGCGAGGCTACCAATATTCCACCACTGTCACTGCTCTCCCTCCTCCTCCCCATCATCACTGCTGCCCCTTGCTTGCTTGACAGGCACAGAGCCAACGAGCAAGCCAGCAATGACCTCTACTGCTCCTCCTCCTCCTCATTGCCACCATTGTCTGGGGCACAGTAATAGACAGGTGAACTAGCAAGTTGCAGTGGTGGAAAGGAGGAACAGCTCCAGCAGGTTCTGGTGGGTGGGTTCCACTGGAGTGTGAGTCCTTGGCAGGTACCTACCTTGACAACAGCCAGTCCTGGAAAACACAGCTAGCACAAAAATATAATATGACATTTCCTGGACCCCCCACCCCTGGTAATGTGAGGCAGGGCAATGGCAGGTTCAATGTGATGTCCAGAAATACTGAACAGTAGTGGAGGAACCTTGTTCAGGTGCACTGTCCACACCATTCATCGCTCACTGCTCAGCACCCCTTTCACAGTTGACAGCCTGTTTGTAACCCTTGTGGAACCATCAGCTTCTCATGGAGACTGTGGCATCCAGTCCAGCCAGGCCACAAGGTTTCCTGCCATCATTTAGGAGGTTGCAGTGAGGCCTGTTGAACAGGCAGCATTCTGAGAGTCAAGGGAGGGACCTAGTGAGGTGCAGGACTGTGGAACCTCTCCACATGAGGCGTCCTGTGTAACTTGAGTAGGAAAAAGAAACCAGAAGAGCATATCAAGGGCACACACCATCTCCAAGCACACAAGAGTGCCTCTCCCATGCTTCAACTCACCTTTTTCAGGTTCAGGCCATGGGAAATATTATCTGAAGTCATGAAGGCAACAAGCAGGTGGGTGATAGCGCCAGCTTCTCCAGAGTGAGGACGTAACAGGAAGGTGTTCATGCCACGCTCCCTGAGGGTGACAAAGCGACCTTTATGCAGGGCCCACATCATATCCCAGAAGGATCTTTCCTTGAAGGAAGATCCAAAATGCTGACATAATGCTGAGCCACTCAGATCCATCAACATATTCACAGGGGATTAGCAAAAGAACAGGGACTTTTCACTGCTTTTTCCTGGTAAGAAATGCCTGATTAAAAAAACTGCTGAATAGTACCTCATTTAGAAGTACTCCATGTCTGTCCCAATTTCCCTTCTTTTTCAAAAGGATGCTGACAGAAGAGCAACAAAAAATATTAGGGCATCACTACTGAATTTGCATTTAAAAACATGACACATTGAGAGACCAACTAAAGATGACATTAAAGTGTCAGTAACTAAACCCCAATAGTCACTTAAAAAGGGAAAAAAGAAAGAAAATAGTTTCAGAAGAGGACAATAAAATACAATTTCAGGAGAAGACAGACATTTAGGCACAGAGATAGAAAAGAGCTGCAGAATGATTCCCAGCTACTGTTCTCCCCTCAACTAAAAATTCAGAGGGCTTACTCAAATTTCAAACCCCATTTGGGATAAAAGAAATTTGGGTGAGGGGTAGTTTAGATCAGAGAAATAGAAAGCACAGGAAGGATGATCCATCCTCTCTTCTCAATGCTTCTCTGTACTAAATTGATCCATCCAAAATTACTCCCACTTTTCAAAGGCAATCATCAGGGTCATTGTGGTATTAACTTTCCAAAGTAAAGGGCTTTTTGAAATATTGTATGAGCATCCATTTCTTAAACTAGTGGAAGAAATAGATAAACAAATATCTAATAGCAATTATCTCGATCATTCTGACTTTATTATCGGGATTTGTTTCTTCTGCTAACACCATAAATCTAGTGGAACCTGGAATGCTGCCTCCTAGAGCTGGAATTAATCAAGGGAAAGGGCTGATGCAAACAAGTTCTTGAAATACAATATGCTCTTGCTAGGGTTAGCGGGTGGTCTTACCAGAACCAGGAAACCTGGGAGCGCTATTCCCACCAAAGGTTAGTACAGGATATTTGAGCATTGAAGCCTTTCCACTCAGAAGCCGCCCTGCTGCCCAGGCTGGAACTTACCGTCGGAGGTGATTAAGTACCATGATGTTGGCATACATATAGTATAAGTAATAGGTGTAGGATGGATTCTTCTCATGGCTCCACTCCTCTGGCTTGGGGCTCTTGCTGGAGAACATGTGTCCACTGTGCTTGGACTCATCATCCACGCTGTCAAAACCAGTAATCTGCAAATCATACAGCTGGCTCTGAGGAAGGGCCGGCTCCAAAAACAAGCTCAGCCTTTACTTCCCAGTCACCACCCCTCCAAGTAAATAAGCAAAACTGAGAAAGTTTTTATTCCCCTCACCCAGGGGATATCACCCTTCACCACAATTGGACTGGCAGGGTGAGTACCTTTGTTCAACGCGCTGCCTTACAGGCCCTGGAAATGGGCTGGCATGCTTAGTAGCAGCCAGATGTCACTTGCGGGGACAGGTTTGCTGGCCCAATTTGGTTAAGCATGGGCCAAAAACGACCTCCAGGGAATTGATCCAACCCTTCAGGGTTCTGCAGCTGGCCACATCCCCTTGAAGTTTCCCATCTTTTGTGGCTGCTCCTCATTGCCTCTAAAATGGTTTGAATGAGACTTAAATACCGGCAGTAAGAGCTTTCAGGTAAAACATGCTCAGACTTTGGCACCATCCATTTTGCCTTTGGGTCCTGCATACCCTGAATTGCAGCTGCAACAGCTTCTTCATAAATCTTGAATTCAGCCTTTGGTGCTGCTTCAGAGTCACCTTCAGGCCCTTTGGCTCTCCAGCCACGCTGTGAGCCACGCATTTCCACAGCTCTTGGCTTGTCTCTGACCACAGTGGTAGGCCCATCCCATCTGTTCCTTTGCCTCCACATCCGTAGTACTCACATGGCGCAGAAAAACACTCAGCTCCTTATTGTCCTGAGGATTGATTGTCGCCTGAAACACAGGCACAAAAATGTTCTCCAGCATCTTCCCAAAGTGTGGCAGAAAGTTCCTTGACCTGAACACATCACTGGGCGAGGGAGGCAGGAAAAAATGGATGCACATTAACTCTATTTCTGCTTCACTTGTTTTGTTTGCTAGGTTGATACACTGCCCACAAACGACAATAAAATAATAGCCCAAATAATAAATGCAATACTATAAATATTAAAACATTAAATATTAAAGTGGCAGTAATAATGTCAAACAATGGAGAAAGAGAATTCAAGTCAGCTGCTGAAATAATAAATAAAGTTTTGACCTGGGATCTTAATATATACAGGGAAGATGCCAGGTGGACCTTCCTGGGAAGGGCATTCCACAGACAGAGAGGGCTGTTTGCATGACAACCACCCACCACACTATTGTGGGTAGCACCCAGACGACAGCTTTTGAAGATCTTAGCAATCAAGCAGGAAAGTATGGGAAACGGTGCTCTTTCAGGTAGATTGGGCCTGGGCCATTGAGGGCTTTGAAATGAATATAAAATTTTGCTTTGAGCTCTGCAATAGAAAGCTTCTTTAAAGGAGGAATCTACTGGTACTGCTTCCATTTTCCTTCAAGAAGGAAGAGTGTGTCCTTTACATGTCTCTCCCACTATACACTTTTGTCTTACTCTGCCTTTCTATGCATTCCATAATCACAGGGTGGCACTGTGAACAGCTGCAGCATAGCAGAATTTGACAACACACTAGACTTTCATTCCAATTTGTACCACATTTGAAATTTAATAGCTGGCTTTCCTTGCTCTAAAAAGCCTGCAAAAATGTTTAGGAAAAATGGGAGAAGCCCTAAAGGATGACATCATTTTGAAAAGCACCAGCAAACGTCTATGAGTCCACAAGTAATCTCTTATGTAACGAAGCCCAGAATGTTTTGGAGAAAAGAAAACTAAAGTGAGCTGCTGCTGGGAACACAGTTAAAAGGAAGCCAAATTGTTTCCTTTCCCCATGCAGTGGAAGATTCAAGGTAAGGGAAGGGGCCACCTAACTGACCCACTTACATACTTTGCCCTGTAGAATGCAAAGGTTACCACTGAGAATCAAGGCAATATCATAGCCGTGACCTTGAGCTCACGGAAAGCCAAGACTGAGCTGGCTGCATCCAGCAGTGCTGTATCACCAACTGAAGAACTGAACTGGGCTCTTGGGACTGACTGACCCGAGAAGACAAATGTCTCCTGCTCCTACCCAATGACACAAGGAGCACGTGATTTCAGATTTGGCCCTTGAAGGCTTCTCGGACAAGGGGATGCAGGTTAGGAGAGGTGACAGGATGGACAGACTAACTCCAGCCTTCGCTGGAGCAAACTGCTCACTTGGAACTTTCTGCAGTTCTCCAACAACCAGCCTTCCTTGCAGTCATGCATTATGAGCTTTTTAGAAACGTTAGATGAGGCTTTGAATGTGCAATCACCCCACCTCAGTCATGGTACTTTACAAGGAGCCTAGACTCAATTTTCACCTACTGAGTGAAATCCTCAGAGAGCCAGTGTGGCGTAGTGGCTAAGAGCCTGGGACTGGGACTCAGACAATCTGGGTTCTAGTCCCCGCTCAGCCATGGAGCCAACTGGGTGACTTTGGGCCACTCACAGACTCTCAGCCCAACCTACCTCACAGGGTTGTTGTTGTGGGGATAAGATGGAGGAGGAGAATGATGTAAGCTGCCTTGAGCCCTTCGTAGGAAAAAGGCAGGATATACATCGAAAAATAAATAAATAAATCCTCCCATGTACTTTCACCCCATCTTCTTCCATACCATAGGAAATCAGTTAAGGACAGGGAGGGACAGTCGAGTAGGTGTGGCTGCAGCGTGTCTTCTGGCAGTCAGCACTCAGAGTCCTGCAGCCAGAAGCACCCCAAGTTCCTGTTGCGAATGGCTCAAAACAGGCTGCCCCATCTGTGTCACACAGAATCCACCCCTGCACATGCTGTTTGCATGTGCTAACTGTACAATATTTTTGATTCCTGCTGAGCTCTTTCAGACTGGTCAAACTGCTTCAGACTGCTTTGTCTGAACTTGCCCAAAACTCTCAAAAACAAAAGAACTACTAAAACCCAGCAAGAGTCCAAAGTGCTCTTTGTACAAGGTTTCCCCCACCCTCCTGCTCTGTTCAACTTACTAGATTCTGGGCACCTGGATCATCCATCTCATATTGGGTGAATAAACACGATGCTTGTTGAACCAGCTAGCTAATTTGGGCCACTCGTCGGGCGAACGGCCATAGATGGAGAGTCGTGGCTCTGCATACTGGTACTTGGCCTCTTCCAGGTCAGAGCCAACCTCCTGGGAAATCAGAAGGAGAAAAAATAACTTGTGCCTGTTCTGCTCCAATGACCTGGCCTCATCCTCAGATTAGCAGCTGCCCAGACACTCGCATACCATACTGCCTAACCTTGATGATGGTGGCAAAGTAGTCACCATCGATGGCATTTTCAGTCTTGAGGTAGAGATCACGCAGCTCACTAGCGCCCACTGGGTTATATTTGGCATTGAAGGTGTCGAAGCGCTGGAAGGTCTGGCGGCCCTGTGGCATAAAGAAGTAGTCAGCCAGTGCGCCCAGCAAAATGCATTTCTCAGTCACAAAGGTGGGGGGAGAGATTAGCCACAGCCAACTGTGTGCCTCTTGCGACCGAGAGCAGAACACCCTGGGAGGGAAGAGAGGCCTGAGGACTCACTGCATGCACGTCAAGAGAGTCCACAGTCAGGTCGTAGGGGTGAAGGCTGAGTTGCTCGAAGAGCTGCTTGAGCGTCAACATCTTGTCCTTGGATTTGTGCACCACCCGGTCAGCATCAACACGGTATGACTTCTTAATGAATCGCAGCAGGTGCTTCTGGTTCATGCAAGCTGCCGCATGGATGTGTGTGTCCACCTGTGGGAGAAGACAACAGTCAACCGAGGTGCAGAGACTTACCACTGCAATTGTACTGGTGAAGACACAGGCGAGGAAGGCATAGAATGCTGTGCGAAAAAGCACGATGATTCTATCTCAGGAACTATGATACTGGGATATATAGCACAATACAGTCTGGTTTGCTGTTCGTTTTGAAAGATCAGATGAACTGGGAATATTGGAACTGATGGAAAAGAAGGGTGCAGGCTTTGAGGGAATTAGGCAGTTAGGGTGAGAGATCTGTGGTGGTGAAGGAGATCTTGCGGAGCTGATATTAATTGGAAAAGACAGACCAACTGGATGAGCTAGCAGTCTGACTCGCATTAGTTTAAGGCTGCTACATAAGTTTTATTTCTTGAAAAAATAAAAATCATGTAAAGTCCTAGAGAAAGAAGAGAATTGAACGTGTTTGATGAGTGTACAATCATCTCCAATAAATACTGTATTTAGGCAGGTATATAATAATGTGGTTCTTGTGGACAACTTTAAAATAATAATGTTATTGCATACCCTAGTTGGGCTTGTGGGAATTATAGTCTAGCATATCTAGTTCATGCAAGAAGAAGGCTGGCTTACATGTTAGGCTCAAATCAGGAGTCCAAGAGGCATCCCAGCCACACCCACTGTGCAGCCTGAACAAAATGTCCCTATGGATGATGCCTCTAAAAGGCCTGCAGCTTTCATGAGGTTCCATCAAGCTTCATAGATTCTCTTTTCCTTCTTTATAGAGGTGCTCTAGTCTAGTTTCCATTCCTATCCTTTATTCTTGTTCTGCTCTCCCTCCTGTTAAGCTGTCATATTTGCTTCTAAGTGGAAATACGCTCTTCAGCATTTCTACCTGACAGGGCATCATGAACACCTGCCATCTACTTCAAGGATGCATTAGCTAGGAGAGTTCCCTCACCTTCCGACAATTATAGAAATCCCGGTGGGGGTTGCTCTTCAGTTCCTTCAGTTCTTCCATTTCATTCAGCATCTCATGTACGTTGAATTTGGAGGAGAGGAATCGAAGGCGTCGGTGCGTATAGGTTTTACTGCAATGGTCAAAGGAAAGCAGTGTCTCACATTGGCTTATCCCAGAATAAGGAAGAGATCACGGGTTTGTGTATAGAAGCAGTGCTTACCAATGCAACTGGCATTTGGTGGCCAACCTGATGCCTGCCAGTGTCACATGGCCGTTTGATAAAAAATCACATTCCAGAATGGTCAGGAACTGCGGATTCATTGCAGCTTAACCTGTGCTCCATCTTTATGCAGGGCTGACACTACCATGAGACAGACTGTCATAGCTGCCCTGGTAAAGCCAAGCATTGTGATAACTCATTTACTGTTATGCAGGCTGCTGTATTTTTAATGACTGCAGCGTGGGTGCCCTTAGGATTTGCCACCGGAGGTACTGCACTCGCTCGGGCTGGCCCAGTTTCTGTGTGGATGGATGTGCCATACCATACGTAGGTAAGGCTCCCTAAGACACTTACACAGGCCCCTGAGCTATAAGGGCCAGCAGGAAGTTCATGTCATCAAGGAAGACCTCCAGGTTAGGGTAGGGCAGGTCCTTGGGCTCACCCCTGGCAGCAGCTGCTTTGTCGGCATAGACATACACCACACCATCCTTCATTTCCACATGATAGCCCAAATTTTCAGGTAGATTGTCAGAGCGGAATGGGTCTTCACCATCCTTCAAAGATGTGAACACTAAAATTTAGAGGAAGAGCATTTGATGAGCTTTGCAAGGAAAAGATTTGGAACCTCAAACATGCTTTTGTTACACTTGCCCTCTTAGGGGAATTAAATGCTGCATCTCTAAGGAATAGTTGGAACTACTTGGCTGGCTGAAATCTCTCAAGGGATCGTGCCACTGCTATTGGTTCATGCATACAGTTGCCTTATAATAAAAACTTCTCCAAAGATGTTGTCTTTTTTAAATTTAGTAATGTGGACTCCTGACTGTAGGTGTTTATTTTAAAGATCCTTTTTATTCTTAGTGACCAATACCTAGCTTAAATGTGTTTTAGTACATATATTTTTGTGATTCTTGAGATGGTTGTGTTCAGTGAACCATTTCCCAATAAAATACTGTTTAATAAAGTATACCTGGAAATATGAAAGCTCTGCCTCTTTCTCTGGTGGGTTCCTTCATTTAATAATCCAGAAGAAGGGAAAGGTTCTCTTTTAGCTACAGGAAGATAAGCAGTGCCCTGACTGCTCATATCAATTATTCCCATTGAATTTGCAAGCCACTCATCTGTTTGTATTCAGAAAGATTGAACGAATAGTGGAAATCCAGCTCAGGGGATCAAATAAAGTCTAATTCAAATGCAGAGTGGGGGAAGGACTTCACTTTAGGGACAGAGCATGTGCTGTTTACATAGAAAATCCCAGGCTGAGTTTCTAGCATCTCTGTCTCCTTAAGAGCAGGTCGCAAATGACAGGAAAGACCTCTGCCTGAGACACAGAAATGCACCATGGCGCTCTGTTTAGAGGAGACTGAACTTCTGTGAGGCAGGGAAACATGGAGATGTAATTCGGCTCAAGGAATGCCATCCTAGGGTGAGAGCTGAGGCTGAGGCTCTCTCTCAACCAGCCTGTGGGGGATATGCAGAAAAGTTAAATGACAGGAGGTGCTCATTTAAGACTGAGCTAAGAGAAAGGGGAGAGCAAAGGTGGAGCAGGCAGTCGAGCCTCCACAACTGCCCCTGGAAAGTTCTTCTCAATCTTTGTGCAGGTCAGGCTCTAACTGACCCTGGCAGAAAGGCCCTCTCACTATCCCAGGCTCCGTAGGATCCCACAGCTTCCGCTCCCAGCCTCTGCACAGCCTCTGTGATGCTAGTGGAGCGAAGGAGCCGACCCTGCCACACAGCCTCCTCAGACACCTGCTGCCTTTGCTCTAGGACTCCGCTGCAGGCATGATAGCCCTCAGTCATGATTCACTCACTTGTGGCCCTCCAGTTCAGTCTGCACTGACTGCCTGTAGTTACCTGGCCACAGATCTTCGTTTGGTTTCCATGCCTCATTCTCAATGGTACGCAGGAACTGGGAGGGAGTCCTGGGGAAACGCTGGAAGGAGTGCTGCATGTACCTTTCTCGGATACAGAGGGCACGGTACAGGCCTTTGCAGACCTTTTCAAAGTCCTCCACAGTTACCTATGGAAACATTTGTCCACACTGTACGTAAAATTGTAGTTGTATTATTTCCTTTCTTGTTATGGTTTTGTTTCTTTCATTTTGTCACAATAAAAATCGGCAACAACAATACCAGGCAAACATTCCTAGTTCTTTGGAGGAGTTAGGAAGGCCATAAATGCTTACACATGCAAAATCTATGGGCTAGGAGATTAAAGTAAGATCCTTGTACAATGTTTTATCAGTAGGATGCCTGGTTGGGGGTGGGTAGAAATAATGATGAAAATAGAACAGGCCTACCATCAGCACATGGCAAATACTAGAGCCTGCATAGCCTAGCAGGATCTACCGCACTGACCTCTCTCTCTCTCTCTCTCTCTCTCTCTCTCGCGCGCGCACACACACACACACACACACACACACACACACAGCCCGGGAATATTAAGTAGTGGTGAATGCCATTTGACATTTGCTATTTTGTTTTCCTGCATTGCTTTGAGCCAATACAGCAGTTGGAATAATGTGGAAAAAACAAAATGGTGGACCCTGGGAGGCTACCACTCAAACTACTAGAATATTTGGTGTAAAGGTCTTACTGCCAATAACTAAGCCTTAGGAGAGGCACCTCAAACTTTTGGAATGGGGAAAGGGCCCCAAATCTAGGAGGCCGCCAAGCAATTGATGGTCAGTGAAAGGGGAATAGCTCTCTGTGCAACCATGGAGGGCTAGATTTAGATCCTAGGCAGACCAGATTCAACTCTTGAACTCTGCTACTAAAACGAAAGAAAGCCTACTGCTTTGCAATTCTACTGCTCTGCAGGGGGCTCACAGAAACCGCTTTGCCACAGGACCCCGCAAAGTTGGAGCCATCCCTTGGATGGAACCTAGAGAAAATG
Organism: Varanus komodoensis; assembly: GCF_004798865.1. Taxonomy (NCBI): domain Eukaryota; kingdom Metazoa; phylum Chordata; class Lepidosauria; order Squamata; family Varanidae; genus Varanus; species Varanus komodoensis. The sequence continues at coordinate 137,237,483 of NW_025335268.1, forward strand.
GGATTGCTCAAGGGGTTTTCCAGCAGCACTCATCTCTCCCAATAGCCCACAGTCTGAGGCTGGCAATGCAAATTGATCAGGGGCCGCGACAGGACCTAACACCAGGAGTTATTTTGAGCACTACGATGGTTCCACTTCAGTTTCACCAATAACCCCTGACACAGCAAAGCTACCTCAGGGTTTGATTTATTTCTCTAGGGCTTCAGGTTACTTCAGTCAAATACAAATGCTGTTACACACAGTCAGGGTTAGTTATGGGAGAGCTGTTGCGCCTCTTCCCTCCTCATTCCACTTCCAGAGTCTCTCCCATGGGACCTGAAATATTGGATGACAACTGGGGATGAGGGGTAATTCAGCAAGACCGTTTCTACTGTTCAGGGTTTGTGCGCAATAAATGAGTCTTTGCTGCTATATACTCTATAACCACAGCGTTTTGTACCTGGGACAAAGCTGTCCTTTATCTTAAGAGGCACATGTACTCCTATTTGAGAGAGAGAGAGAGAGAGAGAGCGCTTAGCAAACTTGGAGCCACACCTCCAAGCACCAGCTTTTTTCCAGAGCTATTGCACAATTTAGAGAGATGCATGGGATTTGAAGTTCATTAGAAACTGTGTTCTTTTCCAGTTTATGAGCTTTTCTATATGAGGCATTTATTGTGTGCTCATCATTGCTTACTCAAGCTTGTTTCTGGTCAATTTAGATGAAGTTGTGGCCCCCTAGTTTTCACTTTTATTTATTCAGAGCTTCCTGGTTTGGTTTGCTGCTGCTGTTGTTTTAGAACAGGTGCAATGGGTTCTTATATTAGAATGGGGAAATGATCCTTTTTATCCTTATGCTATCTGAGCTTTCCTGCTATAGCACAGTTCCACCTAGAGAAAATGAATAGGGAATACAGAAAAGTAAAATTTCTTTGGGTAGAGCTCAGAGCACAATGCTGCAAAGAAACCAAAATCAGATGCAGGGATCAACACCCTTATGTAGAAAAGCCGTACAGTTCCTACACTAAACAGAATAAAAGTTACTCTTCCCCACTTCCACTATGCAGCAATATCTGTGCCATTTTGTAGAAATTTTATTTTAGTGGTTTCATTGTACATTAGTTTAGTTCCTTGAAAACAGTTTAGTTTACTGAGCCCCTCCTGTGAGAACAGGCATCTAGATTCCATCAAGTGGAAATCAAATATTGCATTATGGTAACTGAAAAGTCCCTAGCAGGAATACTATGCCTGAATCATCTGGGTGGCCTAGCAAGAAGGAAGAAGGAAGAAGTGAGAGGAGATGACTTGGCACTTCCCGCTACTCACCCCAGCACCATAATCTCCTGTGATCTGCACACGTTGGAATTTTGGTACAGCTTGATACAGAGGACTGGTAGAGATGACCTCATCTAAGGTGGAGAGTTTGGTTGAAGACTTTCCTGCAATAGGAACAACCAGTGCTATGGTCTTTAGCCGCAGCAGTCTCTTCTTCCTAGAATGGATGAAGAGGAGGGCAGCAACACACTTTCAAATTCTGCTTTGCATAGCTTGCTCGATGCTTTGGCAGTCAAATCTTCTTTCACACCATCTATCCAGGTTGCTCTTGCATTTCCCATAGCTATTATTTCTCGGCTCAGACTAAATTTAAAGTCTGGAATCTCAGTTAGACTGGCAGATATCATGTTAGAGGCTTGGAGAACTGGCAGGGAAATTTAAATTGCAACCACATGCAAATAGCTTAACTTAGATCTAGCATCATTTGGGCTTGGTTTACACTTTCTTCTGACCTTTTCACATTTGCAGTGAAGGCACTGGAAAGACATTTCCACATGGAAGCAAAGTGTGCATATTCTGCTACAGGGTTAAGTAACAGTAATTCTGCAGAGGAATAGGGAAAAGTCCCACTGCTCAGTTATAATGGTCAATAGGCTCAATTGAGAAAATCCAGACAAGAACGATAATGGCCTGCAAAGCACTTCAGTGCTGAATTCTTACCCTTCCTGGCTTATAAAAGCAGCTAGCTGAGTGGATAAGGGTGGTGGTGAATGTCACTTTATGGCAATATTCGTACCACCTTACTTAGAAGAGGCAGGGGTGAGATCACTGTTGGAGGGGGAAAATCCCCTAGAACAGGAGGAGGGTGTCCATATTGGATCTGCTCTACCTCTCAGTGGCTTTCTGCATCATTGACCTTCTGGGCCTGGGAGGCACCATGGCGGTTCTTGCCCTCCCTAGAGGGGTGATTTCAGGAGGTGGCTTCGAAGGGTTCCTCTTCTACACTTTAGCTAATGGCCTGTGGTATCCCTCAGGGTTCCATCCTATCCGACATGCTATTAAACATATACATGAAACTGCGGTCCCATCTTGGGGTTTGGAGCAACCAGTAGGCTGATGACATCCAACTCTTATCTATCTTTTCCATTTAAATCTAAGGAAGCTACTGGGTTTCTAAATCAGTGCCAGATGTAATAGACTGGATGAGGACAATCAAACTGAAGCCTAATCCAGGCAAAATAGTGGTGATTTTGTTCAATTGCGAGGCAAGAGGAGGAAAAAAGATTCAACCTGTGGTGGATGGAATGGTCAGCTACCTGTCTGCCATCTCCATTTTCACTTGGGAATATTCCTGTCCTCTTTGAGAGAGCAAAAGGTCTTCAAATATATAGATCAAGAATATCTGGAGACTAGAAAAGGCAGGAGAAGAGCTATTTTTTCTGCAATAGCAGCTAACTCATTTAGAGAAAGCTTAAGATCCACTTTGATTTTGTGAACAAGCGGTTCTGTTTTAAGCTGGGCATTAAAATGTACTGAATTTCTTGGTGTTATGCAGAGCTTTGTGCTGGACATTGCTCTGACTACTCATCAGTCAAACTGCAGTTTCCCAGGCATGTGAGGTTTCCCTGGTTCAGCAGCCAGCACTTTCCAAGTTTTTAGTCAGCTTTCCTCATGGTGTACAAATACATCTGACGGAGGCATTAAGCAACATGGTCTGCATAAGCCTGCATGCATCTCCTCTAAAGCAGGCCTTCTTCTGTTATTCATCCAGTCTTGCTGGGATCCTTCTGCTTCAGCACAAATTGCACACGCTCCCCAGTACATGCAGACACAGACAATGTTCTCACCGTTTAGCTGAATCACTTCCACTTTCCTCCTTGATCATGTGATTTTGCATTTCAAGGTGAGAGACGGGGCAGACATCTTCCACATCGAAGGGGGAGATTTCATGCCGGCCTCCTTCATCTTTCACCTCTGAAGCAAAAACCTTCTCGGCGAAGGACCGCATGGCATCATCAGTTTCTGTCAGGAGAAGGCAAGGAGATAACTGAGCCAACTCCACTGGCATTGTGGCTTGACTGTATAACTCACTGTGCACTAGGGAAAGTTCTCAGGCCCTCTTGTTCTTTGGATATATTACAGGGAATTGTGGGGCTAAAAATAATTTTAAGTAGTATTGCATGTGCCATGGAAATTAAGAGCTATGTGCACCATCATTCTGGATGCAACTTGATGGTTATGGGGAGAAGAGGGCTACAGAGTACAGAAGTAAGGACCATATTTATAGTGAGTCATACCATCTGCTCTTCAGTCCTGGTAGTTGACTCTGACAAATAGTGCCTCTCTACAGTTACCGCTAGAGGTTTTTTTTTTTTTCCCTTCAATGCTTCTTGAAAAAAGTTCCTTTTTCACTGGATATGCTAGGGATTAACTGAGGAGGGGTGGAGCATAAATGACAAACAACAGCAGTTAATGGATGCATAGATGAATTGTAAAGACTGACAAGCATTGATTTGTGTCTGCTCTTCACTCTTATCTCCAAAGAGTGGGAATAGCTGTGAATCTCATTCTGCAGCCTTGAGTGGAAGTCATGACAAAAGTGAAGCAAAGGGTTTCACTTTCTTGCCCAGCAGGTGCGCAGGAGATCCTTCATGTGTGTGCAACCTGCGAGGGTCCATGGATCACTAAGATATTAGGTCCAGAACAGGCGCAGAATGAGAAGCCAGAGGGCTTAGAAAAAACAGTCTTACCTGTACTTGGATTCCTCATTGTAGTCTTAGCCCCTTCTCTGAAGATTGGGTATAAGATGCCACCCTTCTGCCACTAAACAAACCCACCTGGATTTTGGTGGGATGCATGTAGCACAGTACAAGAGTTTCACTTGTTTTTGCTCAAGGAACAGAAGATGTAGGACAGAGAGTTCATAATAGCTGTGCCATCGGGCCACCAAAGAGTGGTATTCTGAGACTACCTGAGCGTAGTCCATGATGTTACTTGTTGCAGCTAGCGATGATGCAGTATGGAGATGGAAACAGCTCACATATACACATCCATGCAGCACGATAAGCTCCCTTAGGGTATTTTGCCTACTAGGACAACTGGTTCTGCACAAATGGTATTAAGTACTTTCTGGGTAGAGTACTCAACAGATGTAGAGTCTGCTCCTATGCATGTTTATGAAGAAATAAATCCGCACTGAGTTCTTTGGGACATATTCTCAAGTGAGTGAGCATAGGATTGCAGCCTTTGGGTGAAACAAAATGTTATGGATGTGTTATACTAACAATAAACTATTACTAATACAATGGTGATGGACAGGAACAACTAGACAGACAACTGCTGTTTGGATTTAGCTGCCGCATCCAAGGACAGCTTTCATGGTGGAGATGGAAGAAGCAATGAAATGATACAGTTTAGCAGCAGATATGCACATGGAATGAGCAGGAATAAGCAGGAGAGGCACATGATGTCATGACAACGGAATGAGGCCATGCAAGTGACGGGTGCATGCAGTGCCACTTCCTTGACGACGATGCACATGAGGAATAAGCCCTGAAAGCATGAAGTCCACTCCTGCCCCAGGCTTGAACTTTGCACACAAGTGGTCATCCTGCTCCAAGCTCCTGATCAGAGGCACTCTTTGTGTTGCCAAACATCTCTGTTCCACAAGGACAGGGAGGCACCTGTCTCCCAGCAGCACCAGAATCCTTCCACAGAGGGACAGCTGGCCAAAAGTGGCTCATGCTCAGCTGTGCACCAGCAGTAGCCAGGCAGCCCCAAAAGACCACATTTCTCAGCAGGGCAACCTTTGCCAGTACCCAGTCTTTGGAGACAATTGCAGTGATCCCCATGAGCTCAGGGCTGGAGACACTTAACATCAGGGGAAAAAGCCGCCAACAGAGAACATCAGCCATTCCTCCTTGTTCCTATTTTCCTAGCATGCAAAGTGCTCTCTGAGTTCCAACTTCATGGTGGGGGGGGGGGGGATGATGTCATCTTTAATTTGTAGTGCAATACAATCGCTTTTGACTTCTTTTCCTACCTGGAACATCCATTACAGAAGAAAAGATGGGAAAACTGTATGATACCTTTTAATGTATAGAACTGCCTTTCTGTTGCAGTGCAATCCTATACATTGTCTACTCAGAAGGAAACCCCTTGAGTTCAATGCAACTTACTGCTAAGTATGTGTAGGATTGCAACTATAGAGTCTCAATTCAATAAAGGCAATGAAGATCTCAAATCCAGCTCTGAAGAGCACCTTGGAATTGATGCTTAGGTTACTAGCCATTACAGCAGCCTTCCACAACCTGATGCCCTCAAAATGTGTTGGTTGTAGCTCCCATCAGCCCCACCCACAAGTCATGCTGGTGAGGGAAAATGGGAGATCAGAAGAAAGCCAAGGATGGCTGCTTAGGAGGACCAAAAGGCAATACCTCTGTTTCTAAGTCTTTATGAGACCTTAGTTTAAACTACATCAGTGAATCATCCAGGAAGAGTAATTGGGAAATGGATGGGAATCACAGTTGTAGTAGCCTCCCCCTCCAGAGACAATTTTAGGATAGCTTGCTACCATGTAGAAGCACCGCTTAAAGTAAAATACAGAGCCCCTGGCCTGCTTTTGGATATTTCTGGACAGCTATTGGTGACATTTGCATAGGGTAGATAGATCATTATCCCACTGGATAATGAGCCATACAGGGTCTGAAGTGCAGAAGTTTGATACAGCGTTGAAATGCCTTGTGACATACCACCCTGGCTCACGAGGATAGCTCACTCCATGCTGGACCACTGCATCCTTCTGGCATGCCCCATGCAAGCTTTTATCCCCTGATGCATCCTGGGAATTGCTGCTGAGAAACAGACAGCTCCTGGCTGCTGTGATCATTTTGTCTATTGGTTATTTCAATGATCAACTGCTTGACGAAGCAGCAGGCGGCACGAGGAAGGTCTCATAATACTTACGTTTCTCCTTTGCTGTTTGAGATTAAAATAAATAAAAAATGTGATCAGGTTACAGAGTAGAACACCTGATAAAGGTTTCACCTGCTATCCATGTTTATATTAAGAAATGAACAGTTGCATTTTAATGGACAAATGTTTGCTGAACTGTTGCCTATACCCCCTCCATTCCACAGCTGATAAACAGCTTTACAATTAGATGGAGGAACAAGAACAGTACTCCTAATTTATTGGATATAGTCCTTTAAATCATACCTTTAGGCTTCACCTGGGACAGCGCTCTCTGTATATCCTTTGGATATTGATGAGAACATGGAGATACGGGTCAGTACCTCCTGGCCAGCCCTCCCCATGTTCAACAATTCATGTTTTGTGGAGACCATATGTACGGATACCAGAAGGGATAGGTGGCTTGTATACATGAGCTGGGAAAATTGTCTGCAGATGTAAATTTTGCACATATGGTAGCAGGGAACACACAGAGCCCTAGGGTGGGGCCAGGAGGCCTGACCCCAGTTACTGCTGGCTGTTACCCAAGAGAAGGTGTGATAACAGTTTTAACACTGCAAATTCAACATGCAAATAACTCAAAACCTAGTATGTTCTGTTCCTTAAAATTCTGCTTTGGGAAAGAGAAAAATACTTGTTAATCAGTTCTGGATTGGCCTAGACTAGCTGGAAAACTTCCCGCTCCGATGAAACCCCTAGGTTTGAAAGAGGAACTGACTGGTGGTTTTACAAAGAAATATTAGCATAAGTACAGTTGAAGGTACTTCAGGAAACTATGGACCACATTCTCTTATTAGACACCTGTGCTCTCAAGCTCCAGCAGGAAACACTGCATACTCTGGTTGAAGGAAGAGCAGGGGAGGTAGGATGGCTAGTAGCACAGAAGAGGTGATTTCAGCGGTGGGGCTTGTCATGCAAACGACAACTGCAGAAATTTCCCTCTTCTGTGCAGCCGTTGAAGTTGCAAGAGCCCCATCGTCTTTGCTTCTGGCCACCTTAACAGCAGAAAACTATCACTGGTTGTAAAGTTCAACTCATGATTCTTCAATGATAGTTATTTGGAGGAGTTTTACCCATCATCATTTTCATCATCATCATCATCATCATCATCATCATCCATCCTCTCCCATTCTTTGCAACAATGCCTGTTGCTTTTCTTAGATTTAGTATTATCTAAGAAAAGTCTAGTATTAAAAGTCTAGTATTAAGTCTAGTATTATCTGGAAATCACTGGATGAAAGGCTTACACATTTATGCAATTTTGCTGTACTACAGGATGACCTAGTGGCCATGTAAAGAAGCAAAACTGAGAAAGGAAAGCACACACACAGGAGCCAATTTTAATCTGGAAAGCAAGTCTGGGTAAAGTGGTGGATAAAATCCTCCTATAAAGAATCCCGAAGTCTCCAGTGACCTGAGGACCCACCAGAGAACAGTGGCCCATGCCTTGGAGGAGGAGGTCTCACTACCTAACTTGTCTTTGCTCAGCAGTGAGGATTTGGCCCGTTATGCCTTAGTGTTGCCCCATTGCAAATGATCGTGGCTGCTGTTCCCCCTTTCCTAGCACTGTTGCCAACTGTTCAGTCCCCAAAATGGAAACATCAGCACCTCTTAAGTGCTATTGCCATTTGCTCAAGTGGGAGTGGAGGCAGAACTGCTGCGTGTTGCTGCCCTGGCCTCTTCCCTCTGCGCAGCAGGTGGGCTCGAGTAGGAGCTCCCAGCACCATCACAGATCACAGCATAGCCAAGGGGGAAGGGGAGGTGGTGCACCAGAGAGGAGGTCCCCCAAACCTGGAACTATCCCAGATCAAAAGGTTTCATTTCCAGGCTGTTTAATCCAGGGACAGGGAATTTACAAACATGTACATACTCTTCATTAATGGGATGGAAAGAGCTCACGATTAGAAAAATCCAAATGCTGGGGAAAGAAAAAGGTGTTCTGTTTGCCCATCCATGTTCAGGGCTTTGAGTAATTAATCCTTGAAAGTCTGGGGGCTGGATCCCTGAGCACCTAACTATGCTAGTGCTGAGCGTGGGTTGCCACCTCTTTTTTCTAAGAGATGGTTCATCTTGTACATGACAAGCAGGGAGAAACACGATCCTCTCCATGCTGGAAATAGCTGTGCCTGCTGGATTTGGCGAGTGCCAATGGGAAGAATTTTGATTGAGTTCTTGTTTGGCCAAAATGTGCACATTTTTTCCATAGATGGAATGCAAAGAGCATGGGAGTTAGCCAAGCGGCATAATGCTACCTTGGACTGACATTACTTTAGGGCCTTCCCTATGGCATCTCACTACTGCTTGGGATTAGCCAAGACACAAACTAATCAACCCACCTCTTTTGAGCATTATGACTATTTCGCACATATGCTTACATTAAAACCATATTATTAAAAAGTACATTGCTACTTTCCAAATTTAGAGAAAGATGTGAGCTGCTCAACCAGGCCAGCCCTTTTGTTCTATTTGGCAACTCCAGCAGTGGTGACTTTTCTAGGAACCTGAAGTCCCAGACCGTTTTCTATAGGCATTTTAAGAGCCGCCTCCTCCTAACCTCATCACACACAGGATGAGTGTAGAGGTAGGTGTGTGTATGTGTGTGCGTAGGTGTCAATTCTCTCTCTCTCTCTCTCTCTCACACACACACACACACAGAGCATTTAACACTAGTGACTTCAATATACAGTTGCCTACAATTCCTGGATAGACTTGGCACTTACACCATTCCAAAGCACAGCAAACCATCTGTTTGGTTCTCTGCTGTCAGTTTATTAGTGTCTCTTTTTCCTCAAAAGTCATATCATTTTTTCTCCCTTGTTTGAAGGATGTTGCAGTAAAATCTTCCATACATTTCTTTTTAAATCTGTTTGCAAATTACCAACGGTTAACAGAATTGTACGCATTAAATGCAACCACTCATGCAGAGGGAAAGTACTAGACTATTAATATTCTCTCCAGTTGTGAGTGGGAGATGGCAAAATCTACCTGAGCAAAAGATACCTGCTATTTGACTATGATCCACACAAATTCACTTTATTGCTTAAAAAGTGATATGTCTTTGTACTGAGATGGCAGGATCCCTTGGTAACAATGATGAAATACTGGACAAGAGAAAAATAGATTTTACTAAAACATATGCCTGTGCTGTCTACAGCAGGGAATGTTGCTGTGTGGACTTTTAAAACATTAGGATTATATAATTTTGAGCCCTATCAAAGGTTATGATAGCTATATTAATGTGTAAACAGCATGAGTTACTTCTTGAAGAATTCAGGACTTGATCAGAATGAAGTGGGATTCTCTTGTGACATTGCTTTCATAGATGCCTGAACGAAGTTGTGAACGAAGCACTACATTGTTCCAAATTATATTTGAATAAGCTATCATGGGCACATGGAAAACTTCAATGGACTCCATGCCTGTCAAGCACCAATGTCCAGGTATGCTCCTGTGTGTTCTTGTTTCTACAACCCGTGCATTTTTAGCACTGGGAAGGGCTGTGTTCTAATGAGCTGCATTCAGGGTCTCCTCAAACACCCTTCACATATGCGGCTGAGCATGTCCATCATGCTGTCAAGTTTACTCATTTAGAAATGCCAACAGCCTCACCAGTCCCACAGCAAAACGTATTTTTTCCACCTTGCTGTAACTGTACTACATGAAAAAACAATTAAGAACAGCTATATCAACTGAAGTCTTAAGACTAGCTACTAGCACCTGCATTATATATAGGAAGGCTGCCTCCCTGTCCAGGGCTCCACAGTATTCCTTTGGGGTTGGGGTTTTACACCTACCTGGAACTTTCACCTGCGGCATTTTTCCTGCCACCCTCAGAAGAGACCTTAGGAACTGACTGTGGAGCAGGCGACTGGAAGAACGAAGCTGCACAGCCAGCCAACACTCATTTTACTATTTATCTGTGCTCTTGTAACCTAACTCTCCTTCTCTAAAAGGAGAGAAGCAAGCAACAGACTATTTAAAGCTGCAGGCATGCAAAGTCTTTATTGCAACAGGTGAAGCTGCAAGCTTGAAGTAAACTGAAAGATGTATGCACAGAAAGTATAGAACCCTATCCCATTTCCCCACCCTCAGAGAAATGAGGCGATATTGCCAAGATCATAGCTAGGACAGAGTGCTTTTGATCAGGAAGCAGCTGAAACTTTCCCCCTTGCTCACATTAATACAACTCTGTTCACTGATCCTGGTATTCTGAGCTTGCACCAGACTCCCTTGGATAGATTCTCCATGTTCCACTTCCAGGACAATTTTTTTCTAATGCTTTTTCTGGAGGGGAAGGGCTCAAATTAGTGGGCTAGAGCAATGAAAAGAACTGTGCTGCACTGGAACAAATGTCTATAGTGAAGACAAGGAGGATTCCTGTGCCCACCCACCTATGGTTTGTTAGCTGAATCTTACCTTAACATGGGCAACAGTACAGTACAGTGTCCTCCACCAAACCCAAGGGCAGGGGAATAACTTACGGATTGTTGAGAAGCCTCATGACACAACCAGCTCTTTCCTCCAGCTTGCTGCCATTCTGAGTTCCACCAGCATCTTCTGCTGGAAGTGGCTGGCTCACAAGGCCTCACTCCAATTTGTAACACAGTGTGACCAATTTTACTTTTTCCTGCAAGGAAAGCCTCTTTAGAACATATATCCTGCTAGAAAGCAGGTGAACAACCAGTTGATTGCAAAGACAGGTCAAGAAATTATTCTACTTTCTAAAATAGAGAGCGTAATTTGTATGAGCACCCTTCATTTCTGGTTTATTATCATGAGCACATTCACCATGCTCTCCTGTTGATTTAATAAAGCCCTACAGCCATGCCCAATATATAATTTTTGGAGCATGCTTCCATCTTGGGCATTTCCTTCTTTTCAGCACCTAGAAAACTGTCTGCTGTTAACATCTATAAAGACTGTATTTGCTTCTAATCTTTCTGTACTGAATGTCAGTGACATTAAATCTACATCTGAAACCAAGAATGACCTTCATGCTTTACAGGAATGTTAATTCTCTTTTGAGGTCCTGTGCCTGCTTTAATCCAAAAGGTCAAATTAAGCACTAAGTTTCCATGTGTGGGGTCAGCAGGAAAATAGTTAGCAGAGAACGTGTGGGTATTATCTAGCAGCCCCCTTTGCCCCTTTTTGCCTTTGCTCCAGCAAGAGTGCACTATTAAAATCACATCATCCCCTTCAGATGGCAAATTCCAGCTCTGCATGGTCTTCATCTAGATGTCTAACTTCCACGTAAAGACCTACACAATCCCAAGACCAGGATTCTTAACCCCAAACATTTTAATCCCCACTCCAAGATACTTTCAGAGAAGAAACTTAGGCTAAAGCTGCAAGCAATACATGGAACTGATGTGCAGGAGCTTCTGCTTGGGCAGGGCTATTCGTCTCTCTCTCTCTCTCTCTCTCTCTCTCTCTCTCTCTCTCTCTCTCTCTCTCTCTCTCACACACACACACACACACACACACACACACACACACCCTACTGAAAACAAGACAGCAGCTGAGGACATCCTCAGCTCAGGGATGTCCAAGGAAATGGTTCATGTCATACTCTCGGAAACAGAAAAAGGTTGCAGAGAACTTGCTTCTTGTTTGCAATTGTTACTCTATCACTCCCACCTGGAGCAACAGCCCTGTCTAATTCACGCTTGTGTATGGCTGTACACAACATTGAAAGCAACCAGCATTTAAGGAAAAGTCAACATAGGCAAATTCTATGTTGTTAGTTGTGACTACTACACTTCAGTAGCCCACCTACAAATGTATTTGTGGAAAAGAGTATCACAGTTGAAGCAAGTTACCTACTTAGCTACCTCTGACAGCAATATGCATCTGGGGCTGGTTCAGCTATACAAAAGTATTATTATTATTGCCTGGCCACAGTACTGCTGAGAAAGCTGAACAAAACTTGCAGCATAATTTGCCTGGTTATCAATTTAATAATAAATCTAGGACCATTTAGTTGCTAATTTCTGCCATGGAATTGTGTACACACAGGTGGCTTCTTCACACTATCACCAAACTAAATCTGCAACAGAGGTAAAACAGTAAAAGAACAATCTGGTAGGCTTTCATCCCTATCTCCTGTATTATTGTTTCTATATTGCCTGATCTGCTAAAACATTATCAAGATTGTGTGTAACAAATTCTTACCACCTACCATTTTTCAGTACATTTATCTGAGATAGGCTTCTAAGCCCCAGAAAATGTCTCAAACACAATGTGAGCCCAGGAATGAAAAGTTCATGTTAGTGCTACAGTTGCTCAACAAGGGGCAGTGAAGCATGCTAAAACTAGAAGACTAACAATGCAGAATATTACTCAGCCAAGATCAGGAAATCTGTACTTCAGAGCTACTATGACCCATCAACAGCAACCTTGCTTCAATGACGCATGCTGTGAAGCAGGGTATTGCTTCCTTTTTCCAGGCTTCTCCTTTGACTTCTGTGATCACACCCAGTCCACCAGGAGTTTCTGAAAACATTATGAAGACCGAGTGGATCCACTGTGGACCTTCCAATACCAGAGGCAGGAGGTGCAGGCGCTTGACAGGGATGTTATTACAGCCTTTGTGCTCCCAAAAATGGATGCCTCCCTTCCCAAGTCAACCTTGTTCAACCAATCTATTTCAACAGTGGTCATGGAATGGTGGACTTTTAGCTTCATACTTACTGAAAATAACCTCTGTCCCTTTCTTGCTTTTGGGGTGCAAGATAGGTTATTTATTTATTATATGCCACCCTTCCTCCAAGGAGCTCAAGATAATACAAATATTTACTCTCTTCCCAATTGTATCCTCTTAAGAAGCCTATGAGGTTGGTTGGGCCCAATTAAGCATCATGACTAAGTGTGGATCTGAACTCACCTCTCTTCTAGCCTAACTACTGCAACCATGCCAGCTCTCATGACCACCACTGCCTGTCCCTCCCCACTTGACTCATGGAGACATGTTATAAAATACGAGTATCTCTCCTTCATCTATCACAAAGTTTGATTCAGAAATTAAACTCAAACTCAAAAAATCTACATTTAATAGAGACTTGTGTGACATTTTTCCTATACTGAGGGGCTTATCTAAAGTAAATGGGGCAAGAGAACAGAGACCAGCAATAAATGTTCACAAATTTCCTTACCTTTTGAAAGAGGTAGGCTGTAGTTCTGAGTACTAAGAAAAACAAACTGGTTCATGTGTGAATTGCAAACATTCTACAGTATGAAGTTGGGTGGTATCTTCCATCATTTTAAAGGATACTGCCTGCAAACCAAGTACACACACACACACACATACCAGGAATATCGATACATTTTTGGGGAAAATACACACATTATATACTGAGAAGTGTAATGCATTACCATGGAACTGACATAGTCCTTTGACAGCAACTCCACATCATATACTGTGCATCCACTACTAAAGCATGCCCTCTTCCTCTCTACACAGGAAATTCTGCCTCATGTGAGCCGTGATATTCAGCTACATGGTAGGGAAATGAACTTGCCAACAAGAGCAAAACCACAGCAGCATCTGTTACTGTTAAAGGACTATATAGGCAAGCCACCTTATCTGCTCCCCAAATAAGAGGAAACAGATTATCACATCAATAAGTGTCTTTTGGTTTTGGTTTTTTAGTGGCCTCAAAATTTCACACTATTACAGTCTTTATCTCAATGATTTGGTACCACTGATACCCACCTACATACACACTCATTCAATTTGCTGGCGCATACCAGCATGTTTCCTCCTTGATCAGTGTGCAGGAACAAAGCATAGAAGGGATCAGCGTATGTTTGCCATATACTGTGCTAGCTTATGTTTGTCATCTAGACCGTGGTGATGACATTAGGAACACAATGGTACTTTATGTATATACTAAAAAAGAACAGACGGGCTTTTTAATTACATTTAAACATCCCAGAAATCAAATAAACTAGGCAGCAAGAGGCATTTGCTACAGCTCTCAAATCAATAGCTTTCTTCAACAACCATTCTGATTCATATGCAGCAAAATTGGCCACTTAAAATTACCTAGGCCTGGTAGAATTCAGATAACTTGCCTCACTATAGGCATTTCCCTAAAAAACTAGACCTATAGGTATGCTTTTAGATAATGCATACATGTCAAAGTGAACATAATTTTATTTTAAAATGAAAGTGTCCACTCTTATGAGAGAAGAGAGGGAGTACCTCTTAAAAGGGTACATCCCATCTAAAGTTTGATACAAATGCACATTTTTTTGGGTTAAGTCTGCTGACTAATAAGGGGCACATTTTTCATCAATTAAAACAGATTAATCTGATTAAGGGTGCAACCTTACAGTCCCTGGAAGAGTTATGAATGGATCAAGAATGGCTTCAGATCTGCAAGAACCAAAGCTCTAGCTCAACATGCCCGCTAATGTGAAAGAAAGCATGCCCCATAAACTGAAGTTTATGTAATTTCTTCCCCACTGGTTGAAATAAAAATTATTCAAATAAATAATCCTAAAACAAGATGGAAGAAAAACGCTGCTGCTCCTCCCTCCCTCCCTCCCAGTGCATGCCTGGCAAAGTTCTGGATGAGATGGTTTGTCTGCTTTCAGATGTTTCTATTGTGGGAAGTAGGATTGCTCTATCCATTGATTAAACATTGCAGCTTTATATTTAAATACATGAAATTTTATAGTAGCCATGTTTTCTGACTGGCTAAACATGAAAAGGCAGCCAAATGCAATCACCGTTCAAGGCAATCAACAGACGTATCACCATTAGTATCAATAGCATGCAAATCTCTTAAAGGGGAAAAGCCAGGATCCTTGGCTCCAACTCTAGCTTGACTCAATGAGTCAGTGTGTACTGGGTTTATGTTAGTGATTAAAGTAGATCATGTCAAGTCAAAAAGTAAAGCTCTAGAAACAGATGTTCCAATATAGAGTTTCTGAAGAGTGATGCAAATAATTAGTTGCGATGTTCTATTGGCTGGATCAATCCAATACCTATTTAATCACTAAAAAGATATCTTGATTAGTTGGGGAGCAACTGTTTCAAGTTATATTCAAATTGTTACAACTGCAGATGGGTTTCTTTCCTCACACATGCCTCTTCTTATACACAATACATTCATGTACCACCTAAAACAAACAGTTTTAATAAAAGGCAAATTTATGCTGATTGAGGTTATTTATCCATTTTAATAAATTAAGCTGATTAATGGGCAACAGCCTTACATGAAATATGTATGGTAACGTGCTTCAAGGTTTTTCAGTTGGATCCAAGTCCTTCTCCCTGCCATTCAAATGGAAAGATCTGTTGCAATAAAGTCTTTTTCTGAGCCCAGAACTACTCACAGAGTCCAGAGAATGATGAGTTATATGGTAGCAGAAGTTGGAATTGAGAACAATGAAATGAACTGATTACTCATGACCTTATTTCTTGAATATATGAAGAAACATCCTTGGTATATATTTATCAATAGCAGTAGCTGGGGAACATGAGCAAAAAGGGACTTTTGCATCCCTGCCCTTTTTATGGCTTCCTATGGGCAACTGGCTGGCCACTATGTGAACTGAATGCCTTTACTGCGATCCAGCAAGACTGCCATGCCTTAAGTCTACAGTGCCAGTTTTCACTGTCCTCCTTACTCATCACAAATTTAGATGTGGGAGGTTCGCAAAGAAGAAATTTTGTCATATTTGCCATTCTGTTTTCATGGGCTAGATCCAGAGTTGCCAGTCTACTGACAAAACCACTTTCAACTGTGGAACCAAGAAGGGGAGCAATTCCTTCTCCCTTGCATGCAAAAACTCATCCAGAGTGCTGGGAAACACCCAAGATAACATTTTCCAGTGCTGCAAGAGAGGGAGAGCGTTCTGTCAGACTAGCTCTCATGCTAGTACAACCCTGGACCTTACCCATGGTCTTCCAGGTTGCATGAGGCTCAGCATCGAAGCACAAGTCTATATTCAAGGCTTTTGAGATCATGTTTAATATGCTACATGTGTACTTTAAGGAGTTAGTTCTATCATCACAAAAGTTGTAGAAAATCAAAGAAAACCAGCTGATTATTAACACCCCTCTTGTAACACTACATGGTTCCATGTAACACTGTTTGCAACTAACATTCAGACACGTGCACACATTCATCAACACACTGCCTTGAATTTAAGTTAGAATGTTTCACTTGTGCTGAAAGAGTATCATCTTCAGCAAATGGACTCAAAACATTCTAAAAGGTGCAAAATTGGTTAATAACTTAATATGTGCTTCTCAGATGCATTTCATTTGTGAATGTGCAGAACATTCAGGCAAATGCAACAGAATATTCAGATTTCCGCAGAACCAGCCCTTAAACTGAAAAAGTAGGGTGACTGCTTAAAGGTGCAAGAGGCATTGACTCCAGCAATTTAATGTAGTTCTATTATGATGATCCCTTTTTTCAGGGTTTCTGTGCCTTGATCTACTACTTTTTAGGCAGAAATTAAACTAATACTTTTTCCTCCACCAAATGCAACTGCCACATTTCTGCCTGTCATGCAGCTAAGGAGTCTTGCCAATAAAAACAAAGGAAAAGAAAAAAAACCAAAACCAAAACCCCCACTACAGCAGGAGAGTCCATGAAAGAATAACACAAAGGAAGGCATTTTAAATAATGCACCACTTTGTGGTATAAATAGTATCAATCTCTTGATAGAAAGATTTCTCTGATGCCTTAATGGCTTAGCAAAAAGTAAGATATATTAGCACTCCTTTCACAGCACTGCAATAGCTCCATGTAATGCTATTTGCAACGAACATTCTGACTGTTTTAGAAAAGCTATTTTAAGGAACAGTAGTTCACCATCACTCTCAATTGGTAATTACATAGCACTTAGACAATCAGACCATGTGCAGTAAGTTGACAATGTAAATGGTTTATGATCTTGAGCCCCCAGTTCTATTGCAGTCTGGCCCCAGCCTAGTAAGGGTTCATAAATGCAGTGACTGCAACATCAAACGATGACTTGTATGTGTTAAGGAGCCACCAGAGACAAAGTCTTCATATCACTCCACATCAATTCAACATTGGTATTTTTGAATGTAGGCAGTTTGCACATTTGAGTTCAAGTCAGCAATGAGATGGCATACATACATGAGAATCAGGACCAAAACCTATACATTACACATAAACAGTGGTTATCTACTCAATTACGTTCCACCAATATAGGAAGGAAAATCCACAGCTCCTGTACATTTGGACACAGTATCATGACCTAGGAACACATAAGGTAATGAAGAATCCAGTTTCAAAGCTGCAAGGTTAAACATATAACACAATTTACTTCTTCCCCAAGCAACATTAAACAGTGTGAATCATTAAAATCCATTCCCCACCCTAACTCTGTCCTAGCATGACTGCACAGCAGTAACCAGGAGAGAGCTTTTGAAGTTTTCAATGTTAATGAAGTATGTTCCTCAAGCACAATATTCACAGGATAATGAAAAAGGCTGTGCTTGACTGAGATGTCACATGAATAAAGAAATTTAATTAAAAATTGAAGTGCATAGATTGCTGGAACAGCCCACTCTTCTCTACATGGCCCTCTTAATCATAGAGTCATGATTAAGGTTGGCATTGGAGCAGCTGTACTTGTAGCATCTGCAGCTGTCAACTGGCCTTGATGGGAAGCACCAATGGTATCAAGCACAGTAAAAAAAAAGCTAAATGGAATGTATTTAACACTGGAGAACAGCAGATGACTGCTTGTCTCTCCACAGGGACTTACAGGTCAAAGTGCCTTTCAGTCAGTGGTGCAGTCCTTGTGCATTACTCATGACTGGGAAAGGGATATAGCTCAGTGGTCTAGCACATGCAAAAGGTCCCATTTCTAACTCCTGACAAGCCCTATTAAGAGGAGTCTGAGAGCAAAGCTGGGAAAGACAATGTTGGGTAGCCACTGCCAGTCAAGGATAGACAGTTCTGAATTGGATAGACCACATCTAAGGCAGCTTCAAATATTCAGGATGGGTCAGGTAGAAACCAGAATTGCAAATTGACAGGGTAAGACTAAATTCTGGACTCCTTTTGCAAACAGGCACTTTGTTATCAAAGAATTCTACAACCACCACCACCACAAAAACCTAAGGACTAGCGGACCAGAAGCAGGTGTAATAAGTTGATGTGCTGTGAGAATGTAAACACAGTAGAGCCATCCTTGTCTTGAATACTTCCTTGTCTTGAAAATGGAATACAGGGAAGTCAGGCACAGTAGCATTACCATACAGTGCTAAGTAATGGCTTTTCAGCACAGTGTGATCACAGTTCACTCCAGCTTCCTTTCCAGAAAGAGAGATATTGTCCTTTCATAGCATTTGGCCTCTACAATTTAACATTTAACCGGTTTCTCAGTTTGAACCTACTCGAGAGAGAGGGTGGAGGGAGAGATCCCACCATGTAACAGATGAGATTTTCTTTGCTTGCTCAGCTGAGCAAAGAGGTAGATGTTCAGAGACATTCTCTTCAGGTGCTGACAGAAAAATAGTACTTGTCAACTGGCACCAGGAACTGGCCAGACATCTTCATCAAATGCAACACAGTGGAATTAAGGTTCAATCTCTAGCTGCATTTTTGGCCAGATGATTCAGGAAGCTGGAATAGAAAGTTATGTTGTATTAGTTTTATTCTGCCACATATCAACTCTGAAATATAAGCACAGCTATGTTTCAGAATGCAGTTGCATAGACCAAGAAGAACTGCATATGCAGTACAGATTTTCAGTGAACTGAATCCACAAGGCCTAGGTAGATTGCACACCATGGGTGGACAAAAGGTAGCTGTCCAGATATTGAGGACTTCAGTCTCCAGAAGCCCCACTCAGCATGGTTAGTGGAAAGGAAAGCTGGAAATTTAAGTGTAAAACATTGGCATATCTACTTGCTGCCCAATTCCCGCTGTAGGGTATGCTGAGGATAATGAAGCTAGGGCTTAGGGAATCCCAAAGTCCTATACACTGCAGTCATTTTATTATTTCTGTTATCAGGATTGATTGACTTAAAGCTTTTATATACTGTCCCATTACTGACGTCTCAGGACGGTTTATAATAGGAATGTGCTTTTCAGTTTGCTACAGTGTTTTCGAAAGATGATGTGGCTTCCAATTCATGGTCTTCAATTGGTCTTTAACCTTATAAAGCAAAACCTCCTACCTACTGTGACCGGTGTTTCCAATATTATTTTTACCAGCACTTTTAAAGATTTGAGCTTGTAGAGGTCTATCCAGTGTTTCCAGCTTTGAACACAAACATGCAATCCTTACAACAATGCACACAAATGCATTCTTTAAGATTACCTAGTTTTCAGATTTATAGTCACTTATACCTACTTTGCAAAACTTGGGTGCAAGTGAATTAAGATACTGTTTTCCAAAATAAGCCATGTACCTCCAAAACCAACTTCCATATTTGTCAAACATAGGTTAGTAGCGTTTTCCATCCCACCTGATCACATCACAAGGCATGAAAGCCCCATGCAGCCTTGATTCCCATCTTCACTACTGTTGAGTCTTTTCATCCGATACTGGCGGATCTCCCTCACAAGTGTGTAAAAGGCATCTTCAACACCCTGCATGTAGAGGATATGCAGATCACAAATATGATCTCTCGGGCATAAGTTGTTTCTCTCACTGCTCCTGTTGCACACACTGCCCTTGAAAAATTCAGTGTCAAGCTTATCAACAATGTTCTTCACCAAATGTGAGTCCTTTATTCTACAGGAACTTTTGCATCCCAAGGATTTACTATGAGATGCCTCTCATTGTTGAGTATCTACATTATTGCTGGACAGCTACTAAAACCAACTCGGTGTAAAGAAAACACAGACCTTACCCCAATTTGTAAAATCCCAGGATTTTCTCTGACAGAACAGGAAGAAGTTCAATTGTTATCTAAGACAGATGATTTCACTTTTTCAGCTACTGCAGTTAGCTGGTCAATAGCTAAAGTCCTCTGGGCAGTTAAGTCACCCATCCAGATTGAAAACAGACCCAATCCTGCTTAGCTTCCAAGATTAGGTAGGATCAGACACTTCAGGCTATAGTCTTCTAAATTATACAGTTAAGCAATGTACAGAATGGTGCTCCTACCAGCAGATGCCAACTTCCTGCCTGCAAGCATTGACTTCACAGTCAGATTAGTCCAAATACTAGAGAAGTACTAGCAGTTCTCTGGAGAGCTGAGTAGAAGTGCAAGGATCCATTACCTGTCTTGTTTTAGCAGATGTCTCAATGAAGGGAATCCCATAGTTCTTGGCCACTTCATGAGCCTGTTTGGTGTCTACTGTCCGTGTTGGCAAGTCACATTTGTTTCCCACTAACACCATTGGTACATCTTCTGAATCTTTCACTCTTTTAATCTGCTCTCTGGAAAAATTCATGAAGTGAGGGAAAAAACATTTTCTGTGTTTTAATCTGACACTTTCAAACTGCAATTGCACAGCAGCACAGCTAAGATAGAACTGCTGCACATTACTCCTCCTTCTCTGCCTTTGGACAAAAAGACCTGAAGTCAGGTTGGAAAGGGAGCAGAAGTAACCCCAAAGCAATTGGAAGGCACTGAAGCCACCCTGACACTATTATATTATGTTATTTTATGTAAGCTCCCTTTCTGGATCAAGGAGATGGGTTAGAAATCAAATCAAAGTGAATGCTACTGTGCTGAATCAGACAACAGGACCAAAAATTTGTTTTTCAAGCCTACTTTTACTCACCTAAGTATGCTCCTTTCTATTCTTTACTGGGGTGTATAATGCAATAGTCCTTTGCTTCTCTAATACCATTCTTCAGATTTTAATGGTGTAAGAGCATTGACTAATTTATGAGCAAACACATGTTGAGTAAAATGTTCTTGAAATTACTAGTGATGACCTTTGTAACAGAGTCTGCTCACAGTAGATGGTATGGAACACTAGAATGCAAGTGGGCCTTTCTCATCTTATGTGCTCCCTCCCATAAGCAGAGCTTACCTGTAAAGATTGATATCTGCAAATGATTTGCTGTTGTTGATGGCAAACACACAGAGAAAACCTTCACCAGTTCTCATGTACTGGTCTCTCATAGCACTATATTCCTCTTGCCCTGCTGTGTCCAGGATGTCTAGCAAACAAGTCTCTCCATCAATAACTACCTGTTTACGGTAAGAGTCCTGTGGCAAAGAAGGGCATTTTTCAAAATTAAGCTGTATCTGATCTTCCACATCCTGCTTAGAACATTTCAATGCACTTATCTGAGGGCTCACAGTCTCAAACAGCACCTTCTCCACTCCTTACTTGTATAGTGGACTTTAAAAGCACTTCCAACAGTCTGCATTTCATATCTCTCCCAAAGCCTATAAATCTACTTCTGCAACCTAGCACCCTCCAGATATTTGGACTACAACTTCCATCAGTCCCAATCAGCAAAGACCATACTCAGGGATGATGGGAGCTGCAGTCCCAAGCATCTGGGGACACCAGGTTGAGAAAAACTTATATACATAGATATCTATTTGTTCTCTGAAGAATCTTGTGGTCTGTTAAAAAAAATGGGGAACATACAAGCTGAGATTCATCTTTCAGGGCAGGGTATAGACAGGGTTATTTTGAAAACTTTAGAACTGATAATGGATTGGATCTATACTGATTATTCTGTGAACAGAAGGCACTGGGATCGAGTGGCAGTTTTCCTGATGCACAAAGGGAGTGGAAAGGCTGATTTCTCATCCCTGCAGCCTCCTGCATTATTGCTTGAGCTGCTTGTGAAGATTCCTCTGACCTCCGGGGTAGTTCCTCATGAAGCACAGGGATGGGGGACTATATAGAGACCCCCCCCCCCAAATTTTGGTTGTGAGGCAGTATAGAAATGAAAGTAATAATGTTTTTGTTAGTCACGAAGTTGCATCCGACCTATCGCAACCGCATGGACAACATTCCTCCAGGCCTTCCTGTCCTCCACCATCTCCCAGAGTCCACTTAAGCTCGCACTGACTGCTTCAGTGACTCCATCTAGCCACCTCATTTTCTGCCACTCCCTTCTTCTTTTCCTGTCAATTGTTCCCAGCATTATTAAATAATAAAGTAATAATAGTAATTAATAATAGAAATAGATGTAAAAACAGTACTGATAGAAGGCAAAGGCTGTAAACCCAATCAAGATTATATGAATTTCTGGAGGGGATATGGGTATAATGGAAGTATATTATTAATTGTTATAGTATGTCTACGATGGTAGTATTGGTCTCCAGGGTGGTGGGTGCACTCTTTCATTTATTCTTTTTTTAATTATTGTGTTCTTGTTGTTATATTATTATTGAAAAAAAAAAAAAAAGGAAGTTGCAAAGATCACCTCCATGCCCCTCCTTCCAGTGTAAGAGGAACTCCTCTAAGCTCTACCCTGCATCTAACCCATGCTGTCCAAATCAGCATTGTGAAATAAAATGGGCAAGCCTATTACCATATGTTATGTACTTTGCAACAGAGTTTGAACCTGAATGGATTACAACTGGTCTGAATAAACTGTTTTAAACTGAACATGGACTTCACATTATTGACTTGTCAGTTTTAACACCAAACTTGTACAGTATGTGAGCGACACCTGGCCTCTAGTGTGGCTCCTGCTGCCACCCCCAGAAACAGGCTATATTGTTTCTTGATGGCTTCTCTCATACTGTGCTATGAAAACTGCCCATTTGTTTTGTGTTCAGCAGCATGGGGACATCAGGTGCGTGACTCATGAGGGGTCCTGAAGAGATGGAATATTGCTCTCAGACAGTCCCAAAGTTCCTAACCCCTGTTGTACAGCTATGTATTTCAAGAAACTGATGTGTTCTCCAAGTATGAAATCTTACCATGGTAGTAGATATTGCAATACGGGCACTGTGTTTGCTGCCTATTCTTCATTGTGCTATAAACAGATTCTCCCACCCGCTTGAAGCCCAGAAATCAAAGCTCAGAATCTGGTAGTGGTGCATGTGATGTGGTACTGGAATGCTTAAGCACCAAGAACAACCTCCCTGCATAGAATCAAGTTGTTGGGCTTTTCCTGGACCCTATCACTGCAGGTATGGAATAGAAGAGGTAGTGTATATGAGATCTCTGCAAAATGAAACAAGGGAGAAGGCTAAGAGAAAACCTTTATCATGCTTTATTAGTTTCCTTTAATGTAAAAGTATTTCCCTCTACCAGGAAATACTGAAATATGCAGTTCCACCTATTCAGCAGCAATACAATCCAGGAAATGTATTGTCATTTGAAGCTACTTCATATATGAGCTATGCTACTGTTTTCCTTCTACCTTTAAAAATCTCACATGCTGAAATGGGTAACACAAGCCCTACAGTGACTGAAAGCTTCTGGATAAGATTCTGGAAGTTAGCAATACATGTCTGATTGCTATGATGCTACAAAGATATACAAAACTAAAACTTGAGGAAATCTAATCATTTTGTTAAAAAGCTCAAGGCTTCTAATACTCAACATTAAGAACAGCATACTTTAACTCTTGTGTATGAGTAGTGAAGCAGTCATGGATTCACACATATATCTAGCATGGTGTTGAGGATGTAAATGTACAGGAACCCACCTCTATAGTAGGATCATATTCATCCACAAAGTGGTTCTGGATGAGCTGTATAGTCAGGGCACTTTTTCCAACACCACCAGCTCCCACCACCACCAGCTTATACTCGGTCATCGCACTCTTCAGAGACCTGTTCATAGAAGTGATGCAGCAAAACATTCAAGACCTTCAGACCAAATTACTTTTCTAATGCACACATAGCTTCAAAGAGCATCCTGATGAAAACAAAAAGACTTTGATGACAATTACTAGAGAAGAACATGTTTGGAGAAGAGTGTCACTATTGGCTGAATGGCAGGGTATAAAGTAAAACAAAACTAATGTGCACTACATTAGTTAATGGGTGAGCAACTTGGATCCAGTTCTCCCAAAGTATTACGCTCAGCTCAGCATTGTACATTAAAAGATAGGATACTAGGCATAATTTGCAGTTACTATACACTTACCTACGAGAAAATACCATTTGAACTCAAGTTTCTATTCCAAAACTTTGAACTCAGAGAATTCAGGTATAATTCAGAGGAAACATGTATAAAACTGCAGTTAGCTTGGGGAGACGGGGCTCAAGGCTATACTCTGTCCTGGCTGGTCTTGGCCAGACTGCCTCTCAAAGTTACTGGCTGGTCTTGGCCAAACTCCTTCTCAATCCAAACTATTTTACTAAATCGTTGTGATTAAATAAAACCAAAGGCTGACCAAAGCTGCTTGGGGAAATAATGTAACACGAATCTACTGAATAAGTACAAGTGCTTCATATTTCTACACTTTCAACCAAATGCTTAATACTGGCCATTATTTATTTTGTAATGGTCACATCAGACAGTGCCTGACACGTCACGATACAGGTTTCAATATCCAAGCAATTATCATAACCACTGGCATTCATATATAACGTGATATGCGCTAGGAGTAGGTCAAGGCTGCCAGTGTTAGATATTAAAATTGTTGGTACTCGGGGAGCAGGTATGGGGGCAGGAATGGACTGGCCGAGCATCAGAATCACGCCGGTCGCCCGACTGCGCGGACGCTGAAACCAGAAGCTGCAGCTCCAGCCGCATATAAGCGGTTCAGTAAAAGGTGGGCAGGCGCCCGCCACACAGCAAGCCCTCGGGGCGCTGGCCGCGAACAGGAGGGCTCGCGGAAAACAGCCGCAGCAGAACGGACAGCCCCCCACGGCCCCCGCCCCAGCGCAAGGGAGAGCCTGCCAAGGGCCGCCGCCGCCGGGAAGCACGAGCAGCCGCCTCCGCACATGCCGCGCTCCAGAGCAGGCGAGGCCGACACACCCAGCCCGGGGGCGAGCAGCGCCTTCCCGAGCTGCGCCTCCCGCACCGGGCGGGGGAAGGGAGGCTCCCTCCCGACTCGCGCCGCAAGAGCGGCACGAGCCCCTCTCAGGGGCCGGCGGGACGACCAGCAATCATTTCTCACCTCACTTCCAGGCTCCACAACCGCCCAAACGCCCTGCCCAAGACCGGTCCTTCCGAACCGCCGTACCGTTGGCGTCATCGCTCGTCGCCGGAGGTGTCGCTTCGTGGGCGGGGCCGCGAAGTCATGACTCCGAGACGGCCCACCTTTTTCCTTCAATGCGGCGAGAGCGTGAGAGGACGCGTGTAAAGGCACCTGGCCTGCTCACCCCGGCTTTTCCCGGCTGCTCTCCCGGCTGGCTGCGAGTTGTAATGCAGCACGTGCGGGTGTCTGGGGGATTATGCGAGCTGGCCTGCGACATCTCTGGAGGATACAGCGTGACCTATGAGAACTATGCTGTCCCCTTGGTGCTTGAGGACGCTGCCTCTTTACAGAGTTTCCCCACGTGCATTTTATAGCATTTGCACTATATTCACACAAGTTCTCCCTGTGCCAATAGTATAGTCCTTTCCCTCTCGTAGCTGTACCCCCTCCCCCCCAACTGCTTAACCATGTAGGGAAAATTTAGCCATGCTAATATTTGGTTTTTTCCTTTCTACCTGGGTGGATGTAACTTCCAAGGCAAGGCTTCAGAATGACTGCTTTTTCCAAGCAGGAGGGGGGCAAGAAACGTTAATGAAATAACAGGGTAAAATTTGAAAGAGGGTATGTGCTTCCACACCATTTTAAAGTGAATTTTTAAAACATTTAAACACAAACAGAAATATGGCTTCAATAGATATGTGTGAAACCAGCCACCATTATAGCAAAATGAACCATTCAAGTGACTTCTGTATTCAGCGTAGAAGAAAAAAAGTTTTGGCCAGTAACACTGCAATAGGATTACCCAGGGCATTTGACTTAAGATTTAGGGCAGCTAACATTTTTTTAAAATTTATAGCTTGCTTTTTTCTTACATAAACTCAATGTGGTTTACATCATTCTTCCGCTCCTTTCAAGCTTGTCTCCTTTTCTGGCTTGACTCTGGGCTGCAGGTTTGAATGACCCCCAGGAAATTGGTAAACTAGGTCCAGATTTACTTAGAAGAAAGCTTTATTGAGAAGTCAAGCAAATTACTTGAAGAAGCCAGCATCTCAAAGGATGTTCAAGCAAGGCACTTGAAAGCTGGCCACAAGTCATAAGACTTTCCATCAATGTCAGTCAGGATTATCATAACATACTATAGCATAAGCTAGTTGAGCATAGAACAAGGCACGAAATCATTAAACTAATCATAATGCCAAGCAGAAGCTCATTAACTGGTTGGTTAAGGTGGGATCCCAGGCCAAACACAGGCTTGTATTTAGTCCATTGACCATCTTCCTTAGGACCAGGAAACAATAACTATTTTAATTGGGTAAGCAAGCTTATTGTTGGGCAGTGCTACCTGTGCTAAGCAGGCTTACTTTCAGAGACATTAACCTGGATTTTACAGTCCAGGCCCAATACGTTCCACAACAACCCTGTCAGTCAGGTTAGGCTAAGTCTGCAACTGGTCCAAGTCACCCAGTTGGCCCCACTCCCAGTTGGTTGAGTGGGGACTCGAACCCTGATAGATTTCCATTATCTGTCTATTAAACAAGTGGCCACAAAAGCCATGGCTACTTGTGAGAATTTGTTAACAGCTAAGAAAGCCATTCAACAACTGTTTTTATTAACATTAACATAGCAAGTTCACTCCCCTAAACACATATTTTAATTCTGACCAAACCTCATTAAGAAACAATTCATAGAATTCCTCTGGCCCATTTAGATGTCAAGTATA
Organism: Varanus komodoensis; assembly: GCF_004798865.1. Taxonomy (NCBI): domain Eukaryota; kingdom Metazoa; phylum Chordata; class Lepidosauria; order Squamata; family Varanidae; genus Varanus; species Varanus komodoensis. Next base: position 137,264,453 of record NW_025335268.1, read on the forward strand.
ACGAGTTCCAAAAGGATCACTGTGTAAAAGACTTACCAAATTATTTTAGTATTTTGTAAACACTGTACAGACTTTTTGTATATCAATTTCCTCTAAAAACCATTTACATCCCTGCACATATAGATTTGCCAATTTGAGGTTAACATTTCATACATTTGATGAAGTGAACAAGACACATACCAAAATAAATTTTAAGTCTTTAAAATGCCAGAAATAAAAGACTTGACATCACTATTTAGGTATTTTCTGTATTTTCTTGCATTCCACAAGTTGTAAACAGAAATATTTGGGATCAGGCACATCATGCTCAACTCAACTCACACCCCCTCCATTTTAACATTCAATCTGAACATCCAGTTCAGATGATCCTTCCCAAGTTTCCTTGTGGTGTTTTGATTTGCCTAATAAAGATATTACCAGATTGTTTAGATTCCCCATGCCCTCTATAACAGCTTTCTATAATTTGCATGTCTGTATTGCTTAGTAAAAATAAATCCAATATTTTCATCTATGTAAAAGATATCTTTTTTCTGTAATTAATAATTATAGTTAAAGCAAAGGTATTAATGCAATTGGAATAGTTAACATGGCTTTCTTTATATGGAATTTTAAACACACACCACAGAGGACATACAATCAGATGTTGTCAAAAAATAAGCTCCCCAGGCTGTTCCCAGATGTTGACTAACAGGGCATTGGCTTTAAGGGAAACTCCACAGGTATGCAATTCATGGCTGACTGATAAGCCAGTTGTAGAGTTTGGTTGGCTAGTCATACAGATAAGGGGGGGGGGTTGAAAATGTTTGTGGGCAGTTACATGCAGTTTAATTATACTCCAAGTCTTCTTGTAATTTCTACACAGAGCTTCCCACCCACCCCCAATGAAAAAGATTTTCTGGAACACTTTTGAGATAGAAAATAAGGCACTATATTGACTGGGATGTGATTTAGCATGCTGAATTTTTTTAAAATAAAAAGCTACAAAGCATCACCAACTCTAAGTATCACACATCTTACCAACAGATAATTGTTTGCCTATCAACAACAGATTTCCTTCCAATTGTAGAATTCAGACAAAGCTTCTAACTGAAGGAAAGCTGGCAGCACTTTCCTCTGATTACTCCTTCAGCAACCAGACCTACTTCTCATGCTGTTCAAGAGCCCCTCATCACTTGGAAGTGTGTGAGGTAGCACTGGGCTCAGTACTGAAAAGGGGGAATTAAAAAATTCTCTCTCTCCTTCCTCCAACACAATTCTAGTAAACACAAGTCAAGATCCAACTCAATGTGGTTAAACTCTTACATTCAAAGTTTTATTTGAAAATTATTCTTACTGGACATGTCAAATAACCCTTATTTCCCTTAAATTAAATTTCAATAGTAAATGCACTCATTGTTAAGATTCTAATTTTAGCATGCCTTATAAGTTATTACAATTCTGAAACTACCCAATTTGACTGGTATTTTAGTAGGCAATTTTGAAACTGCATTTTTAGAGATGACATTTGCCTCAGAGAGATAGCAACTGGAAAATTTCCACATCCAGTTTAATGATACCAAAGATTACTGACAACTCATAAAAAACCTGATTGGGACTACAAAGCCAATTGGCTTCAATGGGCTTTCAACATTGTGATCAAATTGTGGCAGAAGTCATGTGTGTGCTTACCCTGTTTATACCTCCCGAAAAGCAGCAATGATTATCCATGTATATTTTATATGCATTTTAAAATATTGCTACTATAGGGGAGGTGGATGTCCCAAAGAAACACCATCCTACAGTCAACTTTTGGCCTCATGCTACTTGAAAGCATGTGCTGTGTTCCAATAAAGTCCCTATGGCAACAATATTTCTGTCATGATGCCTGATTATCCATGAGGTGATGGGAAAATTGTGGTCCATAAACTATTTGTCCAGAATAGTATCTGAGAAAAATTTGGTCAAGCCTTCCCTTCACCATGTGAAGTATATTTTTGAACTAAAGCTTAATGAAGGAGTTACAAGACTCAGGCAGTTTTTCAAAATCAGTAAAACTTTATTCTATTTCCATTCTTCGCCATTAACAGAAAAAATTGGAGAAAGCAATGTTTGTTTTACAAAGATAATGCATCTCCCAGAGAAGAAAAACCCTAAATTGAGAATAGAGGTAACATGGGAAAAACACAGTACTGCCCTCTATTCAAAGAAAATAACTCCTGATCTTTTTGGTTAAAGTAATACTTAGACCAATCATTCAGTTTGCTCGCTTGATAAAGTGTGGCTGAGGAAGGGAGGGGGAGAGGACCTGGAGGGAGAAAAAAAGCACACAGACATCAACTATTTCACCTTGATGAAAGTCTCAATACAGCTATGGAAAGCCTAAGTATTCTTTTACAGTACACTGGGTGCTGGCTGCAAAAAAAAAAAAAAAAAAAAAGTATTCACTTCAGGCACAACTTTTCAAAGGTTTTAATCAGTAAAATAAACTGGGTTTAGAAGCTGCAGTGTTCTAAGCAGCAGCAAATTTGTGCATTGTTTTAAATATCTTTAAGTTACCACACTGATGGCACACCTTATCCTTATGAAATTCTGCACTGTGCATGCTAATTGCAGATAATTACAAAAAACCTATTGAGTCTACTCTGGAAGATACTTTCAATGTGATCTAGGAGATAACTCTGTTTGCGATATGGACTTGAGTTTAATGAGACATAAAAAACAGTTTAACATTTGGCCATCAACTTAAGGAACGGGATTGAGTACTCATACAGGATTCTATATAAAGGATTAGAATATTCATCCTCATATGGTCCTCAAAACTGGAGGAAAATGAATGGGTCAGTAACCTTCCCTGTCTTGAGAGGTTAAAGCAATTGGGAGCTAAGGCATAATAATGCCTTGGCAGAAGTGAATTAAGAAAAATATATGTGTGTGTGTGTATATATGTATATGTATATATATATATCTATCTTTTCAGTGCAGAATTTCATAAGGTCTACCAGAGTAGAACTGTCTATAATGTTTACTTAAAGAGGCAAAGTAGATTTGCAGTTACCAGTTGCGTTAAATGCACCATTCAAAAAGCTTCTAAAACGTGATACTATAAGGCGCCACCTTAGGTTCTCCAGGATGCAACTGTGCATATTTTAAAACTGTTTCATAAATTTATTTTTAAACATAACATGAGGAAGGTGTTAAAACGGATGTAATAGCTCCTTAGAATTTAGAAGGGATGAATATTCAGTACCCTTCACCAGACCCCACCATTTGCTCCTACATAGTTATTTGCTTTGAGATCAGTTAGTCGATAACACCAGCTTGACGAATCTTTCTCTCTGTACCAAATCCCTGTAAGTGGCAAATAAAAGGAAATACAAGTGAAGAGAGCTGCAAGGAGAATTAAACAGTGACTTGTTATAGTGCTAATTTTAAATTCATAACTCATCCTGCTGCTTTTATCTATCCACATCCAGTTCTGTCACATGTACCTTTGATGCGATTTACTGCCTCCTGTAACTCTTTCCTACCCCAATTCAAGAATGTAACTTTCTCCAAAAAGTCCCTTCATCTAGCCTTAACTGCCAACTGAACGTTTACTTCCCCCTAACTCATGAGCATTCTATTTACTTATGCTATCACAGCCTTATCTTTTAAATGTATTCTTGACTTCCTACAAGCTAATCCCATCATCTGGGATTCACTGACTGCCCTTGCTAAGAAGCAGAGCCATGTCTAAAGTTCCCTACTCTGGGCCTATTTGCATAATCATGGCATGGGGAATAAACCACTATGGTTTATTCCCCCCCCCCCCCCCCACTGTGTGCTACAAGAGGATTAGCAGAATTACCCTTGGCAGTGCAGCTGTGTGTGTCATGTGGCCAGCATGGTTAACAAGCCACCTCAGAATCCTACAAGAGCCTATGACCTTTTTAGTCAAACGTCATTTTAATTGTTAATGGTATTTATTTATTTTATTCGTTGGCCAGGGTGACTTACTTTATACTGTTAACTTGTTTTACATTGTTAATTTATAGTATTTTAATTGATTTATATGTAAGCCGCCCTGAGGCTTCGGCGAATGGGGCGGCATAGAAATTTTCCAAATAAAATAAATAAATGAGTTCATGTGTACTATAGCATATGTACTATACCAACAAGCCAGTTTGGTCAGGTTTACATGACATGGGAAACTGTGTTTCTAAGAGTAATTATGATAATCCCTCTAGCATGTACAGCAGGTGAAATAAGTTATGATGGTCTGGTCAATTTCCTTGTCTGTTTCAGCTGTCACTTTGTGAAGTCAGCAGCACTGACAAGATGAGACACCTGAAAGTTGTGCTCTTTGTGGGGTTTCCATCAGTTTCTCACAAGTTCTTCCAGCTGTCCTCTTAGCTAAAACTCACATTCCTGCTTAAACAATTTCAATCTTCCTCCCTTGCTTTCCTCTCTCATATCTCATTCATTCATTTCATCAACCCTCTTAGTTCAGGTACATGCAACACTATTTTTCACTGGCTTCCTATCATCTTCTGAGATCAACAGAAATTCTTTGCCTTTGCTTTTAAAGCAGTTAACTAGGTCAAGTCTATCTTTTAGCCCTTCTCTCTATTATATCTGCTGATGAAGGTCACTTTACACTTGCTTGAATGCAATTCTCCACATTTGTCCTTATACTCCCTTACACAGGAAACTCTGCCCTAAATATGCTGTACCTCCCTCTTCCTTCAAATACCTCCTCAAAACCCACTTTTTCACAGGATCCTTCAATGACCCCTTAAATCTTCCTTCTCAATTGTGATAACTGATGTTCTGTCAGACCATGTTACTGAGGATCAGGTGGCTGACATTTATTACAGACTATGACAGTAAATAAGGTAGACTAATTTGGCATCTAAATCTGCAACAGTAGCCACACTCCTATTTCATAGGTGCCCAATAGCCAAATCTCTTACAACATACCTTTGAATTATCCGGTCCCCTTGGCTGACGAAGAACAGTTAGGCGAGGAGCATTGGCATCATCCAAAGTAATGCTCTTTAAACGATTAACAAGTCTATCAGGACGTGGAGCAGCTATGGCCTTAGCACCTTCACTATTAATAGAAACCAACAAGATCACTAAAAGACCCAGTAAATGCACATGTCTTGAACATGAGAGTGCACAAGCACATAGGTATGTTTTACCAGAAAAACATTCACCATAGCTGTTAGTACCTCACCCCTAGAATTTAAGTTTTAAAGGGGAAGAAGAATCTTGCTATGACAATACATAGTTTGGATGTCAGATCCTTAAGACAGAAGTCTAAGTGTACATTCCAGTGGCAAGGAAAATTGTATACATATTTTGAAACAGTTCCACCAATTGTAACAGAACAACCTTCAGTGCAAGTGTAACTAATTCTATTTTTTGTTAATTTTAATGTCTACATTTTTCTCTTTCTTACATCCCCCAATGGTTTTGGTGAATTCTGGAACACTGAGTCTTCAGTGCAAATTGCACTGAAAATGCAATGTTCAGAAATTTATCATTACGGTGTGAGGAAGAAAAGATAAAAAAAACCAAACCCAGAAGAGTTTTTTAAAACTAGAATTTTGCAGGGAATGGGATTTATTCAAATGAAACCCAGGGAAAAGGCTGCTTGGCAACATGGCTTTCCCATCTCATTCTACCCAGTGAAATGCTGAGCAGGATGTTTGTTCATTGCAAGCCCCTTTTGCCTGATTTCTAATATTCTGTACACCCACTCTAGCACACAACACATTCCATTCCTTTTTCAGTGGTCATATTATCCCCTGGAAAAACTGTGGGCATGCAAGAAGGGTGAGGAGATTGGAAAGTCTCATTGCATAAGAGGCCATCTGCTTCTCTTACACTTGGATGTAACAGAATATGCTTTTCCGATCCCCAAAGCATGGAGAATGGCAAGATTTAGGGAAATGACATAACATAAAGAAACAATAACTACTGAAGCAATTAAGATGTTTAGTAAATATGTATTATAAAGTTTAAAAGTTTTTGAAACACAGTCTGTAGAAAAAAGGAACCCAGCAAAGGGAGTCTGATCAAACAAATACTACCCCAATTAAGAAATCTATCTCGCAATCACCAATAAGACTGAGCAAAATATTTGGGATAAGGATTAAAAACACTTGTGTATAGGATTCCTCACAGTATTTTCAAATGGAAAATGGGCAAAATGTAGAGTGTACTCCCAAATGGATGCAAGAAAGTATATTAAAACATTTTGGAGGCACAAAGATGCTGAATAACAGAGAATGCAATTCATTTAAAAAGTCAGTTTAAAGAACTTGAAAGTATTAATGACAACAGATGTGACAGACTGAAAAAAACACTCACACAAAAAAGGTTATCACAAGTCTTGATCTGTATCACTTTTTTTAAACCTAGAATTAAACAAGTGGGGACCCACAACAAAATGCCTCAGTATATATGTCCAGTTCTACTGAGGAGTCGTCTGAAGAGCCACTGCTCCTGCCTTCCTTTGCAAGGAAAAGCCCTCTGTCATCAGGAGCTGAGTCCACCCCAAAATGTCATCTACCACTTTGGGGGTAACAGAGTGATATAGCTGTCTGGTACTAAAGAAATCCTTACTGCTGCCCTAACTCTTAATATCTATCCACATATATAATAGTATAAACTGTCCTTGACTGGGCTGAAGCTCAAATGTCCACAAGCATTTTTTAGTTCCAGCAAGCCACTGAACATGCTTAGTTTTCACTAGGCTTTTAAATTTCTTCTATGTTTTAATTTATACACTGATATATTTCTACATATCTTGGGAGAATGAAGTCATGTTTCACTTCCAAACTGAGAAGCACCTAACAACCAAGATCAAAATTAGAAGGAATAAGTGGGAGAGAAAAGCAATAAAATGTTGCAATGTACCTCTATCCCCAATTTTCCATGCTAATTTCCTCCACCTCTTCTTGCCAGGTTCCTTTTTATATGTTTGCTTCTACCTTAACTGATATGCCCAGCTTTCCAAGAAGTCTTGGAAGTCACTGAGCACAGTCACACTGACCTTGTCTGTGGGTGGCTATGGTTTGCAGCCAAATTTGACAGATGCAGGGCGACCTATGTTCATTTTATAGGATATGATGATAGCAAGTATGATATCCCAGACTTGCTAAATACTGAACTACTCATTTGATATATAGGAATGTTATTGTTGTCATCATGGTGCCAGCAAATAGAAAACACACTGTGTATATAATATACATCAAAGACAGCTATGATAGCTATAAAGTGAACATGTTCTCTTTGCGTGACCATGTGCAAAATCTGTTCCTAACTACAGGCAGTAGAGACCTGCATGTCACTTTCAACCTAGCACTGATTCTGCTCAAACCAAAGGTTTTCTCAATCATACACAAAACAGCAGGCCAATGTACTGATGCTGCTACTGGCCAGATTTCAAGTTCATGCAGAACTCAAATGATGAAGAGTTCCAATAATCTGTTAATCAGTGACTTTGTGTCATATTCCAGTTAAACGATCTCAAAGACACCTGACATTTCCCTGTAAAGGATTACATCAGAAATGCTTAATTTCTCTTCTATAAACCAGAGCAACTATGTGGTTAAGTAATATCAATTCCTTACCTAACACGCCACACATTACAGGCACTGCATTTCCCTGTGCGTTGATTGAGGATGACTGAAAATTCTACTTCATCACCAGCTTGCAGTTCCACACCATCCTGAACTTCTTTCACATGAAAAAAGAGCTTTTTGCTGTCACCTACTTCATAGTTTATGAAACCAAACTGAAAAAGGAACAAAAATGTACCTTATCAAGTGCACCTTAAAACAATCCAATTTTTCTATAGGTAAGATTGAAACTGTTTATTGCACAGCATGGAATAGAGAATATTAAAACTTGTCCTGACATTAGAACACACAATGTATAGGCCTCAAGTTTTGGAAAACTTCCTAGCTCTGTTGAATATGCTAAAAAGGAGGAATATGGAACACAGCTTCCCATGACTGGTGGCACTTTCATACCTCCAGCTCATCAACATGTATAACTCCAACCTTTTCTTTTACAACCAGCTGAAAATAACCCCCTTAAAACTGATGTTCAAGAATGGAGGTGAGCAGGCTTTAGGCTTGCAGAATCAATTGTTTCTTGAGGCCCACTACTTGAAGTCTGGTGCAAAAGACAGGCTCAGAATTAAAAAATCTATTTTGTACACCAGAAATGAATAGCAGTCACAGTTCTTCCAAGAAAAATCAACTTCCAGTTATAAGTTTTCTTCACTTCAACAGTATAATTTAGGGTGATGGCAGGGAATCCTTTTATTAAACAACTGGGAGTCAGAAATCCTTTGTGAGCTATAAGTCACCCAGAAATCTACCTGCAGATCCAGATCTACTTTCTACCTATCCTTGTTCTAGAATGCCATGCACAGTTATAATTTCCTTTCATTATTAAAGGTACAACAGTTGTTAAAGTACAAAACAAAACAAAACAAAAGCAAGATGTGGGAATGTTGCTGAAGCTAGGAAGGATTCAGATTAATCAGCATCTGGATAGGAAACTGGAGTTCCATGAAAGAAGATAAGACTGAATAAACTAAGAAATGAAACCATCTGAAAAGAAAGCATTCAGTGTTTGTCAGTAAGGGCCACCCTTCAATGGTAGCCTACAAACTTGCATATCAATGCTCCTTTCATTCAATTTCTTACATTTCATGGAAAAACCCCTGCATGGAACCCTAGAGAACTGCTGCCAGTCAGAGGCAATACTGGACTGTTCAAAATCAACACTTTCATGCATGTTTATGAATGAAAGCCATGCTAATACTTTATAATTCAGAAAAAACTGTTTGACAGCACTTTAAGATTAACTAATAAAGGCTAAGAATCTTTCTTACTTTCACAGTATCTGGCCTATTTTGTCAGATGTTTTGTCAAATACCTCATCCGATTAATGACAAGCCACATGAGATATAGCTTTGTTTATAACCTCTAATCCACATAAAGATCTGTGTATGCATACAAACAGTTTAATTCATCACATGGCACTTAAACTTGTAAGTCTACCAACAAAGTGTATTTATTTCAAGTATCAAAATTCATCAGGAGTTTACACTGCCTTATAGACTCATTTGTCAGAAAGTCAACAACAGCAATAAGAACTGGAGGGGTGATCTCCCTGGGGTGCAGTGCTATAGACCTTAGACAGGGGTCCTCAAACTTTTTAAACGGGGTCAGTTGACTGTCCCTCCGACTGTTGGGGGCCAGGACTATAGTTTGAAAAAATATGAATGAATACCTATGCACACTGCACATTAAAAATTAATTAAAATAAATTAAAACATAATTAAAATTAAAATAAATTTAAAAAATTAAAATTAAAATTGATTAAAAATTAATTAATTTTTTAAAAATAATTTAAGTTAAAAAAGGTTTGCTCTGCTCGCTTGGTCTGCAGCAGAAGCCCAAGATGAGGTGAGGAAGAGCAGGTTCATATTCAAGGGACATATCTACAATGTCTGAGATAGTGCTGGGTGGGGGGGAAGGCGGGCGCGATCACGGCCATTTCCCCGCCAGCAAGACCGCGATTGTGCCAGTCTTCCCTGCACGAGAGCGCCCGCGATCACACCCACCCACCTTCCCACTGAGTATGCCTGGGTCAGCTCAGGGCTTTTGGACTCGCTTGGAGATGGTTTTCTCCGAGCGAGTCCAAAAGCCCTGAGGTGGGCCAGATCCGGCTCAGGGGCCGTAGTTTGAGGACCCATGCCTTAGGCTTTCTGTTCTTAGAAAGTCAGACTGTATGGACACATACAATGTGAGATAGCCGAACAGGTATTCATGCACAACACTGACTGCACTAAGCTGGTGCTTAACATACATCACGATTTCTGTACACATTATATTGACTAATAACTTGTACTATTTGTATGTATGTTTTACCTTTTGAATGCTTGATTTTATGTAGTCTGTTTCATTCCTTATGTTTGAATTTTGCACTGTAGAATGCAGACCAATTTTACCTTCACCTAGACTTGGCCTAAACTGACATTGCTATGCTACTACAGATACAGCATATCTGAAGCATGGACTGAAACTTTTCCATCAATTCTATTATTAAATTGGGAAATTCTACTTTTTTAAGCAGCAGTCGATATGGCTTCTCTGTTTTTCCCATGACCTACCAATACTCAAGCAGAATTAAGCAAAACGTGGTGCTTTCAGGGATGTGGTCTGAAATATAGCAGCAATTTATTTCTTACAACCATCAAAGATATAACTTGTATTTCAGAAGCCATCTACTGACCTGATCTTTCACACATTCCACAGTAGCTCTACGGAAAGGAGTAATGTTACAAGCCATTGTTTGCCCATTCTGACCAAGGACACAAAGTTGGAACTTCACGGTCTCCCCTTTCTGCAGACAGTCACCTTTGTTCGCCATGCCAACAATTCCAAAAGGATAGACCTCACCTTTCATTTCTCCTAGGGAAGGGAACAAAGGTGTGCTATCATTAAGAGAGCTCAAGTTAACAGTTTTTGTGCTAATTAAACATTAAGGGTGTGTTTGTGTGTGTGCGTGTCAAGTTTACTGTCCAACAAGGTAAAAATGCAAGTCCAACAGCTCTAAGTCATCCATAGAATCACCCAACCACATAATAAAATGAAGCAACATACTATGAATACAATTAAGCCACACTACTCACCATCCTCCATGACTTCAATCATTCCCTGGTATTCAGTTTGAGTGGGATCTACACTCCTGAGAGGGCGAGTTACTTTACCCGTGTAAACAGTTGGATCAGCTTCATCCGTGATGCTATTCACTAAAAACCAGGATCAACCATATTACAAATTACAAAGTTTAATGGGAGAAGTTTATAGAGCTTAGTGCAGTTACATTGTTTCAGTCTAAGTCATTTAACATAAAATGTTCTGATATGAGTAGTAGTTCCAAGGTTCTAAAAAATCCTGGAATCCTGGTAGCAATCCAGTCCATAATACTTCTACATATTGAAAATTTGTAATTTTAAAATAGATATTATGTATGGGATGTTACAGGAAAGGTTTCAACAGTTCAAGCAGCATCTGTTGTCAATGCTGTTGTAGTTAAACTGCATTTCTATCTTGCCCTTTTTCCCTTTTCCCAGGATGGCTTACATACTTTAATTTCATCCTCACACTAACAACCTTGAGAGATAGGTTAGGCTGAGAATGAGTACTTGGTTCAAATTACCCAGTGAACTTCATGGTTGAGTAGGGACTAGAAGCCAGAGCTTCCACATCCCCATTCCAATACTCTGCCATACCATATTGGCTGCTTCTTTATTTTGCTACTATCAATATTGTTCTTCATTCTTTGCATTTCATGTTGCTATTCATTTAAATAAAACTTTCCAAAATCTTTGACAAAATTTATGTCCTGTATGTAGAAAGCTTATTGTCATTCTTCTTAGAGCAATACCTAACAATTCTAAGGAACAATAAAGTAAGGCAAGTCAGTATCACTGAATTACATGTTCATTTCTAAAGTTTCTACTTCAGATAATCTAACTTGTGAATTCTTAGAGCATTACATATATGGACATTTATAGCAATACTCTAGACAATAATTACCTAAATGAAAATGTTCAAGCCTTCCAAGAAAATTATATTCAAGTACATCAAAAGGGCTTGCCACTAGTGTATTAAATATTTTTCTTGTTAACTATATCCATCCCTTGAACAAAGTCCGCTAATTATTTGTGCATCATGGAATGACTATTTTGTATAGTTAATACTGAAATATAGTTTTTATCTACCCTGAAAAATTGAATTAATCTCTATGAACAAATCTTAAAAAATACAGCCATATCACAGAAACAGAGTAAGTCAGAAGGAGCCTCTCGGGCAATCTAGTCTGATCCCTGGCTCCACTCACAACATGCTCACCATGTGCATGTCCAGCCTATCTTTGAACACCCTCACCATGCTGTGCTTATGACTCATTCAAACATTACTGAGGAGCTACATTAATGAACATCCATTGAAATAACAGGTGACCTTCAAGCTATCATCACTCAGTTTTAGTCCCATTAGCAATTGAGAACACTAGTCTACTCTGCAGGGTTGTTGTAACTATTACTAATAATATATGTTAATTGCTCCGAACCCTAAAAAACTGTTATATATATTTAGTTTAACTAATACTTAGTTAATACTTTCCCATTAAAGAGCAGTAGGAGACACATTAAACTAATCAATTTATACAATGATTATACAATCAATGCATGTATTTTTATTCAAATGTTACTGATTTCTGTGTTTATTCCCTAAGAACTTTTGCCATGAACAAGCTAACAAAACCACTGTAAAACACAACTTTCAAATTCTGTCTTCCTGTACAAATCTGTACTTTTTAGCTAGATCATGTTAATATACTGGTGTTTTATATAAAGATATTGAATTTTCCAGTCTTTGCATTATTTCAGTCATTAAAGTAGGCACTTCCCAGATGTTTTTCCCTATGGACACATTTGGAATTTTCAATGTATCATCAGTGCCATCAGAAAACAGCAGCTATGGGATGTGTCTATTCACAAAATGACTGCTGCTCACAATACACCAGTTCATACTGGAGTTCTTCTCTCTCAGTATGTGTATACGCACACATATCTAAACTGAGGGGGTGGTGCGGGGGATCAGACCCAAAGGGAGAGAAAGGATGTGGTGCAGGAAGAGACAAAAGGGAAACTCCCCCCCCCCCGTACTCTTTTTTCCCATTCCAAGTTAATTTGCTTCATTCCAAATACCACCAAGGTCATCCTGTTCTTCCACCTCAGATCATGTTATCTTTTCTTTCTGCTCAGGTGCCAGTTTCAGGTTGGAAAAAAATGCATAGTTGTGAGAGGGAAGAGCATCGCTCTTTCTCCTGTCATTACTCATTTAAGTACTGTTCAAGACTGAGATTGCTCTTTACCGAAGTGGGAGGAACACAGTGAGTAGGCAGAGTACTGAAGTTTTGTGGGCACTGAGAAAGACTTCACTGGCACTACTGGGGCCTGCAGTCACTGCGGAACTTGGCACTAAAAACTGCAAACCTATATGCCAGCCTTCCCCAACATCAGTCCAGGTTTTTTGATCAGATTCTATCAGCCCTAGTGTGCATGGTCAATGGTCAAGAATGCTAGGAGTTGTAGTCTAAAACAACAGGAGGGAACAGAGCTGGGCAATTCTGCTGTGCACAGGTATATGGAAGTAAGTCCTATACACTCAACAAGAATTCATCTTGGACATAGAAAGGACCGCACTGAAGATATATTTTCCCTTTATGAAGCACTCAACTAAAACATGCATGTATCTTTTGTAGTCAAGTCTATTTATACATACATTTCACTGAGAACAAAAAGGTGTATCAGACAAAGAGCCACCCAACTGGAAATGCAGTTTGACGGAATTCCTAATACCTTGATTTCTTTGTTGATTTTCAAACATTATACCTTTATAAGGATTTTGGTATAAAGTAAAATAAACAACATGCTGACAACAACCAGTACAGTCACTGGACTACATTTCAGACTACATATTTAAAACAGATCGGACAATTTTACACATCACACAGAACCAGCTTGGCAATATGCAAAGGTAAGCTGGTTGTTTTGTGAACAAACTGCAGCATGCTTGACAGAGAATTTGGCTCATCATGGGCAGCTAACCTCCTCTGACCCATCCAGTCACACTGCAGGCATCCCAGGGGACACTACAGCAGGATTCAAGTACCACATTGGAGGGGCTGTCTGTGTTTACAAGCCTATTTGGGGGAATATACACTAATATTTGTGCACCTTGTTTTTTCTGTATTTTGGTCCTTTGTACACCAGCAGAATTATGAAGGTTGAAAAGTGGAAGCTTCACACAAGTGCAGCAGGTGCCAATGCTCGGCATTGATCAAGAGGCGCTCCAGCCTTCCTTGCCCTTGCCCTTGATTTGATAGGTGTCAAAAGTAAATTTTAATCCAAACCAAAGCTGTGAGTGATGTGTGTTAAGCTGGTGGGATACACAAACCCCCCCTTGAGGCAAGCTCCTCCTCATCTCTCTCCCCCACTGCTCCCCCGCTTTCTCAATCTCTGATTCATTTGTGTCCAGAGCACTCTCACCCTCCCAAGCCTCTAAGTGCCTGGGAACATGGAAAGTGTTAGCCACCTCTTTTAAGAACCAGAGTTTTGACAGGCAGCTGCCATATGGGACAGGGCTCCCCATGCTTTGACAGAGAAGTGTGCTGGCAAAAAAAAAATGTTTTGCAATGATGGACAAGGTGCTTAGGCACTCTGAAGGGGTGTCAGCAATTGTCAAAACAGGGACTGCAAATGCTGGGTCTCCAGCTGGAAGTCACAACCTCTGAAAAGAGGAAAGGGAAAAACACCGTGAGAAGCTGACAAAGGCGGCTCAGTGAAATGCAGCTTGGGCACTTGTGGAGAGCTGTTAATAGTAGCACCTAGGTTTCATCTGGCAAACAGTAAATTTGCAGTTTTCTCCACTGCAAATCCAGGCACTTTTGAACTTGGGCTCCCCTAGTGCCATTCCAGAAACACTGATCCCAGTATTATTAGTTCTGCTAATACGTGATGTCACATGTACTAGCAAATCAAGAATCACAAGAAAACATTTACCCAATTTTCACCACAAAATAAACCACTTCCAGCTTGAACAGCAACCTAAAAGTAGCTTCACCTGCATGTGTCTTGTTCACTTTCTCTGCACTGACTTTGTTTCCTTTGCCTTTTGATAAGCTGTATTCAACCATGTCTCCAAGTTCCAGGCTATCGATATCACCACAGAATTCACTGCAAACAGTTATAAAGAAATGTTGAGAATGTATCCATGACCAAGAATGCAACTAAGGTGAACAGTTAAGAAAAGTACATTTTAGCAAAATACTTTCCAATATAAAAATAATATTGAGAATTTATTTTAAAATATCATTTTAGGACAGAGTCCACCATGCTGCTGTAAGCAACTGACTTACTAAATGAGGAATCAATTTATATATTATGAAATAGCCTCAGGCCACATTCATAGTTACACCCTGTTAAATAAATTTGGATATCTCAATTTTCTATTAGCATTTTTATCTGCATTAAGACAATTCGCATGAATAAACAATTTGCATTAGCAGTTTGTGTAAATCAGGACAAGCTCATAATGTATGAGTCACCCCTTATGAAAAGGTGATATTAACTAGCATTTTTGCTAATGCCATGCAAATTTAACTGCTTCTGAAGTCTATATAAAGGAATGCTGCATCCTATTGAAGTATGATTTAGACAGGAAAGCCTTAAAAACTTTTCTGTTTTTTCAAGAATTATTTTCAGTTCCTTGATCTGACTTAGAGGTCTTAACATCCATTGCTTGCAAGCTGCGCCCCAGAGCAATTATTATTCCATTATCTGACCATAGATACAAGCTATTGTTATAAGAATAATCTTTGTCTCAGAAATTCAGCCTGTATAGTATTAACAGTCAACAGCATGCAATTCTGATACCAACTGAACTAACAGGAACTTGTATGGTACAAAATGCTCATGTTCCATCTTCTTAGAATTATAAGATGATACAGAAGGAAAAAAACACTTTCCATTTTCTTTCACATTAAGGCTAGTGGACAGTCTGTTCCTGAGGGTGGGAGAGGAGAAGTCTAAGCTCAATATCTTACTGTACTTTCCAGAGACCCAACTCATACCGTCTGTTCTACATATCCTCATACAGCAGGATATGCAGAGATCCTTACTTGCCATTGTTTACATCCAGACACCTGTTGTATGCAAAGATCTGGGAATCATGACACTGATCTAACACTGGCATTAGAAAGAGTCACTGGTCCTCTTCTAAAACCACACACATACAGAAACCATCTTAAAAAACACCAACTTCTCCACATTATTCTTAGACAATTTCATGAAGAGCCAACCTCATAAATCCAATAAGAGTAGGAGGGTTTTTGCATGATACTAACCCATCCTGGCAGTAAGCCACAGTGGGCTGGCTGTTTTGACAATCCATGGTATACTAGACAGATGGTCAGGCTCGTGGTATGTATTTGCCCCTGCCTCCACAACTTTTGACTGCCTCCGTAACTTTGTAGGTACAGGGAAAAGGTGCTCTAGCAATTTGTTAAGAATGGAAAAAAACTCTTACCACTTTTGTTAAGTTTACCCTGCCCTCTTGGTCACCCTTAAAAAGGAATTTTGAGAAGGCAATATTTTTTGTCAGGGACACATAAAGACTACACTGTTTTGAGAATCACTGGATTATTTACATAAAATGACAAATATGTTCCAGGTGGTGCCAGCTCCACTTAAAATGTGGAAAAGAGCTCAACCACAGATTCTGCTTCAGTGAACTCTGCATCACTGTCCGCAGCAACCAGAAACACCCAGCAGTTGTGTTGAGACTCCAGTGAACAGCTGTGTTGATCAGAAAGAAACTGCTTCAGTTGGCCTCTACATGGTCTGGCATAAGAGCCTTTAGCACAATCATGTACCTGTAATGAAAGAAGATCTCCTTATCGTGATTGGCTGTTTCAATAAAACCAAAGTTATCCTTTAGAGTTGCCACATATCCCAAAAGCCTTTTTGAACTGTAGTTTCTACCAAGCATTCTGACAGATGTAGCTGTTTGCAGTCCTGTTCTCTTAACTTCACAAACTGTAAACTCAACCTGCATGAAAAGCATACAAGAGTGATAAAAACAGGATCTATTCTAAAGGTTTTAGAGACTATTAGTAATTTGAAAGTAGTTAACTATACATATAGCTTGTCCTCTGCATTGAGAATAGTTAATGGCAGTCTTATATATTCTTCTGAATGTCCCCTCATTAAGGCTACCCAACTTTCAATAGATCAAAACCCTTTTACTATCCTATTAAAAAGTTATTAGGTTAACAGCTAAATAAGTCCAACTGCTTTTCTAGCTTTGAATCTACCAAGCAAGAGATATTTTTATACTAATTCAAACAATTTCTCACAATAACTAATCCCCTTTCTGTTGGAGTCTCATTCTTTTGAATATATTACCAAAATCTAGCCTTAAACAAATCTTACTGTATGAAATATTGACATTGACTATAAACTCTATTATTTTAACTGCTGAACAACAGAAACATGTCACACCATTCTCACTATACATGTTTGTCAATATTTAGAAAATAATGAGTACACATTCTGAAAATTAATAATCATAATATGGATAATGAAAACTGAGAAACAAAAATAGCCCTGACTAAGGTAACTAGCAATATTCCTATAACCTGAAAGAAAATGTTTCAAGCACTATGCATAGTTATATTGCCTTATCTCCTATTTGAGGAGAAGTAGATCCTTCTACATCCTTGGCTTGATAGGGAATGGTCAGCTTCTCTCCGCAGTCATCATAAGCAATTATTCCCTCTTCAGCTTCCTAAAAAGTGGAGAGCAGGAAAAACAGACTAAAAAGTGAAACTATTCAACTTATTTAACTGATCCTAGTTTAACAGTAAATACAAATATGGCATGGTAACATGCATATAGTTGTTTAGTGACAAGAAATAAATTGAGTAGTATCACAGTTCTTGGTATCTTTCAGTTACAATAGGCCAGTTTACACCATCTCTTTTAAAAGCAAGTTTCTTTATTTCTAAGGAGTATGAATAACTATTGCAGAAATTCAAGCACATATATTCCCTCTCCCTCTCCCTCACACACACACACAGAACACCTATTATCTCCCAAGTAACTGGCAATCTGTTTCTGTAAAACAGATTTTATTAAAACCCAATTAAACCAAACTGATATGGTAATGAAGAAGTCTATTGTAAAAGATATATTCTTATTCCAAATATTTAACTGAAAGATTGCATCCTTTGAACTGCATCCTTTTTAATGTTAAACAAGGTTTTACTGGACCTAAATCTCTACTAATAGATTCAGTTTCAAAGCACATATATAAGTACATATATAATGTTCATGGGAAACTACACAGTTGAGGCAACACAGAAGTGTAACACACATTATCTTGTTGGACAAGTATGAGTCCTTGGACAAGTCATAGGCTGGGAATGACTTAGCACAATGGCTTTTTTAAAATGACTGGCCTACCCTCAATCTCATGAACTAGTAAAGTCTTTGTAAGAGAGACTCAGAATTAATTTATTTACACACACACCCCAATAGCTGAAGCTCTCAGCTATCTGTTTTAATACTTTCAGAATTCTGTTGGCTATTGGCCTATTAAGTATAACTAGCACTCCATAAAGAACAATTGCCAGATTGGAAAAAAAAGGGTTATGAAGACTTATAGGCCAAGACCACTAACTCTACAACAAGGTGACATTATTAATTCAGGTAAATCTGCAACTGGACACCACACTGTTGCATTCTTCTAAGTATTCTCTGGTAAGAGTTATAATTAGTTAGCAAATGAATAAAGGAAGGACACTTCATCAATATGACCTTACAGAAGGCACATATTTATGTGACAACTCAAGCTATATGTTTAAACTATTTTAAGCACACTGTTCTGGATGCTCTTCCTGTCTGAATGTTGGAGTTCTCATATCAATATTCAGTTATCCATTCTGCTAATTACAAGACATTAGGTGAAGAGAGCAATTCTATGACCCCTAGACAGCATCTGAGGGGCCACAGAATATTTTGGATTTCCAGCTCCACCACTGGAGAGAACACTTCAATTCTGGATTTGGGAATAAGATCTAATCCCCCTCCCCATCATAGCAGGTGTGGAAAACATCCTCAACAGCTCCCTCTTCAGGACTGAGAACAAGGGCAAAAGAGCATTTGGATGGATGAGGAAGGGAAGAGACTAGAGAATCTAGGGTGCAAACTATCTTGAGATCTCTCGAGACTCCTTTCCTCCCTCTGCATCAAGGACTGAACCTATAGGATTGTGACCTAATTTTATTTTGTTTTGAATTAAAACTAGCACTGTTCTATAAGTGTACTTGAAGGCATCCTGGATCCCAGAAGATCACAGACAGCAAACGTTAAATTACCTAAGCTATTAAATGCAAATAGCTTATTCACTGTGACTGGAGGGACATTTACAAAAAGTGGGAACTTCTGCTTAATTTTGTGCACAAATATTGGCCGTGGGAATAGATTCACCATTATTCCAGGAACTAAATGCCTGCAAGTACTTAACCCGATTTGAAATCCCAAGAAAGGTTCCATGACTCAGCTGGACCTTTTCTCTAATTGGGTAATTGACAATTTGCACATTCTAGATGCAACAGACTTTGGCATTTGACTGTGGATGGGGGCCCATGACTCTATTTGGAGTAGGGAGCGGCATACAAATGCAAAAATAATAAACTTTATCTTCATTCTGTTCATGAAGATAAAACACAAGTACTGAATGGATACTTTTCTTCAGACAGGGAATGTATTATTTAGCTGCATGCTGTCACATCTATCTATGACATTTTCAGCAAATTATTATTTTTCACAAGAGGAAAAAACAATAATATTACCTTCTCTTTTCCTCCTTTGCTTGGACTAGTGGATTTGGCAGAAGTGGCTTCTTTTTCTATAGTGCCCACAAAACGATGATCTGACTGGGTATGGAATGAAACAGTGCCTTTTGGAAGTTTCTTAATCCTTATAGCATGATTTCTTTGAGCAGACAGCATATCCTGGAAGAGGAAGGTCCTTAAATTGTTAACTGAATCAGCATCAACTTGGTAGCCTAAATTCTGTAAAACTAAAGTTTTACTTACAGGGACCACAGTAAACTCTACTTCATCTGAAATGTGGAGTTGGTTGCCATCTAGAATTTCACTGAAGTGAAAGAACATGCGGGCATCTCTGTCAACACATTTAATGAAACCAAAGCCATCTCTCATTGCAGCAATTACACCCTAGGGATGAAACACAGGCCAATTATTACAACTAACGAAGGCTCTGTAACTGATATGTGTCAAATGCAAAGAATAAGTAACATTTATTTAGGGCTATTGGTGCAGTTTATAAATTCCAAAGAGAAATAAATTTAGACACTTGAATGTTGTGGGGCAGGGGGCAGAAAGTTTCAGGAAAAATCCCTAGCATTTAGTCGAAGGCTTAGTGTTTAGTCTCTCAAAAAATTCAACAACTTTGGGTTATAAAATAGTTCTTTAGAATTATAAATGCAAGGTTTAAAATATTCATATTACTACCTAATTATTATTTCCCCCCAAAAACTATCCTCTTCCCACCCCTCAATTTCCATTTTTCTCACCCCCCTCAAAGGCTTCTCCAAGGCTTCAAAAATTCCAGAAATTTTAACTCTCCAGTAATGTTGACTGCTAAATAAAGAGTACTGGGTTATCTTAAGGATGAAGCAAGGAGATGGGTGGACAATTTTGCTGATTTGTGCTCCCCCAGGATGAAGTCTGCAATGCCAATGAAAGCACAAGTTCTATTGCAACACAAAAGAGCATAACAATATTCCTGAATATAGCTCAGGGTTTCTATTTGCCTCTCACCTGACTATGAACAGCAGCTCCCAATTTAACATCCACACACACACAGTTGATCACATCTACAGAATTTTATCCTGCTCTGTTCTAGCCTTTAAAAAGATTTTTTAGCTTAGTAAGGTAATAACAACATTCAAGCTGCATATGAAGTCCTTATGTTGAATCAGCTATATGCAAAACTTGAGCAGCCTCTCCCTGTTAAAGGTGTAGTAGCCATTTGAAGCTTCAACGATGGAAGTGCGGAAATCAAAGCAGAAATAAAGCACAGAACAGGCAATACCAAAGATTAATGGAGCAGGGATTTGCAACTGTCCTGAATAATTCACAAGGTTAGATAAGCCCAGTTATGCTTATCAGCCCACAAAAGGTACTAATAAACAAGTTTTTCCCCACTTACCTTCCTGCCCACACATCTGCAGTAGTCATTTGTCCCACCCCGCAAAAAGAAGCATCTATGGAGGACTTTAAAGAAAACTTCTTTAACCCAGACAGTAGTCCCTGCAAAAATCCTGCACACACCTTAAGCTGCAGTTGGACCTAAATCAAGGTAGCTAACTCTTATTATGAAAGACCTCTTTCTTACAAAACTTTGTCATTAAACACACTCCATCTCTCAGTCTAATATCTCAGAGGAATGAAATTTATTGCAACAGTAGGTCATGCATAACAAATTTGTATTGCAGATGAGGTTCCAAAGAAATATATAACTAGTTCTACCTGTTGAAAATGGCTCTAAACATGTGCTGCTCAAAGCATGACCCACTCGCACCATAAGAAAAGATTTAAGGTGTAGAAATTTCAAAAGGAGTTTGATGTAACATAATCCTACCTTCTCCTTCAGCTGTTTTAGACCACAAATCTCATTTTCACTAACCACTGGCTATACCTGCTGGGGCTCATGGGAATTTAAGTCAACATATCTGGAGGGCACAACATGGGAAGACTGACATAGGAAGACTGGTAAAAGAATATTAAAAAAAACCCACTGGATGCATGCAAATGTTTGAGCTCTACTAAAGAAACCCTCTGGACCCTGGCCATGAACTGAATTCCACTTTCTGATGATAGTGATATGGGACGTAAAAATGGATTTAGAGGAAAAAAAGAATAGAAAAAATTCTATTGAATTACTGTTCCACACCTACCTTTAAAACAGGTCTATGTTAATCTAAGAAACTCTCTTTCCCACAGATCTTTACAAGGGCAAATTGGACAGATAACTAGATTATCCCATGTAATTCTTCCTGCCACAAGATCATTTTCCCATTGGAAGGCATTCATACAATCATGGTTCCCGCAAGGCAACTGAGTCCATGCAAGGAATCTATACCCACCCCTCATCTGATTAACTTAAAAAAATGTTCTCCCAAAGATCAAATTTTGAATCATTAAATTAGAAACAAACTTTGAAGTAGAAAATGTATCTATCACTTAAGCAATTTATCATTTCTACCTATACAAATTCAAGTTTTCTTATGGTTCTTTATAATTCGAGAACAAGACAGAGATAATGGCAGACTTTGGTAACTTCAAGGTGTGAGAGTTTTTAGAAAACTTCAGGGAAAAAACCTTAAATGGGGGGAGTGAAAGCCAGTGATAACTCAATGGCACAAAATGTTGACAGAGGCATAAAACATGAAATGGGGAAAGAAAACCCAAAATAGACCAGAAGACTGGATAGTCTCAGGCATGGGGGCAGAGAATGGTATAGAGTGGCTGGAATGTTTAATAGTCTGTATTGCAACTTCTGGTTGCAGATCTCCCATGCACCATAGAAATATAAACGTATAAACTTACAGCTTCTCTCTGCAGCTCTACACCTTTTTTGCTTAAGGCACAGCATTGTCTCCACAGCAGCAGTATGCAGAACATTTACAATTCTCAGTCTTCATCATGATAGGATTCTGGCACCATGTTACAGTAGTAGCAATGCAAGAACTACCTGGCTATACAATCATCACACATAAGTCACATTCATGTCTTATCTATCTGCACAAGGCCCTAATAACTTACCATTTCTCTAGCCTCACTAGTGAATTGGAAAGTATTGGGAAGAACTTCAATATTAGTGGCTCGTTCCAATTTGTCACGCCGATCAGTTGAAATATTAAATCTAACGTGGTCACCTTCCAACAACGTCACTTTTGATTTTGTATCTTTGTCTCCAAATGGAAGTTCTTTAGGAATCACGAAGTCAACTTTTATACGCCCAGGTAAGGGGTCATTCTGATCACAGTATGAAAGGAAGTTGAGACAGATCAGAGATTTTCTAAATTGTACAGTCTGTAAAACTAGCATCCATTTTCACTGACTCCCAAAACACTTTTGCAATAAGCCCTAATCATAACCAGTCTTTTCTCCATTATTATTTTTATTCTCAAATTCTTCCCTTTGCTCAATGCTATAGGCTATCCAGGTCACTTAAAATCAAACATTTATAACCTCAGTATTATATATAAATATCTGACAATTTTAGACACTGGAGCAGCCTACCCTATACTTTTTCCCTGAAACTGCAATATCTGACTCACTGGCAGTGCGTAAGTAGCGCTCATGCATTTACTGACTCTTTATTGTAGTACTTCCCAGGGTCCTTTTATGTTGGCTATGTATTGCCCTTACAGTAGTGATTACTGTGTGGAAAAGCAGTGTACTACTATGACTTGTATCAACAGGAATGGTTCAGCCTGCAAAAGCTGTTTGGCCACCTTTCCTACTTTCACCTTGGCTGGGGAAAGTAGTTCTGTGAGGAGGAAACAGGGATCTGACTAGATGTTTTTTTTAACTCCATTTTTGAATGAGTACCTACAGAGCAACACAGCTGTTATTAACTATCATTTTCCCATTAGTCTTCAAAAACAAACTTGCAGAGAAAGCAGCGGTCACAAAATAGCATCTTTACTGTCCCACAAGCTGGAGAAAAATAGCAGCAGCTTTAAGGAGGACAGACTGTTTAAGCAGCAGCTCATCCTGAAATATGGCTAAGAGATGAAGGATGGCGCTTAACCAGATTTTCTCCTCAGCTTTCCCACCTCCCTTTCAATGACATTTTCATTTCCTTCTTTGTTCTCTTTATGCCTTGTTCAATAAAAAGTTTTGATTTCTTGTTGCATCCATCCCCTTATTCTAATGAAAATAAAGAGGTTTTTTTTTTCTTTTTAGTTTTTCCAAATATCCCTTTTCTCTTTCCCTTCCCTCCCTCAAAAACCTATTAGGGAGCTGATAATGCAATCATATACATATCTACTAGGAATTCACATTTGTTTTAATAATTCTTCCCGGGAGAAGGGTGCATAAACTTTCATGTTTTAACAATGGGATACAAGTCAACAGAACAGACTGTATGCACATAGTAAACCCCCACCTTTTCCAATAAAGTAATGTAGAAAAAAATATTTTAAAGTGCATTTATCTTAGATCACCTCCCACTTCTAAGCAACACAAATTCACATTACGAATTGATCCAACTCCATTCACTTGGCATTGGGTGCAGCATCTATTTCCCCACAATTTCATTACTACATATTGATGTGAGGCATAAAAAGACCTTTGGCAGACTATGTACCCACCAATCTTGCTGTCAGAAGTAATAATGACACACTGAGGCTTCTAGGAAAAAAAGGCTCTACAGTGTAGATTATGCCACTTTTACCTGATTCTTGTTGGGTACTTTCGAAATTACTTTGGTTACAGTTCCCTCGAAGTGTTCAATGCTGATATCTTCAAAAATAACAGTTCCTTGAGGCAAAAGTCTTACATCAGTTGCAACTTCTTTACCCTTTAAACAGAATATAAAGTGAAATAATTAACTGCGGAAATGTAGTACAAGAACCTGTAGTAAGTCACGCACACACATATATACACAAATACAATAAAGATGCTTTAAAATATCTCTTTAATGCCATAAACCTAAAATTTAATTTTTATGAAGTTTAACCTTACATTTCTGTCTTTGATTGTAAACTCCACATCATCACCAGGCTGTAAGGCTTCTAGATCTCCTTTAAATTCACTATAGTGAAAGAATATTTCCTTTACAACATCTCCCCTTTCAATGAATCCAAAGGCTTCCTAAGAGAAGAACACAATTGTTTAGCCAGGAGAAGATATGACAGATTCATCATAACATCTTCTAGTTCAAACTAGGAATTTTAAGTCACAACCAACTTTATTAAGTAAAGAGTCACAAAATACAGACAGGCAAAATATATACAGCCCAATCCAATGCATGCTCACTAGAGCTTATTCTTAAGGAATTATAAACAGGATTGCAGCTTTAGAAAAACTGGAACTCATAAACTGTCCATCCACAATATGTTTAATGGGACTCATAAGAAGTATTTTACAGTTCCATAGCTTCACAAAGAAAATCACACTTAGTAAGAAAGCCTAATTCCTGACTTCAAAAGAAGTTAAAAGTAGTGAACTGTTACTCACCTTCATGGCACAAACTACTCCTTGACATCGAGCTTGTTTCTTTTTCAAAAGCATGATGTTGCGAGCGCTTACAGCACCAGTACTAGGAAAAACAGTGCATTCAATTGATACAAAGTGAATCAGTGTCTTACCACAACAGGGTCAAGCTATAGAAAACACTTCTAATGTATTTAAATATACAAAATGTTATTTTACAAGAAAAACATGCTCTGTTGCAATATGGTAAATTTTAGAAGATAAGTGTTATACCGCTTATTTATCTTTATTTTGTTAGTTCTAACAAAAGGCAGGTTTCCAGTTAGGCTGAAGTTTGCCTGTGCCATTGCTAAAAGAGGACAGGCAACAAATGTGAGTTATCAATTTTAAGAATTGTTCCCAAAACAGTATTTTCAGAAACACTACTGCAACAGACGGAAGATCAGAGTTCACTAAACAAACTTCAAGTCAAAATAATAGCATTAATACCTATAAAGTTCAGCATGTAGGCTAATATAGATTCAGTACATTACAAGGTATCAACTTACTGTTTATTTGTATCAATAATAAAATTTATTTTATCTCCAGTTTCCAGCTGAACATTTCCTTCAACATCTTCTGGGGTATATGTTAAGTAGAATACTTCCTGTAAATTATAATTTGATAGCATTAATATTTTGTTAGCACTCTTAAGACAAATTATAATATACAAGTTAGCTTATCTTCTAACTTTTAGAACTTGGGAATTGTTTAGAACATTTGCAGTATGTTTAGAATTTTTTGAAACTAAACAATAGTCACATTGTAAACATTAGTGAACAATTAACTTTTCTACTTAAATATTTTAACTAGCCCTATAATTCTAGACTCAAACTGATTTTTCCTTGGTTGAATAATACATTTTAGCAATTTAAATTTAATTTTTTAAGGTACAGTTAAAACTATGTAGTGACAAGTACTTAAAGCATATGGGAGGATCAGTCAAAAAGTTTAAATAAATGTGTAAGTTTTACCCCATTACGTTCGTAGCATACACTCCCTGTTGGACTCTGACCCGGGGCAGCTGGAGATTTACTCTCTAAGTTGTGAGGAACAGCACACACAACCTACCAGTCAAAAAAAAATCCATTGCTAATTATTTCCAAAGGCAGCATTATGCATCAGACTGTTAGTTATGTTCTATAACACCATCAGGGATGCACTTTACAGTAACCCACAACAGTATGCCATGCAAAAATTTTTTAAAAAGTATGCCATGCTGCAAAGCTTTTTATCTTACAGTATTTCTGTAACTGTAAGAATTGTCCTTAGTTAGGTAAAACACCATTTTTACGTGCTAGCCAAAACAAGGGGGAAAAATTGAGAAAAATCTTTTTTATGCAACTAAGGAGAGGCATGCTACACTCAACTCTGCCCTTGTCTATTTAACCACAGCAGATACAAATGGCATGCATGTTAAAATGAATAATAACCACTAACTTGTCCATTTATTCGCTCTTCAGGTAATGTTTCTGTTTTTATCTTCACCAGTTTAATAGCAATTGGTTTTCCAGTTCGCCGGTCAGAAGAAACTTCAAATTCAACATCATCTGTAAAGCAAATTAATTCTTTTTAAAATTTTATAGGCTGTCTTTAAGACATCTTCCAATAATCAAGAAAGCATTCATAGCCTTAAAACATTTGTTCAGGTTCCTTGAAGTACCAACTTCATATCAATATGCCTGCAAAAATCTCAACATTAGATATCCTGCTAGTAAGCTTAGTTGTCAAAACAATTAGGCTGGCTGGCAAAAGGGACTGGCTTGTTGTGTCCCTGCCCCCACTTGTCAGCTTGAACAGACTTCTACATCTGCTACACTCTATCATTACAGTTCTCAAGTGCTCTGTAAAAACTGACCTGTTTACTTTGACTTGCAATTAAGCTATGACTTTGAGTACCATTGTGTATACGGTTCTGGTCTTAATCATTTTATTATCACTGTTTTGTAGTTTTGCTGTATATGATACTATAGAAGGGTTTCCCTTATAAGGTGACTTTTACATCTTCTAAATTAAATAATTCAAAACATAAAGAACAGCTAATACTAAACAGTACTAAGATATCCAACCTAATCCAGACAATTATATTCCAGTAACAAGTGAAGTCATCACATATACACAAGGCTTTACAGCTTTGTTTAAACTAGACAGGTATATCAATGCTATGTTTTGTAAATAAGCTCTACTTATCTCCAAAACTACACAGTTTCAAAAGCAACTTTAGATTTACCATTTGAAATAGTACTGTCTTCTCCCACAGCAATGAATATAGCTTACAAACTCAGGTGGTATGAAAAAACGAAATGGGACAAATTTATGCAGGACAAGACTATCAAAGAGCTACTAGTCTTCCTGGCTATATGCTATCTTCAGTTCATACTGGAGATGCCTGTACACACAAACTTCAGGAATACAGACAGGAGGGTACTGCTGCACCCATCTCTTTTTTTTGCAAATGGGACAGCATATAAATGTTCCAAATAAATAAATCTCCTGCTTGTGGGTTCTTGTGGGCATCTGTCTGGCTACTGCATGCACAAATTACAGAACTAGATGAACCCCTAGTCTGATTCAGCCTGGAATTCCTATGCATTATGTACAGCATTCCTATCCCCTTCTTTTTGTATAGCAGAAGATTCCAAACTTTCTAACTACAAGGAATCTCCTCTAGCAAACTAATGCCTGTATTTTGTGTTTAAAAATGGAGGCATATTCTAGGGTCATAAACAGGTCATACAACGCACAACCCAGACAAACTGGACCTCAGTGTGATCAACAAGATCTAGAGTACAGATAATAACTACCTGTAGCTGTACAGAACAGTAAAATATAACAGCAAAGGACAACAAGAATTTTTAACTGCAGAACTCCAGAAAAATCTTCAAGGAAGCTCAAAGATGCTCAGAATGTTCAAGATCTTTTCCGGTGCAGCATTATCTCAGAAGCAGCCATGCGGTAAAACTTTACCAATAAAACATATTTCTTAAGCTTCATATTCATTCTCTGTCTAGTTCTAGGATGGATTACAACTGGCCCCACCTGCTCCATCCTTGATCCTGTACACCAATTACTGCTATATTCTGAGATCCTTCCCAAATGGGAGTTTGGTTCTTTGGCTTAAAAGGTTCCTCACCCTGACCCTAGCTGCTGCAGCTGCTACTTTTTAGTCAAGCAAATGTCTCTAGTGGTAAAAGTGCTAAATCCATACAAGGACCCTTCAGTTATTAATTCAGAAAATTCTACTATTTGATAGATTACCTCCTACTTTAAGTTCCTGTAGGTTGCCATTATACTGTGAACAGTGGAAGAACAGTCTAGCTTGCTGTTCTGAACACTGAATGAATCCATAGGAGGTCAGCAGTTTTTCAATAACCCCAGTTTCACGCAGTCCTGCAGAAGTACCATTGGGGTACCCGTTGTGTCCATTGTTATGGAGAAGGTTTGGATCAAAGCTCATCTGAAATCAAAAGAAACCTGTGAACTCCTCAAAGGTAAGTGAAGGTCGCTGTTTAAATTACAGAGGTAAGAACATACGTTTTAAGCAGGTGGACAGATTTTGCATGACACCTGCCTACTTAAGAGCCATATGTACCTATACTGTCTCTGACCTTTAACAACTATACACAGGAAATTGCCATTTATTCCTCAACTGAGTGCAAAGTAAAACAGCTTTGTAATTAGAATTACCCTTCTATGTTAACTTGACTTTGCCTATGGATGGCAGAGTGGAGAAGTTAAAAGTGTTGAACTGGGATTCAGGAGATATGGGTTCTAATCCCTACTCACTCATGAAACTCAGTGAATAACTTTGGGTTCCTTGCAGGAAAAGGGCAGCGTATAAATATAATAAGAAAGCAATGTCACAAACCTAATTTTAAGGCAATTTCCATATTTAAATTACTAGCTACTTATATCTCATGTTGACCTAGTAACTCAAAATATTATGCTTATTCATTAATGGCTATGCTCCTTCAGCTTAAATACTCTTTTTCCATCAATAAATGGCTGTATTACTTCCATAAGATAGAGAAAATTGGCCTATTAAATTTGCAATAATGATCTTACAACACTTTAAAACAGACATTAAAAATGTTAAACTTCTTGGCTATCAAGTTAAATTCAGACAGAAGTTAGTATTAGAGCATCCCTTTCAACATTTACTACCATAAATACCAATGAACACAGCATGCAAATCAAAGTTCAAGACAAGGAAGTGCTAAATTCATGCATTTTGAGACTACATATTTAAACATGCTGTAGTTTCCTGTGTATCTGTTTAAGAAAACAAGATAAAATCTCCACAGCACTAAGTAGCCACTAAGTGTACAAATATCCAAATATAGGAAATTTTAAAGTACCCATCTACCATTAAAGTTTTATGACTGAATAAGTCACCTATTTGTTGCACTGATAGCAACTCAGATTATCAGCTAGAGTAAGTTTATTTACTCTTCCAAGACAATGCTAAATACAAAACCCACATGCAGCATTTGGAAATGTTAAGGCTGCAATTCTCCTTTGTACACTTACTTAGGAATAAAAAAATTCAATTGAATTTGATGGGAGTTAAGATATATAGGAATGGCCAAAACAGCTGGTACAGAAATTAAGATGACAATAATACAGAATGGAAGGAATTTCTCCTTTTGCAAACAAGAACAGAAAACCTCCAGGTACACCAAAAAAATCCCACCTGAATAAAATCCAAATGCATACATACCATAATTAATAAGTATCAACATAAAATACAAAAAGTCCTAATCAGACACAAATGCTTCTGGAAATCGTTCTTGCAACTTTAATTACACCCTCTTTCCTATTGAAAGTATGTCAAGTAGATTTAAATCTATGCCATCATTAGTTTGTGGATTTAAGAACAGAACTTGAACTTGCTCATACCTGTAAGCAGGCAAGGTATCATTTCAACCATGCATAAAATGAAGTTACAAACAATGCCCCACCCCCATATAGAGCCAGGCTTTCATTATGTTTCTAAAACAGATACAGGAAAGCACAATCTAAGAACCCAGCAAGATTTCTAGCTGGTTCAGGTGGATTTTATTCATTAACCTGTTGAGATTTAATACCAGTGAAGTTAGAAGTGAGAACATACACAGAGAAAAGTTAACTGCTAAGGATCCCCATGCTGACATGTCTGTTAACTGCTGCCCTGACTTACAGATCTCTGATAAAGGGGGGTCCTCTTCTGTTTTTTAGACCCAGATGAAGTAGAAGATGAAGAGAAAGGTAAAGGATGAGAAGGAGGGGGAGCTGCAGGAGGGGGGAGAGGATCTGATGACACAGTATAATGGTTCTCCATCTCATACAGCTGTGATAACATAGTACACAGTATAACTAGTCAATAGTTAGCACATCTTTTAAATACATCCAAGCAACTATCAAATTCCATGCCTCAAGAGACTTATCTGGAAGTCAAAAGCAGTCAATCCAAATTTCCTTTTAAACAAGATTACAAAATAAATGGTATAAACAGATACTATTTCTAGGTCCATAACTCCTCTTCAACAATGTTCTGGGTTGCTCTCACTACAAAGGCACTGACCAGCTCTTGTGCAAAAACAATCACAAGTAGTATCACTGGAAAAAAATGTGTACACGTAATGGATTAAGCTAGCAGCTGTTGCATTATGCATGTTTGTGCACAGCAGTGAAAAATATGACCAGATAACCAGTATTTTATTTCTCTCCTTTCCCATTTTAAAGGAACAACAGAACTCCAAGACCAAGGTGAACAACTACTGGTATTTTAAGGAAACAAAGCCTACTTGCTTTTACACAGGCTCCATTTTGCAAACTGTAGTATTCAAACTTTGAGTAAGAGACCAAAAGACTTATGTCTATGGCATGTTACATCAGCATCTGAAGGGGGTATGTTCATACAATGACAGTTTGCAATTTAGAACCTGAGATAGGTGGACTACAATTCATAACATTAAAACTTGAGCAGAGATTGTCGCTCCTATCTTCTCTCTCCCATGATTTAATGGTGATAATAAATTTCAGGCATAAAGATATCAAAATTTAATTTTTAACTGAATTTTCTACCACCTCAGGAATAGTAGCAGCATGTTAGGACCAGGTTTCAGTTCTTCCCAGTAAACAAAGAACTGTGCTGCACAGAGATAAGCTCAAGAAAAAACACTAGCATCAATTTATGTCCTATATTCTGCTAACATGCTACATTAGCATAAGAGTCAAAGAGTGTCGCTGGTCAACTTCTTCCTAAATGCAGGAAAAGTCTATTTCTAGACTGATGTACAACATAAGTATTTGGTTTTTTAGGTCACTAAACAAGATGGTTTAAAGCTTGTTTCCTGAAAGAATCTTTATTTCATGATGTAACTTAGTCGGACTAAGGGTCCATGTAGCCCAGTGCTATTTACTCTGACTAGAAGCAACTGTCCATGAATGGGTATTCCCAGTCCTACTATTGTATCTTTTTCAACTGGAGCTGCCAGGAATTGAACCTAGAATCTTATGAATGCAAAACATGTGCCCTGTCTCCGAGTTATGGCCCTTACCTGCGCTATATTTAAAGTCCATCTTCAACAGTTCAAATAGTTTTAAATATGACCTCGAGAAACTCAATTTATGTGCTTTGGATTTGTGACTACTCAATTTCCATTTCATAAGACTTCTGGAGTTTTAAGATAGAAACCCCGTCACCTCTTGGTATGAGACCCAAAATACATTGCCTCACTATGAAGGACACTGGCTTAAATTAAAAATCTTAAACTTTTAGATAGTTATGTGCTAATCTAACAGGCTGGTTAGAGAACTCCTAAACAATTTCTGTGCTAGTTAAGGAACATGATGGGCAAGTCTCACTTAACTATTAACTATATTCCAGCTAGAGGTGAAGTTCTCACATAAAAAATAAAAATTGGCAGACATGTGCTCTGCCTATTTTTGAAAGAATATTCTCAAAATTTGAACCTGCTGCCTCCTGGCAATACGTAAGAGGATTTGGACTTCATTTTCTACAAAAGAATGACACAAAGAAATCCAAAATTCTCTTAAGTTCTGGGATAGTTTAGCTTTTAAACAGCTGGAGAGGTAACCAATTGCCCTATAACAGGAACCAGCCCTGGTGCAATGACCAATGAAAAGAATGACTGGGAATGAGGGGTGAGTGTGAAATGGTTTTCAAACTGAAACTGTCAAATTAGTGTAGCAGTCTGCTCACTGTGCTCTGTTGAGGTTACAAGATGCCTCAGAGGTCCCAAGATGAGCAGACATTTTTGCTAGTAATTGGCGAATTGGCCACATTTTTCTTGCTCAAAGGAGGTTGTTGCATCACACCATCTGAGCTAGTTTGGCTTTACCCTTAAGAATATTGCTAGTATGGCAAAAGAACTTACTGATTGGCCATAAGGTGATAAATTCAGTCCGACTGGAGATGCATTGCCCAGGTTGGCACTAACGTATGCAGTAGGGGGAGAAGACGGCATGGAAAATTCAACAAATTCTTTCCAGGTGCTTGCCATATTTTTACGCCTGTTTCAACTTAATTTTATAATGCTGCATATAACAAAATCAAACAAGACAACCTTGTCAATGTATATTTGCCACTTATCCAGTGTCATAAAAAGCTGCCATTCTGGCAGCCTCCTAACATATTAGACAAGAAGGGATTGATGTGCTAGTTAAGGAAGCATTTAAAAGCTTTATTTTATTTCAGTGGGGTTCTGAAATGGAGAGAAACTAGCTAGCTGTACTCATGGCTACTATTAATTCAGCTGTCCTTATAGCAGACAATTCACATTTAAGCCTACCAGCTTATGAAATGGAGACTCACTGACTGATACCAGTAATAGGGAGAAGGATATGGAGAAAGTCTGAAATCCAGATTTATAGCATTTGAGTAAACTGATTTCAAAGTGAGAAACTGGAAAACAGTAGCAGAAAGCTTAATGAAATAGCTACAATTATAAGACTGCATTCCATGGTTAGCTTAGCAAATATAATGAAACAGCAATACTGAAGAATTTGGATCATTTAAGATAAGCGCCATAGCCAGATGTTAGCTCTGCTTTGATATACTGACCAATGAAGGCAGTGGAAATTTAAACATTACTGAACTCATATCAAATAACAGTTTTAATTCATAAAATCTATTTAATGGTTTATGCACCAACCTCGCAGTGATATTCTAATATTGCACTTTCAGTAGTATTCACCGATTCTTCGTTTCAGCACACGTTTCAAATTTTGAAGATTGCTATTGTTAAAAAAAGAGATAGCAAGAGACAAGTGATCTATCAAGCTAATAAGGAATAACTGGTGCTGCACTGGGCAGTTTCAGCACAGCACTGAAGAAAACAAAGACTACTAGCAGCGTTGGGACGTGCTCTTTTGAAGCTGTTGAGTAGGCACAAACTTCTTGTTTCAGATCAAGTGTTGTGTCTTCAGTGTAAAGTTTACTCTTCTTTGGTCTTGTTTTGTTGTTACGATGTGATGTGTTCCTTTGCTGATCTGAACTTGAAGCAGCAGTTTCAGGTGGTAAATTCTGTTCTGTTACACTTCATACTGAAGAGGGAAAGACAAACAAAAAGTTTATCACAGATTTTAGATATGCTACAAACTTTACCAATGTGATCCTACTACTGACCAGATAAGATTTCTCACAAGTCTCCCAAGATCACACAAATGCTTTAAGAAAGCATCCAAATGTTGAGTGAATAGCAATCACTCAAGGTAAACCTAGATAGTGCACTGAGTGCAAAAACTGCTAACTTTTTAAATGACAACTAGGCCTTCTTGCTTAGCTTCAGAATCAAGCTAACCAACCAACCAGAATTAAGCTCAAACTTAGCTTTGAGTTTGTTCCTGTAGGTTTTGATAATCAGGATTCAAATCTGTTCTGTTACTTCAAGATACATGAAAATAAGCATAATATTAATAACAATGTGCACAAAAGCACATTTTGAACAACTATTTCTTTTCCAAAGGAAAGGGCAAAAGCACATATGGAAAACACATCTCCAACAATTATACTTTCCAGGAAAGTAGGCGATCTGAATGTGTCAATACAGATAACTGCAGTAAATACAGGCTATTACACAACATGAATAACCAGCATAACTATGCTGCAAGCACAAAACTGTATACAAGAGGTTTTCTGCAAGCCAATTATCCAAGTCAATCCCTGCAGTTTGTCCAGACCAAGAGCGAAGTTGACTGCCAAAAGTTTTAACAACAACTTAAGATCTGCAAGTAATTTTTTTGTTTCAACTTGTTTGTAATTCTGATCCTTCAGGTTCAGACTGGAATAGGTTATATTTAATTTGTATATTTGTTTTACTCCTAACCCCTATGCACCAAGAAGAAACAGAATGTTCTATAGGCAATGATAAGAGGTTAGTTTAAGGTCTTCAGTGGCATTTAATTTCTGTGTTTCTTCATGAATGAATTGGTTGCTTATTACAAGTGGGTGGATATCAGGACATTTTAAAGCACAGATAAATCCAGATGGAATCACCCAACCTTCATAGGAAATGGAATGCTGAATGGATCATATTGAGCAACAGCTGAGCCATCTTAAAGAGAAATATGCCTTAACATTAGCCTAGAGATAAGAATGATCAGGAACAATAGCCAGAAAACAGCAATGAATGTGGCAAATGGCTTCACTACATTTATTTCTATACGTCTGCAGTCCTTCATGGCCCTGCTTTGGGGAGAAATATCATCAATGGGAAGTACTTCCATATCACTGGAAAAGAGTGGCGATCTAGTTAAAAGCCCAAACATCTTAGGACACAGCACAATGCAAGTTTTCTGTTTCAATTTGCTTAGGACTGCACATTTAGTTAAGCAGATAAGTTACCATTTTCCTTTCTAGTGAATCTAATAAGGATAGTAGACATCTAAAGACTGTGCATGAATATTTCCATAAGAATCCAACTTTTAATCAAGGTATCAATTTAGGTGGTATAGATTGAAAATGCTTTTAGGCAGTAAGCACAAACATTTCAGTGTAAAAAAAACAGAAACCAGTAGTTCTTTCTTCAGCATAATCCTGGTTAGAGTAAGAGTGCTCAATGCACTGAATGAGTAAATAAAGGGCTGCTCCTACAGCATGTGTCCTCAAAAAACCAACACAAAACATTACAAAAACTCAACACATTTTCAAACAAGGCTTGCTTCTAAGAAATTCTGAGTATGACTACAGCCTGAATCAGTTTATATCAGTATTTCCTAATTTGATAAAATTGTGTTTCTCTAATAATCTGAAGCCTTAGACAGAACTTCAGTAAAATCAGTAGTGTGTATGTCTGTGCTTTAAATTCTTTACTTTTCAGCTCAGCTGCTATAAATACTCCTCCCAATGGTAAACACCCAGTGCAGCTGCCAAGCCTTCAATGCAGCAGTCTCTGGTAGAACACACGAATCCATAAAGGATTAGCTCAAGTCAAACACAGTGAGGAGAAAGTTCGGTTGTATTTTTCCCTTTGTGTCTTAATTGTTTTTCACATTCTGTATGACACATGGCTCAAGCTTTTTATACATATCTGTACAGCTGATTTAAGAAATGGCAGCCATATTGTGTATTGCAGAATAAGACTCATGATTTGGTATTTCTAGAGAAGCCTATTAAAACGGTTTATGTCCACAATAAGACATCTTTTAAGAGATGCAGTTCAGCACACCTGCTTGGTATTAACTAAATCTAACATAGCTAATATCAGAATTCTGGATTTGATCCAGACACAGCAATAAAGGTGGGAATAGTTAATGAAAAAAACATGAAATCTTACATATGTATATACTGAATTCAGCAGGACTTATTTTTGAATCAACACATATGAGATTATACTTAGGAGAAAGGCTCATTGAATTCAGAGGGGCTCAATTCAAAGTATACACAAACAGAATTTGGTAGTAATTAAAAGTAGAAAGTGGCTTTAGAAAGTACAGCATTAGATTCCACAGAGAAAACCAGTATTTGAGTGGATTCCAAAGCAAACTAACAAGCAAATTAAGCTCGTTAATAAGTGAATGAGTAAAGCTATAATTTTAAGACATTTAACGTTTAGATTGTACAGATATAATTTACTGCCTATCTTAGTAATATATTCAGTTATTAAAAATTAAGTCCTAGTAAACCATAAAAACTTTCACTGTAACTTAAAAATATGATTTCAACGGCTTAAAACCCACGGAGCATAGCAGGTGATTATGACTGTCCAGTTATAAGGTTAGCATTAAAATGGTGCAACACAATAGCCTTTTCAATCGTTTCAAGAGCACCCATAAATGCGAAAAGAGATACAAGTCGCCATCCCATTCTATGCTGTAGTAACGATTTAAGAACGGCGACTCATGTTCCCTAGGCAGCAAGATGGTGGATTCTGCTACGGAAGGGCGATAAGGCTTGGGGTCTGAATCCTAAAAGCAAAGGATGCAAACATCCATTTCCCAAGCTCTAGTGCCACTAAGGGAGAGCCACGAGTGGAATGCAGTAAGGACGTCGACACTACCGGTTACATCAGTGGGAGTTATTCCCACAGGCGCCTGGGGCGCGTCCACTATTTCTCCCCTCCCCAGGCGGGAGATGGGCGGGGGGGGGGAGACGAAGAGAAGGAAAATGGCGGCTGCTCCCCCTCACACAAAGGAAGATTGACCTCCTCTTCCCCTCCCCACATCCACACGCTGCATGCTGGGAGGGGTAGTTTACATGACTAACTTTCCTCCATTGCGGACGAACTAGCGAAACTCCATCCCCCAGAAAGCCTAACGGTCAGATATCTTACAGGCATCATGCCGGGAGTTGGAGTGTTTTTCATCACGGCTGCCATCAAAGGCACCGCGCCCCTAAACTCAATCCCCCATCGGCCCCTGCGCAGAAGGGAAGGCGCGCGGTGCACACTGGGAACCGTAGTGATGTTGGGATTCGGGCCCACTAAGCGCACTCTAGCTCGCTCCAACTAAAGCTAAACCAGGAAGCTGAGAGAATACAAGAAGAGATAGAAAGACAACTCGCCCCAAACAATATCTCCTTCTCTCCTTTTCTGTGTGTATATGTATGTATGCGCGCGTGTGTCCGTCTGTCAAATCGGCAGTCACACGGCGAGTGGGGGAGGGGTCCTACCCGTACTAGACCGTTGGTGCCTGGGACAGTGACAGGAAACATTCCATGCCACTTCATCCTCTCTATATGCCATCCTCAAAGTCCCGCCGGGCGGACAGCGAAGGCTGCCGACCTCCTCGAGGGGACCCCGACTTACCCCAACAGCTCAGCGCCCCCGCTCCAGCGCCGCCATGAGCAGCACGGCACAGCACGTAGGAATAAATCCCGGCTTCTCGCGAGACTCGCGGACACAGAAAAAGGGTGGATTCGCGCGTGCGCAGAGAGTTCCGGCAGAACTAATGAGCAAAGGCATCGCATCCTCTGATAGACTTCAGCTATGTAGAATGTAAGGCGCATGCGCACAGTAGCAGGTTCTTTTTTCCCAGAAGGACGCAAACGGTGCGGGATTTGGGGTAGGAGTAAGGGTAGGAAGGGATGGCACTGCGTTCTTTCGGGAGCGTATGTTGTCTCACGAGGAGGCTGCTAGGGTTATCACCGGTTTTCTTTCCTTGAAACCGTTCTGTGTGTCTAAGTGTCTTCACGTAGGAAAAAGCTTCACATGTGTTTCTGCTAGTCATGCGGCTTCTACAGGCGCAGACGCTGTGACGCAAAAATGAAAAGTGAGCCTCACTTCATCTAATTTTGGTCCTACTATTCAAAATTTTGTGAGGTAAATATTAACTGAACATTTTCGCCCACTATAAACCTTTGATGCAAGAACGTCCCCCAACCCATTCAGCAGCTGCTACAGTGCAGAATCGCTGCAGTGATAGTGTTGGAAACGTAAATGGCCGTTCTCCAATCACTCTCCTTTTATTTTTCACACATTTATATCAGTGTGACATTTGAGGATAAGCAGTACGGAATTTAAGAACAGCAGCTCTCCTGATTTGGTTTCTTGGGGCTAGTAGACAGCTTGGTCTTATGGCTGGCATCAAAGGTAGGTGTGGATGTGCTCCTGCTAAGGGCCCACAATCCAGTAGCCACCCACTGACAAAGGGCCCCAGGACCTGCTCCTTCTCTTTACACTGCAAACTGCTTCCATTCTGGCCCAGACAAGAATGGCAGTGAAGAGGAGCAGTCAGTATCACTACCTGCTCACTGGCTCTGTCCCTGTCAAGCATTCCCTCTTGAAATAATTATAGCTGTTGTCTAAAGTAAACAAGTAACCAAGAGACAACCATGCTTTGGGCTTATTTTCAATTCATGCAAAGGCTGCCTCTGAGTTCAAGCTGTAGGACCTGTGTATAAGATGCTGGTGTAGTGTATTGGGAAAATTCAGATAAATCCTGGTAGGAAAAGGTTGTGTATATGTGCCTTTGTGTTCAAACCTCCGTCTATTTCTCAGCAGCAGAATTCCAAGCCAGGTTATTGTTTAGTGTTGCTGTTAATTTAAGAAGATGGACTTCTTAGGTGGACTGAGAAGCTGCTATAGGCTGATATTGTTAGTGAGGAAATACCCATGTAACAAGCAGTTGCAGAAAAAACTGAAACAAAAGTGTCCATTTG
Source organism: Varanus komodoensis (assembly GCF_004798865.1). Lineage (NCBI taxonomy): Eukaryota > Metazoa > Chordata > Lepidosauria > Squamata > Varanidae > Varanus > Varanus komodoensis. Next base: position 137,302,971 of record NW_025335268.1, read on the forward strand.
TTTCTGAATGGACCCACTTAATCATCTAGTTCTGTCAAAGCAGTTTTCCTGAATGGCTCCTCAATCAGAAACATTTCATGTTTAAACAGGATACAAACTGCAAAGAAATCTACTGAATTGACATGTCAATAAAGCAATCAGCAATATTTTCCATACTATTGTTACCAGTATTTTTTATTTAGAACATTATATCATGCCTAAAGACATCAAGATGCTATTGTTGTAACCTCATCTGGAAACTCTGTATTGCTGTATGTGACTAGCAGGTTATAAAAGTGTCTGTACATGGGCTGTGATTTTGTAGTAGTGTTTGTCACTACCCAGGGGCATGCTGTCATTAGTTACTGTAGGAACTGGGGCACCGATCTGATAAAGCTGCAGAATTCTAGATGTGTAGACCTTCCCCATTCCAAATGGAAAACCAAGAGTCTGTCGAGTGTCACATGCAACAGCATATACCCAAATCTTACCCCAGCTTTAAATTCTTTATGTAGCCTTTGATAGGCCTCCATCTTTCAGCCTCAATCTTCTTTCTCCAAACTATGATATGGGGTTAATACTGTCATAACATACACAGCTGTTGTCAGGGTAACTAAGATCATATGAAATGTAGGAGCATGAACATGTTTTTCTTAAACATGAATTGTGTGATTGCAATCCTTGGCACAAGTCTCCTGTTCTTTTCATTTCTATTGTAGATAGAAAACCAGTAAAATCTCATTGTTTACCTTACTGACAGGACAAGCTACTCAGTGATCTTATTTGGATGACCACAGAGGTAGCCTTTGAATAATCAAGCCATGACTGTAGCTTATCATACTGAGTGTGTTCACACATAATGCTAGGCCATCCTGTGCAGTAATGCTGTGGCACGCTATCTCACCTTGTGTCCTGGGTTTAGATGGGTGCTTCATTTCCATACTTCTCCATCTTACCTCCACATGGCTGCCAGTGTCCCATCAGCCCCTGCAACTCAGAATCAATTGCAGCGTGCACTGTTCCCACCTGCCTTTCCCTCATTGGCCCATACTCTCTTTTGGGTGTGGCCCCAACCAGCTGCCTTTAGGGGGTGAGTGGGTGGGTGTTTGCTGTTCTGCAAGGCAACTGGCTATAGAACTTGCACATGGTGCCATGGGGCCGCCTTCCCACTGCAGCCAGGCACATGGAAGGCATTAGCATGGGCACCTGTGCCAAGGAGGGAGACAAAGCCAGGCAGACTTCCCCAAGAGTGTCCATGTTGGTATCTGACAGGAAAAATTTTCTGGCAGGCTGCTAGGACAGGGTTAGTCCCACAGCTGTGCAGGATGGGAATAATGGGGCTTGTGGAGAGTCCCAAGGATTGTCAGGGACAAGATGGGAGGCAGAACAGCAGACCTGGTCTTCTCAGGGCCTGGTAGCAATGCCCCACACACAGCCCACATACTCCTCATGTGTAAAGCAGCCTTCACATGAGGAAACCACTGGCTTTCTGAATGACACACTTTGCCATTTCTGAGTGCCACTCCAGTAAAGTGTGGTAGCTAGACTGTAATACCAAGCACGGCTATCTCTGCAGTCACTGCTGCTGAATGCAGAGCCATGTGATGCCTCACTGCCAGCAACTTCCAAAGTTTCAGCTGGGGATCAGGGAAGCAGCACATGGACAGGAAAAAAAAGCCACACAAGGCAGTTAATCAAAGCATGGCAGGCTCCAACACAGCAGTTGCTAGGCAGAACAGGATTGTTAAAAATGCAGGTTGGATCTGCATTTGTTGCATCTGTGACTGCTCTTGCTTCCAAACTCTATGGGAGAAACATGGCATCCATGTGGAAACATTCTAACTGGGTTCAGACTGCAAAACAAGCCATAGTGAAGTACAGAAACCTTGCAAGCTGATATTCCTCATGGAAACCAAGCACACTCTGCTTCACTATGGAAGCTGGGTTCAGACATCATGACAAGTTATGCCTGCTCAGTTTCCACCATGGATTGTCCTTATGTGTGAACCCACCCTCTGTTTGAAGCTGGTGGGGTTGGTTGTGTGAGGCTCCTACTCTAAGTAAGACTAACATTGGCTACTATCCCTTGTTTTTGTTACTGAGCAGCCGCATATATCTTCAATTAAATTTTTGTGGAAATACCTAGCATTGCAGAGGCTATCAGTTTCACTCTGTATAAACACTGTACCTCAGGATATACAAGCTGTGATATCAGAGTGGTATATGTGTACACAGAAACACCATGTGGAAAGCTGCTTTGGCAAGATAAAAATCCCCAGAATTAAAAAAAAATAGAGCAACTCAGACTAGTTTAGCCAGCTGCATTGCACTGTAGTTGCAACCAAATTATAATAATTATTACATATCAGCAATGTGGGATATGCAATTAGCTTAATATTTTGGATAGCACAGGAAGTCAATCTTTGTGATACCAGAAACAATGAAGAGTCTTGTGGTACCATAAACATTAACGAACTGATTATGGCAAAAGCTTTTGTGGGCTACAGCTGTGTATGATATTATTATGTCATATCTAGTAGTGGGGGCTATTGCTGTTATGCACAGACAATGCTTTTAATGAACAAAACAATGGCAGGGACCCAAACCCTTCCAGACACATGTAAAAAGGTTTTCTGCATGTTCATGGGTAGAGGAGGGGGAGAGGAAGTTGGTAATTCCTCTCTTTCCAACTTCCCCTCTAAGTCACTGGATGGGTGTCTGCATTAAGGAAGGGGAAAAGGCCCCTTTATATGAGCTGTAGTACACTTGCTTTAGCTTGGATGAGCCATGAGGACTAGCATTGTAAAAACAGGCAAATGTAATTTTATGTTATTAACTGAATTGCTCTTTTCTAAACACAGAAGGTTTTTTTTATTATTATTCTATCATCTATAACCAGCATACTTGACAAACTTGATCCTTGATTAGTGGGAGGAAAGAAGCAACAGATTGGCATACAGGAGAAACCTAGGTGGAGAAGTGGAAGAACAAGGAAATCATTTGGTATTTAAAAAAGGCAAGGACAGATTTCCTTTAGGGGTCATTTAAAAGAAACACTGTTTTTTAACCCTCTGTTCTAGGATAGATTTTTTTTCCTGCCTTGTGATTTGAATGCTGCTATAGGAAATCAAGATACAGGAATCTGCTTTCTTTGATCCTTCAAGACATGTGCAAACCAGAATTAAATGATTAATCACAGCACTAAATTTCCAAAAAGAAAAAAAGTTCCATGTGTTCATTATAGTGCAAAATTGGTCATCATTCTTAACAGAAGTCTAAAACTTTTTTTTCTTTTTGCACTGACTGCACCCACAGTCAGATGACTGATGGTGAACAAACAGTTGTTAACTAGGCACTTTCTGTGCTGGCCTCTGCTTCTGAAATTCTTGAAGAAGGGGGTCTGGCTGGCAAGATCTTTTCATAGGTTTTACTGGCAGGTGAAAGCTTTTCATATCAAAATGCTTCCAGTATATTTTCGCTGGCATGTTGCAAAAATGTTTAGACTTGTAAAAGTAGCAATTGTTTGACTTGTATGGTTTCTGTTTACAGTATTTTATCCTGAATGGGTCACTCTGTTTTACCTAAGTGATTAAGGACCTAATCCTGTGGACTGCATCCTTTCTGCTCAGAAGCCCTTGAACTTAGGCTTGGTCCTATGCCCTGCTGGACTCAAGGAGAAGCAATGATATTTGCTCATCTAGCAATAGCACTTTGGAGGCAAGGAAAAGAAATTGGAGGAGGCTCAGGATAAGTTGAATCCTGGTCTCCTCCCACCAGAACAACCCACTTCTGACCTTCAAAAGGCAGCTGGTGCAGTTCTTTGTGTTGCGTGCGAGGGGGTGGGGTAGGAAGATATTCCCCTTTCTGACATCCAATTGTTTTGGAGTGCCCAGAAATCATAGGATTGCTCTTTAATAAGATCTGACAAAAGCCTGCTTTGTCAGTAGTTGTTTTAGTGTATGATGGCAAAATGTGAAACTTTTGCTACAGCTCATGACTAAGTACAACAAATATATTTTTCTCAAGTTAAGCAGATATTTTTGGAATGTTTAAACTTTAATCAGTTGATTCATAGTCAACTTATCAATTCCAGTATGTGGAAGTTATAGAGTTTCCTTATTGAATTTGATTTACACTTTAAATACAGAGGATAGAACTTCTAACATCCAAGCATTTAAATCAGAAAGCAGTAATATTAATCAAAGCTAAAATGCACCCATAAATAATTCCTGTACAAAAGTACAACAACATGCATTATTGCCTCAAAACATTTATTTAAAGAAAATGAATCAATATACATATTTAGTAACCTGGGAGGCAAAGAGAATGGTTTGAATTCACCAATCAGAGCAGGCTGACAAGATGGTGAATAAGAGCACACCACTCCAGTAAATCATTTCTTTACGTCACAGCATTCTAGAGGTAGGGTATTACAAAATAATCCAGAATTGCAGCACAGACCGAGCACATGTTGTTGCTCATTACAGGAACTTGTTGATTCTGAAAATAGCACCAATGGCATATATTTAAGGCATAATGCTGCAAAATGATGATATGCAGCTGAATCTGGCCTGCTATTGGGATATATCTGCAAAATGTGCTGAAGCAGCAGCTCTTTGTCAGTGTCATCCTCAAATTAAAATATTAATTGTGATAATCTAAAAATACCAGAAGATGAATTTGAGGAATAAGCATGTCTCTCCTCCCCACCATAGGAAAGAATGTAACAGGGAAATGGACATATGTGACTATAATACTTTCTGCGTCAATTTCAGGTCAATAGTGAACAGCTACAAGCAACACAAAGTAAAGCTTGCAGATCCTACTCTGAAATTCTATCTGCAAAACACAAGACCATTTAAAAATCTGTTTTGCCAGAAGGATTTTCAAATGGAGGCATTTCTGATTTTCATGGTTTACAAAGTCTCAGAAAGAGGCAATGTGCTGTAGAAACTGGGAGTGTGCTATGGGAATAAAGCCATTTAGACAGACACATGACTGCACAGGCTGGGCACATTTCAATTTCTATATCTACCCTCATAAACAATGTGAAATAGTCACAGAATTTACCAGATGTGACAATGTGCAAGTCTGCAAGCAAGCAGTTAGGAAGGTAAAACAGAAAATCGCTAATCTTCAGAAGGATGTGAACAAAGGTGGGATTAGGTGTGTTCTTAGAGAATCAGTGTATAATTTACTTTTCCTCACTGCTTCTTGAAGTATGCCGAATACTTTCCTGAAAGGGCAGTGAAGTACTCAAAACTTTAAAAGTTATTTGCAGCACCTGTCTGAAGCCTCAAGAAGATGAAGAAAAAATAATTTTTACAAATACTTCTTGAAACAACAGTGTTTTAGTATTAATAAAATGTAACATAAAATAACTACTTTTACAATATTAAGAAGTAATAATGTAGGCCTACATTTCAGTAGTATGAAATCATAAATATGTAAGCCATGGTCTTTCCCATGCAAGTGCAGTGCATGCAGAGAAAGAAATCTCCATAGGATGGAACAAAGACCTGTTTTGCTGGCATGAATGCCTAAGCACTCATTATAAGGAATTAGAAATCTGTGCATCCATCCCTTCTCTGCTCAGTCAAGGAACAGGAATTTATTCCTTAATCAAGTTTGGGAAGTACAGAAAGAGGCTGGCTGGATTACATGTCCATGCACACATACTAAGGAAGACAGGTGTAGCAGGCTTTGTTATAACCTATGAAAAATCCTGTATATAGACGCTGTGCCCATCTGGAGAATAACCATGTTTATAGGTTCCAAAGAATACTTTAAGAGAAAAAAAGATTATCTAATTTGCTGATGTTAGCAGGTAGGTAGTTTCGTAGACTATACTTCAATAACACACCACTTTGACCAATGTTTAAGATGGAAGTACATAGCATATATACTTGGAAGTAAATACAAATACAATCAATATGACTTATTTCTAAGTAAAATATCTTTGTTCAGACTATTTTAATGCCCTTCTGATAAAGACCATGACCTTTAAAATAACTAACTTACACAAAAAAAAAGCCAAAGATGATCTAATTGTTCTGTCCAATTGAGATTTCTGAAAACAAGGATAATCCAGAGAAAGCATTTGCTGATGAATATGACTGCACAAGTACTTTTCTGATTAAACAGGACAAATCTTAACCAGCAGAAGATGTCACTTCCAAAGGCTGTGCACAATGCACAGTCTATATAGCAAAGGCTGGAATGATACCCAAGAGACAAGATGACAAAATTAAAGAACAGCATGGAAAATAAATATACAGTTTTCTTTAATACAGTTATCTGTTTCAAATATCAACTATTCAAAGGCAGTGGTTTTGTGGCTTGTGATGCATCATCAGGCAGTTTCTCTTGCCTCACCTCAACAGATTCTCTGCTGATCGATAATAGTTTTCGTAACTCTTTATTTTCAAGCTGTAAAACCAATACAAACAGTTCAAAACAAATAAGTTAGTGACAAGTACAACTTTCTCTGCGGTGGTGCCCAATCTATGGAATGCGCTCCCCAGAGAAGTCTGCCTGGCGCCGTCATTACTTGTTTTTCGGCGCCAGGCGAAGACCTTTTTAGTCAAACATCATTTTAACTGTTGATGCTATTTATTTATTTCATTCTTCGGCCAGGGCAACTTATTTTATTTTATATTGTTAACTTGTTTTATATTTTATTGTATTTTAATTGATATCTTTGTGAGCCACCCCGAGGCTTCAGCGAATGGGGCGGCATAGAAATTTTCTAAATAAATAAATAATAAACTATAAATGATTATTTCTCTTGTTCCTCATCAAATATAAAAACAATGGCTTACTTATATGCCATCTTACATGTTACACAATACTATAAGATATTTCTACACTTCCCCGCAAAAGACTTATTACCCCTCACACATAGGTTATTTATTTTATTTATTTATTTATTTAAAACATTTCTATGCCGCCCCCATCGCAACAAAGCCTCGGGGTGGCTCACAACAAAAACAAACAAAAGCATATAAAAATTATAAAATAAAAATATTAAAACCCGGTGCATCTCGGGTTACACTCCCTCAACATCCCACCTTTCATTATTAACCTGTATTGTGATTTATAAGGCTGACTGAAGACAGAAGAAAGAAATGGTGGTTCAGATACTCAATAACCATGGCAAAATGGTCACAGATGACAAAAGCAAAAGTGCTCAATTCCTACTTTGGCTCAGTCTTCTCCCAAAAAAGGGTTTATGATTTCCCTAGCAAAGGTGAAGTCCAAGCTGAAGGGACAGGATTGTAGCTTGAAACTGATAGAGCAAATGCTCAAGGAATACCTTATTACTTTGAACAAGTTCAAATCTTCAGGGCCTGATGAACTTCATTTAAGAGTAATAAGGGAATTGGCAGAAGAACTCTCAGAACTACTGTCTACTATCCTTGAGAAATCATGGAGGATTGGTGAAGTACCAAATGACTGGAGGAAGACTAATGTTCCTACCTTCAAAAAGGGGAAAAAGGAGGAATCTGGGACTATAGAACAGTCAGTATGCAGTCTGACATCAATCCCTGGGAAAATTCTGGAGCAGATTATGAAACAGTCAGTCTACAAACACTCTAAAAACATTACCAGAAGCCAACATGGATTTGTCAAGAAGAAATCCTACCAGCATAACCTGATCCTATATTTTGATTGGGCAGTCTCCCAGGTGGACTGTGGGAATGCTGCAGACATACTGTATCCTGACTTCAGCACAGCTTTTGACAAAGTGCCATATGTTGTTCCGATTTGCAAACTAGTGAAGTGTAGGCTAGCTGGAGCAAACAGCAGGTGGAGTCACAGTTGGCTACAGAATCAAAGAATGTTTCTCAATGGTTTCTTGATGTGGAAAGTAGGGTAGTAGTATCAGATGCAGAGACATAAAAAGCAGAAATGTCAAACGCAGTCTGGTCCAGGTTTTTGTTGGGGGTGGGGGCGTGACTTCCAGTTAGTACAGCTTGAGGATGTTGACAGTGTGCTTGGAGAGGTTCATGCATGTATATCCAAACTCAATCCTTGCCTCTCTTGGCTAATAAAACCAGGGTGGGAACTGCTGGCTGGGCCAGGGAGGTATTAATGCCTCTTTTCGATGAGTGGTTCCTGGCCATGTGAAACAAACAGTGATGAAATCACTCCTGAAGAAACCCTCTACGTATGGACCTAGAAGAACTCAGTAATTTTAGGCAGGTGGCAAACATCCCCTTCCTGGGCAACTTTCCTGAGCAGATAGTAACCAACCAGCTCCAAGCACTCTTGAATGACACTGATTATCTGGATTCATTTCAGTCAGGGTTCAGGCCTCATTTTGGACAGAAACAGATTTGGTCACCCTGTATGATAATCTCTGCCAAGAGAGAGATGGGGGAGTGAGACCCTGGGCTCATCTGTTGGTTCTCCTGGGCCTCTCAGCAGCTTCTGATATTGCCAATCATGGTATTCTTCTGGAGCAACTCCCTGAGTTGGATAGGAGAGGCACTGCACTGTTCTGCTTCTACTCGGATGGTAAGCTCCAAAAGGTGTTGCTTGGGGGATATCGCTCTGTCCCTTGCATTCTCTAGTATGGGGTTCCTCAGGGGTCAGTCTTGTCCCCCATGCTATTTAACATCTACATGAAACCACTGAATGAGACCATCTGGAGTTTTGGAGTGCACTGCCATCAGTATGCTGAGGACATGGATGGAGGCTAACAAACTGAAGCTCAATCAAGACAAAACTTAAATGCTGTTAGTGGGTAGTTCTCCTGACTGGACAGAGGGAATTCATTCCTTTCCAGATGGTGTTGCACTGCCCTTGAAGGAGCAGGCTTGTAGTTGAAAGGTGATTCTTGAGCCATCTTTATGACTTGAAGTCCAGGTGGCTTCAGTGGCTCAGAGCACCTTCTACCAGCTTTGGCTGGGGGGTCAGCAATGCCCGTGTCTGGATGGAGATAACTTGCTGTCAGTAATCTATGCTCTGGCACTCTCTAAACTAAATTACTGCAATGCACACATAGGTAGGGCTGCACTGGAATATTGTTTGGAAGCTGCATCAGCCTAATTAATAACAGGGACCAGACAGTCTAAGCCAGGGGTCTCAAACTCGTGCCCCACGGGCCAATTGCCGGGACGGGTGGGGCACGGGGGAGGGGCCCTGCGGCCTTCAAAGCGCTGGCGGCGCCCGGGCCGGCCTCCGGATGAGCGGCCCACCACCACCGAGGTGGTGGAATACTTGATGCGGCCCAGCCTCACCCAGACTCTACTTCCAGCGGCCCCCAGGTAAGTTGAGTTTGAGACCCCTGGTCTAAGCGCATAACACCAATTCTGGTCTACTTGCACTGACTGTCTATATGCTTCCAAGCCCAGTCCAAGGCCTGGGACCACAATGTCTGATGGAATGCCTCTTCTGACAGCCATATCTCCAAGCACTACGATCAAGATCTGGGGCCTGGCTCTGACTGCCATCTCTGAAGGAGGCCTGGTTGCTGGCAACAAAGAGAAGGGTCTTTGGTTGTCCCCAGTTTTGGAAGAAGTTCCCCATAGAGACTTGTTTGGCAGCAACCTTACTATATTTGTGGCACCAAGCAAAGACTGTCCTCTACTGCAGGACATTCAATTAGTTTACTAGCACTTGTTAGTTGCTAAACAGGTCCTAAGATTTTTTTATGTTATTATAATTTTGTATCTGTTTTAATTTTGGTTTTAAATTTTGTATGGTAAGCTTTTTATGATGATTTAATCTAATTTCATACTGTATTTTAAATGTCTAGATTATTCAGAAATCCAGCCATTGGGATCAGTTTCATCTTCCCCACCAAGAAAAAAAGTTATTACAGTCCAACCCTAATGTAGAAAATGCAAGAGAGGCAGTTTAGATGCCATTTCGAAGCCCTAATTCTTAATAATTATGTATTTTAATGTCTAAACTCTAGTTTGAAGAAGCCCCATTTACACAGTACTCTAATTGCTCTCAGTTTGTATCACTTAAATGTTGACTAAAAACATTTTCTGTATACAGCAAAAGTTTTATCCTTAATAAAGTTAATTTGTTTTCCCATCAGAGAGAAGCAATGGATATTTGAGATTCAAACTTCTCACTTATAAGGGCTTTGTGCACTATCTTCATGCTCAATTGGTCCAGCTGTGGCTACCTGCCTTCCCCTCTGATCAGTTATAGTGAAGACTGCAAAAAGACTTTAAGTCAGACGTGAATTAGCTTTAAATGCAGCAGTCAAATCTACAGTAAGCTTGAAGCCTGAAAAAAACCTTTCAGTAACTGTATGGAACAAACATATTCTACCCACACTTCACAGCTGTTAATCGACTTACCTCTAACTGTGCTAGCTTCTCCTGTATTTTATAATACTGGTCATTGTCAACATGAACTGCTTTCCTCATCATCCCTCCCATCTCACAGATCTTGTCTATTTGACTCTCAATTTCCTGTAGATAAATATCAAAACAAAGTTATTGCCAAAATAAATTACTAAGGAAAAAAAAACAAGTCATGATAGACCAATAGAATTTTCTTTAATCAAGTTACTGCTTTTGTCAACAAAAGTAAGTAACATAGCTAAGCTTCAGCAAGATATACTAGAAGGGTATGACATCTGTATAAGAAAGGCTAACAATGCAGGTCAGACAAATATTCTTAAGATGGATATGTAATTGGTTGGATATACACTTGGAAATAGAGTAATCAATAGAAGTTTAGCAATCAGTATCTGTAGAAGATAGTAGATGTCCACTTAAGGGAGCAGGGCCTTAAGAAAAGATTTGCAATTGCACTGAACTCATTGGGATTTACTATCTATCTGTTATACTTAATATAAATAGGAAGATGCCTACATTGGAACTGTCCCTAAGATCTAACTAAAGATGAGCCAACAACTATCCATCCATCCATCTTCAAAGTTATAGGCCCTTGAAGGGCTCTTTAAGAGGCTAACATTAAAAACAGGCTAATAGTACAATTATAAGTACAGGGGGAAGGTGGCGGGAGTGAGCTTTTACAAACAGGTGTTAAAGTCAGGTGTTAAAGTCAGATTTTCTCTTATATAGTGCATTGCAAATTTCTGGAAAACAACTGGGATAGTAGCTATCTGTTTTTGGTAATAGTTATATAAGAGGAGTTATGACTTTCTTCTGCAAGAACGTACTTTTAATAGAAAGCTTAATGTTTAAATACTCAGTTGTTATTTTGCCTCACCATGGCTGCAATATAAAAAGGGCCTTGTTCCTCACCTGCCTACGCACAACAGTGTGCGTATATCTGCCATTGGTGCACACCTCTCCTATACTCTATTGGCCATCCACCTATACATGTTACATGCAAGACAACTGACTTTATTCTAAAAGGAATACAGAGAATGCTCTAGGTGGGCACAGTCTTCCACTTCATTGTAATAGGCCACCTAACTGCCTGAGCGTACACCTGTGTATGCATACAAAAACAAATATGGGGAGGACCCTTCTTGAAATTTAAGTATTGTGTTTACAGTGGAATTACATTTTTAAAATAATGAAAGATAGATGAAACGGATTTTTAAAGTTTTAAACACAGGGTTGTATCTGACAATGTCAATCCACTGACAGAACTGTTTCTGTTTCTGTCAGTGGAATCAGTAGGAGTGTGATTCATCCTGCTGCCCCACCCCAACAGCTCCATGCACACCCTCAAAATCTGCTCCAGAAGGCCAAGAAACCCTATAGAACAGGTTTTGAGCAGTGCAGAGGGTTGAGAATCCCATTCTGTCGGTAGACTTTTGCTAGCACAATGTGAGATTTAACTTCATACTAATCACAAGATTAACTTATTTTTAAAGCAACTAGCTTTTCATCTCAAGACTTAGGAAGTCCAGTGTTCCTGTGGAACTCTTAACAATCGAGCAATATACAACCAAAGCAGTATATGAACAAATGTGTTTGGCAAGCAAAATGTATTCACTTTCTTTTTTACTCCACTCTGGATTTTTCTAAAGCTAAGTCAAAAGAAACAGGACCAAGGAACCATGCCCTCATTCATTTTTTATTGAGCAATGACCACCATATTGCACTTCTGAGATATGCAAGCCTTTTGCCCTGTGTGCCTTTTTGTCAGATTTCAGCACTAACTTCTATCAATCCTGCTTGTAGCTCACAGAGGAGGGACATAGGCAAATGTTGAAATAGGACAGAAGGTACAATAGTTGCATTCTCTCCTGCTAGCTCAAAAAGTTTAAAAGAGATATCAGGTTGCAATCCAGAAGCACTACAGTATAATAATTGTTATAAAGGCATGAGGGATTAGGAGAAGAAAACTCCTGAATCTTCATTTGTACAAGCAATACAAATCCACTGTCAATTTTCTTATGGCATTCCACAATGCTGAATTCACCAGAAGTTATTATGTACCTTAAAGACTACCAAATCATTTTCTTTATAAAAATCCTAAAGATGACAGCTTGTGCCTGAGTTGCAACTCTCTGTTCTAGAAACAGAAGGCCCTACTGACTGTAAACACTAATGAAAGATGCTTCAGATAAGAAATTCTTGAGAAAACTACATAAGAGGCAAGAAGAAGCATCATTGGGACAGATCACAAAACTCAAGCAACTCCTTTAAGTGTTATCTTTATTCTATTGTCAATTTCTTCCTTTGCAGAGAAAAGGTAATACAGCAATTCCTTACTGCAGATTGAGCCTGATGCACCTTCAGAACTGGCCGGGCATCCACTTCTTTTCTTTTCATCATGAGCTGTAGCATATGTTTCCTATATTTGCTCATAATAAGTTCCAGTGCATCTTGGTGTTCTTCTAAAGAGACCCACAGTTCTGTAAGATACAACATAAATTTCATGAAATAAACATGAAGAAAGCTATCTTGCTTTTTTGGTGCACAGAAATGTGAAGAAACCATTTTTATTGCCAGTGGAAAATACTGAAACTGGTCAAGTTAGGTCTGCGTAATTTCCACCAGCTTGAGGTTCAACTGCCCATATTTTAGAACGAACTATAAAAAGTCATGTACACAATTTTCTACTTGCTTGTGTAGATTTTTCTAAAAGTAAAAGCTAGGGACCAATGAAAGGTGCGTGAAGGTCTAAAGTATCACTGAAGTGAAGAGTGCAAAATCTGTGCTTGTTTAATTAATTAATTAATTAATTAATTTTAGGCATAACACAATTCCAAAATTCCCAATTATCATGGGGGTAGGAAAGCAGGAATGGCTCAGAGATGAAGGATTTTTTCTGTTATGGATAGAATGTTTTCCCTTATAGATTCATACCTGATAGTAGGACACAACTTTAAGGCCTGTGTACTGACAGGATGTGCATTAAAAATAAACAGTTGGGCTTATATAGTCTTAGCTCATGGTTTTTGATAATACCTCTTGGGCAATACTGGTTTAGGACACTGAATAACAGGCTCATGTTCCAGGAAGCCAGGTTCTATCTGAACCTCTGGAGGATCCTCTGACTGTTAAACCAGTATGACAATGGAACCAATTACCTAGAAGGTTGAGGGCCCTCCTATTCTAGAGGCATTCAAGATCCAACTGGACAGTCATCTGAGAAGGATGGGTTTTTGGAGTCCTGAATTGAGCAGGTTTTTGAATCTAATGGGCCTCCTTGGCCAATTCCAAGTCTACTATTCTATGTTTCTATAATGCCCTACACTCATCTAGTTTCATTTACATCCCAATCATATGCAGTTACCTGAAATTAAGTCTCATTTTCATATGTCTATGTGCACAGGATCACAGTATTAAAATATTTAATTGTAACTGTCAATGGAGGAGGAGATGTAAGCTGCTTTGAGCCCTTTGTAGGAAAAAGACAGGATATAAATAAAAAAATAAATAAATTATCTGGAACTATCCACCCAGCAAACAGATTGTATAACAAAAATTACACCTGTTTTCAAACATTGTAATTCTTGATCTAAATCTAACATTTACACCTTGTACTTGCACAATTGACTGCATGTGTAAGAGAAAACATAGTTAAAAAGTTATTGATCTCATACCAGAACCTTTTAAATTTTTAAAAGTTAACCCACAAATTAATAAACAATAGGTTAAGAAATATCAATTTGTCATCATAAACTTGGGGTTATTGCTCAGCTGCAAACCATATCATTATTATTATTTGATTTATGACATGATTTTATGTTCTATAGAATTTACTTTTCCACAGAAGTATAATAGAATTAGATTAGATAAAGTCAGAACAATACAAAATTAGATAAAAACACCTCAAATACGAATAAGACAATCTTATCAAATAAGACAACTGAAACAAACCCAATAACGGATTAGAACAGGCAGCTATTTTAAAGGCTGCAGATAACACAATCAAAAATTGGGAGGCACCATGTTGCATTTTTTTAAAATCTTCTAGCTCTGATTATCCTGCTCACTTTATCTAGGTTACCCCCTAACAAAAATCTGAGGCTGCATTTTATGATTTTTTAAAAAGTAGATTTATATCCTACTTTTCAGATATAATCCTCAAACCAGGTCAGAACTATACCAAGGAACATAATTAAAAACAAAAATAACCAGTTCCACTCAAACAGAACTAGCATCATTCTTTGCCACAGAGTGATTGGTTTTAGATGGGTGCTAGAGTACCATTTATTTTGGCTCAGTTTATTAGTGGTGCTGTATAACCCTCATTTGTGACATTTTGTACATCTTACATTTTAAAAATTCTGTTTGCTTATTTGAAATAATCTCATAAAGTGTATACACTGAATGTGCAACTGTGGTTCATTTACTGTTGTTTGAATATTTCCAAAATAAACATTTTCACACTTTCAAGACAATTTCCACTAAGAAAGCAGTCTAAGGAAGAATCACTACTAAAACTGAAATTTTACCATCAGACCATAATACCAGAGTTAACAAAATGTCAATTCATTTATTTTGCCTTATTTTCAGTCCATTACTACATGCACATTACAAACAGTACTAAAAAAATCACAAAAACAAAGTACTTTCTATCAATTCAGCTATATCGTTTTGGTTCCTAGATCTGTTAAGCATTTGGGTACCTGTCCAAGCATGCACAGGGTTAGAAAACTAAAAAATGAATGGGCAGATACAGTTGCTCAGTTGTTGTACCATCTTATCTAATCTAAGCTGTGCAACATAAAGAGCTGTTTGTCCCTATTCTCATTATTTGCAACTTCCTAACTTTGTGTAAAGAAATAAAATCAGTAGGCTTGGTAACCCTAAGCTTGCTTATTAAGAATTTACCCACTCACAAATAAACAAGTACAGGACTGGGATACATGCAAGATGTGCTATTATATAAAAATACTTGGTATGCCAACCTTTCTAGAGCTGAGTTTAGAGCACACATACACTGATGCTCCAGACAATGGTAAGGACCTGGAAGTCCCCAGTTAAATCTTTAAAGGCTCATTCAAGGACTCAAAGTTATATTATTAGCATATAATGCTCACCTTTGTTTTCCTGTTGCAGATCTCTGATCTGTGTGTTCTCTTGAGACAGCAAAATGTGAGGTTTGTATTTCGACAAGTCCTTCAGCTCAGATGCATCTTCTTGGTACTTGTAAAAAAAAGTTCCACATGACTCCAAACACATCTAATACACAGTATTGCACCTGCCACCCAATATACTCATGACAATATAGGATCTGCACTCACCTTGTGAGAATGAGCTGTGCCAGTCTCTTTCATGGCCACAACCCGCTTGTGCAACATGGTGGACTGGTCAATGAGAGACTCAGCCGCATTGTCATGGTCTTTTAGCCTTTCTAGCAGAGTCTTTGCATCTGTCAGGATCTTCTCTATAGTACAAGTCATGATCATATAGAACTGAAAGAGAGACAAACGAGCAAATTGGGCCAGAATGCTAGAGCTGTCAAGACAGGTGGGGTGAGGGCACTCGAGAAAGAGGGAGAAGATGCGGGGCTTCGAAACGCCTCTAACTGTCCTACTGTTTCATAAAGGAAATGGGGCCAAGCCTTGCTTTCCAATGAAAGTTGGGGAAGAGTCGAAGCCACAAATAAGAAAACGGCCCTTACCCTGTCAGTGCCTTCATCCCTGTCTTGGCGCTCAGAGGAAACCTGGTGGTTCTACTGATCCACCGAGGAAGCAGCCGCTTCTGACCCTGGCCTGTACAGCCTCTCGAAGCAACAAGCGAAAGGGAGCCAGGAGGCGGAGATGGTGAAGTTAACCCTACCCGCCGACCCGCGGAGTCGAAGAAGCGCCAAGCCCCTCTCCAAAGACCCTCGAAGAAGCCCCTGACGTTTCCGGAATACACCCACACAACCTAGTACGGCCCCGCATCAATCCCTCCTCCTCTGCTCTATGGCGCCCCTGCGCAGCGGAGAGGAGGCACGCTAGGGGGCGTAGAGGTCCGACAGGAACCGATCTCGCTAACCCGCCGCCCACCGTAGTTTCCGGTATGAAGTTCCCCTTCCTCACCCCGGCTCCAGAGATAAAGGTGTTACAGTCTTAATGTACACACTTCCGGATAATATCGATGGGGTGAGGAAGGGGGGCGGACTAAGAAACGGCGGAAATGCGTAGAAAAGAGTGTGAAAAGAAAAGCTCAGAGAAAGCATGCAGAGTTTCTTTTTGTTGTGGAAATCCAAGGGACGCGGTCATCACTCTTTAATGAAACGTTTAACCACCCATGTTTTAATCTCCCTTTTTGACTGAGTTCTAGATAGCGCTGCCATTCTTGCCCCGCACATGGAAGTTACTAATGGGAATGGGAACTGAAGGCTACCTAAAACTCTTTTGTACTTATCTCTTCGTTTCTAGAGCTTGTTCTGCGAAGCGATTGAAGTCAAATGCCGGGATCTTGTGTTTCCGGAAAAACGATCCACATTTCCTACATAAAATTATAAAAGGGGTATCTATTTTAGGAAAAGTTAGAGCACAATTCACATGGTGCAAATACGTGAGAGGATTATAAGCTCTGAAACAGTTCAATTACGTTTTGAAGAAAAACTAAAAATAGACCCTTACAGCACAGTTCTCTGCAGGTCTATTCGGAAGTGAAACAACGGGGTTCCATGGGATTTGCTCTCCGGAAAGTGTGTGTAGGATTGCAGCCTGAAATATTGTTATGTGCCATCAAGTCATCTCTGACTTGGGGAGGTCCTGTGAATCACAGCCCTCCAAAATGCCTTATCCATGACAGACCTGTTGGGCTCTTCCAAGTGCAAGGCTGTGCTTTCTTTTATGGAGCCGGTGCATCTCATATTTGGTCTTCCTTTTCCTCTTCTGCCTTTGACTTTACCTAGCATGTTTTTCTTCTGAGAGTTTTGCCTTCTCGTGATGTATCCAAAGTATGGCAGCCTCAAGGTCCCCCCCCCCCACCCCATTCTTACCTTTCAGGGTCTCTGCCTTCATCTAATTTTTTGGCTGCAGATTTCATCTGAACTGATGACTGAGCCAAGGTATGCATATCTTTCACAATGTCAGTTTCTTCATTATTAACAGTAAAGTTCTGTAATTCTTCTGTGGATATGATTTTGTCTTAATATTCAGCTGCAGTCCTGCTTTTGTACTTCTTTCACTTTTATCAGGAGTCATTTCAAGTCATTGCTGCTTTCTGCCAGTAGTATGGTATCATCTGCACATATTAAATTATTGATGTGTATTCAGCCTATTTTCATTCCTTCCTCTGATCCTAATCCAGGTTTCCTTATGGTATTTTCTGCATACAGATTGAACAGATAGGGAGGTTATATACTTCCTTATCTGACACCTTTACCTATGGGAAACTATTCTGTTTCTCCATATCCTCTTCTAACCATAGCTTCTTGTCTGAGATACAGGTTACACATCAGGACAATCAAATGCTGAGGCACACTCATTTCTTTCAGGACCATCATAGCTTCTTCTGATCCACAAAGTCAAAGGCTTTGCTGCAGTCTATGCTCAGAATGCCTCTGCTTAGTCTTCAATTCAAAGGGAGTCTGCAGCCAAGACATTTGAAGAAGACTACATGAAGGGCAGCAATGAAGGGGCTAGGTAAGATAATTAAGTGTAAGGAGCTAGATGAGATCCTTACTGCAGACCAAGGTAAAGATCATCCAAACTTGTATCACAATCTAAGGAAGAAAATTGCTGTATTTGAAACATGGTGCTGGAGGAGAGCTTTACAAGTACCCTGGACCAACAGAAAAACAAAGGGATCCTGGCAGTTGTTCTTGACTTGTGTTCCAAGGTCAGGCAGATTCAGTCTTGCCAGATGAGGAGGGGCCTTGGGAATTGATATCCTCAGTGGAAGTGGAAGAAGTGGAGGGGCTTATCTCAAGGCCACCCTGCCCAGGTGTTCAGACTCTGAGAATAGTCAGGATCTACAACTGTGGGGACGGGACATTGAAAAAAAGTTCCAGCAGTCAGCCAAGCCTGATTCGACTTTTGAACCCATCACATGGCATTGAGAGAGCTGGGTCAGCCAATTAGCAGATCGGAGACAGAAAAGGCTTGCCCAACTCCAAAAGGGCCCTCTAAAGGGACACTCAGAAAGAGGGCATTCAGAAGTAGTTGTTAGATTAGGTTCAACAAACTGCTTTGTGTATCCTCAGAGACTTCTGTAGAGACTGTGCTTACTGGATGTACCTTAGAGAATAAAGGGCTGTTGCAAAGGAATGGTCTGTTGTCTTGAATATGCGAAGAAAGAAACCTAGCTCCCAATATCCTAGAAGCAAAGTGACAAAGAGGCTATCATACTTCGGACACATCATGAGAAGATGACGCTCAGTGGAGAAGACAATCATGCTAGAGAAAGTCAAAGGCATAAGATGAAAGGGAAGACCAAATACATGATGGATAGACTCCATAAAGGAAGCCACAGCCTGAAACATGGGAGAGCTGAATGAAGCTGTCATGGGCAGGACATTTTGGAGAGCTTTCATTCAGAGGGTTGCCATAAGCAGAAATAACTTGATGGGACATCACAAAAACAGTCACTGAAAAGTCGCATTCAGTATTCAGACCCTGTATCTCTTACCTTTTGCTTTTGCTTCTTGCTTGTTCTTTACATTTGCGAGTGGTTCTTCTGTCATCCATCTAGGCTTTTTCTTTCTTTTTGCTATAGGAATTGTCTTTTGGCATTCTTCCCTAATAATATCTCTGGTTTCAGTCTACAGCTCTTCAGGCCATGGTCAATTAAGTTGAGTAATGCAAATCTGTTTTTATGTGGCTTTTAAATTCCTCACAAATGTTATTTAAGTTGCATTTTGGCACTATACTTCAGTTGGTGATCTTTTTCAGCTTGACTCTGATATTTGATGTAAGAGTTCATGGTCACTATCACAAATCTGCTCCCAGTCTTCTTGTGGCAGAGAAGATATTTCCACCTTTTGCTTGTCTGTTTGATTTCTGTATTGGCCATCTGATGGCTTTTATGTATACAGTAATCTGATCAGTTGCTTTAAGTATGTATTTGCAATAAGCAGATCATTGGCTTCATAGAATTCTATAAGTTGTTCTCCTGCTTCATTTCTTATCCCTAGGTCAAATACTCCTACAGCATTTGATTCTGCTTTGTTTCCTGCTTTTGCATTTGAGCCACCAAGATCAGCAGCATGTCTTGTTTTGCTGTGTTATCAATTTCTTCTTGACCTTTTGCATAAAAATTTTTGATTTCTTCTTAAGAAACTGTTGCTGGACCGTAGATTTGAATGATGGTTATGCTGATAGGGTTTCTACAAACTTACAATGTATAGAGAGGTCCGCCTGGCGCCGTCGTTATTTGTTTTTCGGCGCCAGGCGAAGACCTTTTTATTTAAGCGTCATTTTAATTGTTAACAGTATTTGCTTATTTTATCTGGCCAGGGCGACTTCTTTTATATTGTTATTTATTTTATATTGTTATTTTTATATTGTTACTATTGTATTTTTCTTCATGTTGTGAGCCGCCCCAAGGCTTCGGCGAATAGGGCGGCATATAAATGTTTTAATAAATAAATAAATAAATTATAGCCCTTTATTGTCTGTGCTACATCTTGCCTTAATATTAGAGCCACCCCATTTCTTCTGAGTTTGTCATTTCCAGAGAAAAACACTTTGCATTTGACTGACTGAAAATGTCCCATTTTAGTCCACTTTAGTTAGCTCACACTAAGTATTGTAATGTTCAACCATTCAATTTATTGCCTTACGGTTTCCAGTTTGCTTTGATTCATGCTTCTCATAACCCATGTCCTGACTGTATGTGTAGTCCAACATTCGACTTTTCCTTTCACCTCTGTGCATGTCAGCCACTAGATTTCCTTTCAGCTCTGATCTAGTTGCATCATTAGTGACAGTGCTATTCATACTTGTCCTTTACTGTTCCCCAGTAGCTGGTTGAGTGTCTACTGATCTGAGAGTCTCATCTTCTGGCACTATCTTTTGTTTTATTTTGAGTTGTTTCATCATGCAGTTTTAAAGCTAAGAAATATTCAGAAGTGGTTTACCATTTCTCTCTGCACAGTGCTGATTATCAACAACTGCTGTTGTCTGGGAAAGATCCTCTGCCAGTGTCATATTCAGCTGCTGCTGTCCAGTAGCTGGCATTCAGGAATTTCTCCATCTCATCAGAATCATCCATTCATTTTTGTTGATGTGACCTGAAAAGGGTGGACACCTTTTAGTCTGGTGTCCCTGCTTTGTATCAGAGAAGCAAAGAGACAGTTTGAGGAGCACATTGCTAACAATATCAAGGCTAACAGGATTTTACTAACAATATCAAGGCTTTTGAATATATCAAATGCAAGCAATCAAGCAGCGAAAGAAAAAATTGTGCCATTGGATGATAATGGAATAAAAAAAAAAAAAACACCGAGGAGTGGGGGAATTGCAGAGAAGCTGCACCAATTCTTTTTCTTGGTCTTCACAGGAGAAGATGAAGAGAAGATTAAGTATACTGGAAGGAGTTTGAGGAATTAGGGCAGATACTACTGGCAAAATATGAAATTATCTCAGCTTTATTGACAAACTGAAAGTAAGTCACTTGGTCCTGATGGTATCCTAATCCTAGAGTTTAGGATACTCAAGCATAGTAAAACTGAAAGTGAAACTTTTTGAGCAGAATACACCACAAGTCTTTGGATCCTTCTGTGTATAGCCTGAGGTTTATCATATTATTCTTTCCCTGGAGGAGAAAACCTAGAATAGCACCTAGCATGGTGTAAAAGAGATCCAGTTTGGGAATATTTTAATGAAGTTCTTCTACCTAAGGTTAAGACAGCCATCTTGCAAATTGTGCAGAAAACTATACATAATTTAAATGGTTTAAATCTAGTCTTACTGACTGGTGATTTAAATTGTGATTTAAATTTATTTATTTAAAACTTTTTAGACTGTCCCTTGCTGTGGTCTCAGGAAGGTTTAATAATAAGACAACACAGAATAAAACACGGCATCCTAGTCAAAACCTTAACCAATCAACGATAAACCCATATTAAAACAGTCAGATCTTGAAACATTGGGAAAATAAAAGGGTTTAGTTTTGTGCTGAAAAGAATAAAGTGATGATGCCAAGTGAACATCTCTGGGGAGCATACTGCACAATTGGGGAATCACCACAGAGAAGGCCCTTTTCCGGATAGTCACCCTCCTAATTTGATTTAAATCAAATCCAAGAAGGATGAGCTTGGGCAGGAGGAGGTCTTGTGTCCATCCTGCTTAACAGCAGCTGGTTTACCACCATATGTGCAGAGTGCTGGACTAAACAGCTTTGGTCTGACATGGCATGCTTTCTTACATTCTAATGACTATTCCACTTAGGAAGCCAGGCTGACATTTACCAATAGGTATATGGAGAAAAAGTATGGATTATTATGTGGTGGAAGACAGAACCTGAATGACTGTTTCTTTGAACATGACTGGTGGGTAGAAATGGTACAAATGTCAACCTTTCCTGAATGGTTAAAGTGACATTACATTTCCATCCTGAAAGAAAAGGGTTATGTTAAACAACTCAACACATGCAGAAATCTCATAGTTTAGATGCAGACTGTGTATCTCCAAAGCTAACAGTCCATTCTAGAATTAACAGCAAATTCTTAAGATTCAACACGGCTACAGAACTGACTATAACAAATGAACATGTTTTGACCAATAAATTAAGAAATTAAAGGCGAGTCCAACTGAATACAGTGTGGCTTAGTGCCAAGTTATAAGCATATATGATTTAGCTTGTCCCATGAAAGTCTGCATAGCAGCTGGAATAAGTGATGGTGAGATTTTGATCCAGCACATATTAGCAGAATTACTGTGTACCTCCTGTGAAATGTTTCCCCACCACAACCTATATTTATATTAAATGGCCAATTTATGGAAGAAGTGTGTTTGATGATAGAAGGAATGTTGTTTCTAAGCCATTGTTATGCCAAGAAACCAGAATTTGGCAAATTAAATATTTCTCTAAACAAAGCTCTATAAACACATCCCACTGTGCAGTGCTGTGATTTGCAGTAGCATCAGAGGAACTGATACGGCAACTATCCTGCAAAAAGATGGCTCTGAAATCTCTCCAGTGTTCTGACTGTTAGAGATTGTGTACAAATAGTTCATGTTTTGTCAGTGCCTTTCTGGAGCCAAAAATGTATCTTCTAAACAGTCAACTGTTTCTCAGAAAACCATCTGAGAAGTTTCCTCCCCACCCCCTGATAAATTCAGTACAGATAGAGGCCTTGTTTGCACACCACAACAACTCGTCATGGTTACCTAGTACTAGCCATGGTGGGTTGTTGTGTCCATTGAACTTAGGACACTTCCTACAGGTTGGTTTATATTTCAGCTAGAATACTGTGTCCAGTTCTGGGTGTCAAGATTTAAGGATGATGCAGAAAAATTAGAAAGTGTCTGGTTCTAGTTCAAAAATGATCCAGGGTTTGGAAACACTGCGCTATGAGGAGAGATTGAGAGAAGTCGGTATGTTCAGTCTTCAGAAGAGAAGGCTGAGAGGGGCATGATCTCCCTTTATAAGTACCTCAAAGACTGTCACAAAGAGGTGGGTCAAGATCTCTTCTTGTTGAGACCAGAGTGTAGGACATGCAATAATCAAGTGAAGTTGCGACAATCCAGATTCAGGCTAGATACCAGGGAAAGTTTCCTCAATTGTCAGAGCAATATTACAGTGGAACCAGTTGCCCAGCAAGGTGGTAGACTCTCCCATACTGGAGACATTCAGGGCAGTCACCTCAGTGGGATGGTGTAAATTGGTGACCTACAACAGCAACATTTCTCAGCTGAGTGTATTCTTACAAAGGACTGAAATTAATTTGATGCTAAATTCCTCCACTGTGGTGCATGATGGCTCACTAAAGAATGCAAGATCCCAGAGCTTTCCCTGTCTTCAGACAGGCAGGGGTCCTAAGCTAGGTTTCAAGGCTGAAGCCAGGAGCTAGATAAAAAGTTCTCTTGAAAATGGCAAATCATTTTCGCCAATGCTGGTTGTGGCAGCTCCAGCCATGTTGCCTAAAAAATCATCATTATGTCATGATTTATAGAATTGCATGCCTCAGATCATAAAGGAGTTAGCATATAAGCAAGAAATAACCACTGTCAGATTCACCTCTCCAGTGTTGTCCACTGATGCTTGCTCATTTTGCTGCCGGGCTTACTGGAGCTTGGGACTCTACAGACCTTACCTTGATGGGAAGCAGTGGGTTTCTTTATTTACCCAAGCAGGACTCAAATCAGGAGGACTGTGGAGGGAGAAACTTCCTGGTTCCAGCAAATCCTATACAAGATCATGAGTAGGAGTATGTAGGAATTCACTTTTTGGGAATTCCAGGACAAAACACCCAGACCTGCATCTCCTAGTCCAATGTGTGAACTGAAATGCAGCTTCCTCAAGCACACATCAACTTGCCTGGGGAGGGAGTGGAGTTTAATGGAATACTTTGCATGAGGAAGTTCCTGGGGTTTATTCCCTGACTTCTCCAGAAAGAACAGGAAAGAACTGTCTGAAACCCTGGAAAGACACTGAAAGTTGGCATTGATTACACCAGGCTAGATGGAGTCCGACTCTGTATAAAGCAGCTTCCCATCTTCCTGGTTATGCAGTAAAACTGGTTTTACTTCTTTTTCTCTCTTTCTTTGTTGGCAGTTTTTATGTCATTATGTGCTGCTGCCTATGTTTCTGTTCTTAGAACATCACAGTACAGCGATACATACCATAATGTATTTAAAATGCGTATTTTAAGATAAAATATGTATATAAATGTGCATTTTGAGAGAAATACATTTAAAAGTGGGGAGTTGTATGGATTAAAAAAATAACAGATTCATCTGAAAATGGAACAAAATGCATTTATGAGTGAACACATGCAGAAATGACACACAGCGGAAATAAACTGATCGGTCCACCCTTATTCCAAGGCAAGGGAAGCAACAAAAGAGCTAGATGTTGTACATTTTCCTGTCAAGTGTTTTTTATGGACCTGACCTTTCAAAATTTTACATTCTGGTTGTAAAACCAGTCCCACCCCCCAAACCAACATTCCACACCTCTTCCAAAGAATATAGAGTGTCCATGCATGGACCGTCTCTTCTTTTTCCTTACACCAATCCTGTGAAGTAGATCATAGAGTTAAAGTAAACTAGAGTAAAATAAAGTTACTACGGTTGAACTTGACTTATTTTTCTTGTCATATTGAAAACAGATGAATACTTGTACTTGCTTGGCATATGGGCTCCTGTCCTTGACCTGATAGGCCCTGGTTATCTATTTAAATCCCACCTTAAATAGTGTTTAATGAATTCCAGGCTGAAATTTGTCAATATGTCATCTTATCTAATATTCTTGTTTGCTCCATTTCAGAGTAAACACCCACTATTCACGAGTTTTTTAAAAAACACACACATATACCAAACTAGACATTCTGTTACACAGACTGGAGACCTTGTTACTTATTTGCTAAGGGAAGGTACTGTTAGTGATATTTGATGTCCTTGATGCTTACTTTGACTTTGTTCAATGGGATTTTTTTTTAGTAAGGACTCAAACCTACCAGCCTTTGAAAAGAATATGACAAAAAAACATATGGTCAGAATTTATTCCAGCCTAAGTCTAAAACTGCTCTTCACAATGTTTTTCTAAAGGTTCTTTATATTGCATTGACTTCACACATTTATGAGCTTTAGAATGAAACAATCTACCACATTACCCACATTATGGTATTCTCTTCATAATGATTTATTAGCAAAAACTTCTGATTTTAATTGAAAATATGAGCTTTCAAATCTTAATTTTAAAATCCATTCGTATCGCCTTTCCCCTGAACTATATTCTGAACATGCTGGCTTGGTCTGATGGGAGTTGAAGTCAAGGCATCTAGAAAGCGCCAGGCAGTGGAAGGCTGCATTAAAATATGAATTTGTGATACATAAAAATGGCAATAATATCCCAAACCATATTTGCTTTCTCCCAATATATAAAGTTGCTGCTTCAGCAATATATTTAAGACATTTTATAATACAGAAGTCAAAGAACATAACAGAGATCTCAAATATATCTGTAATTATCCTGTGATATTAGGGTCTTTCAAGGGATTCATGAGAAGTCTTTGTTCTTACACTTTGTTCTTTCCATTTTGAAATCAGTTTGAAAACAACCTCTGAATGCATCACATTAAGAGACATAAAAATATAAGCTCTGCATTATCAAGTGATATTGGGAAATGTTTGGTTAACTTGTAGAACACTTTGATTCACTCTTGAAGAAGAGAGTTATCTTTATGAATAAATTTATTTACAAATTCATTGGATTTATTACAAATGGATTTCTTCAACGAAAGAATTCTTCATCCAAAGAATGAAGAAATTGAAATTGTGAAAATTTTTGCATATCTTGGCTCAGTCATCAATTAAAGGGGAGACTACAATCAGGAAATTACGAGGATAGAAGGAGTCTGAGACTTGAAAGGGTAGCAATGAAGGAACTAGAAAAGATCATAAAGTATAAGGATGTTTTACTGGAGACCATGGTCAAAATAATCCAAACTATTGTATTACCAATCATAATGTATAGGTGTGAAAGCTAGACAGGAAGAAAATTGATGCGTCTGAAACATGGTGCATTTGCAAATACCCTGGACTGACAGAAAGACAAAACAAGTGGGTCTACATCAAATTAAGTCTGATATTTCCCTAGAAGCAAAATGACAAAACTGAAGCTGTCAAATACAGTTCTCAATAATGTCATGCTCGATCATGTACATTGTAGTTTAGGCAATCATATTTGGAAGATACACAAAACACTTAAGTAACATACAAAAACATGCATTTTACAGCTCAGAAAAATGCTTGTGGGAATCCATAGATGTTTTGTGTCTACCCAAATGCTCGTGTGGTGTGGTGGTGAGGGATCTGGAAAGTTTTTGTCCCCCTTGGTCATGAATCTTTCACTGGGTGACGTCAATGGGTCATGAATCTCTCACTGGGTCACTGCCTCGCAGCCTTACCTACCTCACAGGGATGCTGTTGTGAGGATAGGATGCAGTGGAGGAGTACATAAGCTGCCTCGGGTCCCTTGCAAGAGGGAAAAATGTGGGTTATAAATGCAATGTAATAATAGATTCCTCTTCTTATTGCTATTAGTGATTGGCCATTATGAGTCCCACAGCTCAGAATGCCATTGGCTAATCTACCCTGATGTCTTTGAATATATTCATCAGCATGACACAGATTTCAGCTCCCTCATCTGTGATATTATGGCATGGGTTTTCAAATGATAGCATGTAGGCATAACTCAGATGAGCTGTCTTAGTTATTCAACTGAAAGAGGCAAGTAAAACTTAAAAGGAGTGATAAGGTAGCAAATTTTGAAGGGTGGGTGCTCATCATGTGGGCCTCCATAGCCACGCCCCCAGGGGAATCTAAAATACAGGTGGTTGTGATGATCCATATCTGCAAACGAATTCTAGGAGTTTTATCTTCTCCAGGAGCAGATCTCTTGAAAAGCTATGGGGTCTTCATTGTCAATACAAGACCAAGCCACTTCAGAATGCTTTGTATTAGAACAGGGAATATATATTGTCACCAGGAAAAATCATCTTCCTACAGCTATTGAGAGAATTGCAGCAAAGTTCAGAAAGGAATTCTGAGGCAAGTGGTAGATCAAAGGAGGTAGAAGGCTGAGAGCTGGTGTGGCGGTTAGTGTCAGCATAAGGACCCAGGAGATCCACATTCCAGTCCCCATTTGTCCATGAAGCTTACTGGGTGACTTTGGGCCAGTCACTCAAACTACCTTGCAGTGTTATTGTGAGGATAAAATGAAATTAGGTAAGCCACCTTGGGCCCTTCAAAATAGGAAAAAGGCAGGGTATAAATACAGTGTAATAATAATAATAGATCTTAGCATCCCTGCTAATCAGAAAAATTGCAGGCACTGCATCTCTGCTAGCATTGTCATCATATTGTACCACTGGTTACAATATAGGAGAGGTTAGCTGGAAGTATATACATATGGATATTTATTTATTTAAAACATTTCTATGTCTCCCCCATCGTAACAAAGCCTCGGGGCGGCTCACAAAGAATACATAAAAACATACATAAATAATAATAATAATAATAATAATAATAATAATATAACAATTCAAAAGAAAAAGAACATTAAAAAACCCCCGGTGCATTCTTGGCTAATTTTAAAATCCTAATAATTCAATAATTTAGCAATTAAAATAAGTTTTAAATAAAAAGGTCTTAGCCTGGCGCCGAGAAACAAATAACGACGGTGCCAGGTGGAACTCTCTGGGGAGCGTATTCCATAGGTGGGGCGCCACCGCAGAGAAAGCCCTCCTCCAGGTACTCACCCTCCTAATATCATTCACAGAGGGTTCCCGGAGAAGGGCATCCGTTGCTGATCTCAAGGGGTGGGAAGGCATATATGGGTGCAAGCGTTCCTTTAGATACCCAGGTCCCAAGCCATTTAGGGCTTTATAGGTCATAACCAACACCTTGAATCAGGCCCGGACTTCAATCGGGAGCCAGTGGAGCTGACGGAGAACTGGGGTTATATGAGAACAACGCCCAGTCCCCGTCAGTAACCTGGCAGCTCTATTCTGCACCAATTGAAGTATCTGGACCGTCTTCAAGGGTAGCCCCACGTAGAGCGCGTTACAGAAATCTAATTGGGAAGTTACCAGTGCATGTGTCACTGTTGCCAGGCAGTCATGCTCCAGGAAGGGACGCAGCTGATGTATCAGCCGAAGCTGAAGGAAGGCGCTCCTCGCCACCGCCGTCACCTGAGCTTCTAGAGACAGCTCAGGGTCGAGGAGCACTCCTAAGCTGTGAACCCTGTCCCTCAGAGGGAGTGCAACCCCATTTAGGAGAAGGTCCAAGTCCCCCATCCCGAGGCCCGAGCCACCCACCAACAGCACCTCCATCTTGTCTGGATTCAGCTTCAGTTTATTGGCCCTCATCCAGCCCATTACCTCGGCCAGGCACTGGTTCAGCACAGCCCCTGCCTCACCTGGATTGGTAGAAAATGAGAGGTAGAGCTGGGTATCATCAGCGTACTGATGATTCTGCAGCCCACATCTCCTGATGACCTCTCCCAGCGGTTTCATGTAGATGTTAAATAGCAAAGGGGACAAAATGGACCCCTGCGGAACTCCATAGCATAACTGCCATGGCGCAGAGCCATAGTCCCCCAGCACCACCTTCTGGAATCGGCCGTTGAGATAGGAACGGAACCACTGCCACACGGTGCCTCCAACTCCCAATCCCGCTAGCCTATTCAGAAGGATACCATGGTCGATGGTATCAAAAGCTGCTGAGAGGTCCAGGAGAACTACCAGGGACGCACTCCCCCTGTCTCTCTCCCTGCACAAGTCATCGTACAGGGCGACCAAGGCAGATTCAGTGCCATACCCGGGTCTGAAGCCAGACTGAAATGGGTCCAGATAATCAGTTTCATCCAAGAGTGCTTGGAGTTGTCCCGCCACCACTCGCTCTAGCACCTTGCCCAGAAATGAGATGTTGGCCACCGGTCTATAATTAGTGGCCACCTCTGGATCCAGGGATGCCTTCTTTAGGACTGGCTGGACTACTGCCTCCTTTAAAGGGGCAGGTACCCGGCCGTCTCTTAAAGAGGCGTTGACCACCTCCAGGATCCAGGTCCCAATTCCGTCCTTGGCTTTCTTAAGTAGCCAAGATGGGCAAGGGTCTAGTAAGCAAGTGGTAGGACGTACTTGTCCAAGCACCTTGTCCACATCATCAGGCCACAACAACTGAAATTCATCCATTAATTGTGGACTCGACGGTGTCGATGGGGTCTCCCCAGTAGAATCTGATTCAATAGCAGAGTCAAGCTCGTGGTGAATCTGAGCAATTTTCTCCCTGAAATGCTTGGCAAAGTCATCACAGTGGGCCTTCGAGGGTGGCACAAGATCTTTCTTCAGGCCTGGATGTATCAGCCCCTGCACCACCCAAAAAAGCTCCACCAGACGGCATTGTGAGGAGGCAATGGAAACGGAGAAGAATTTCTTCTTCGCTGCCTCACCGCCACAGCATAGGCCCGATAGTGGGCTCTTAAGTATGTTCGGTTAGAATCACCCCGTGATCTCCTCCACCTACACTCTAGATGTCTCCCAACCTGCTTCATCACCCGTAATTGAGTTGTATACCAAGGAGATGAACGGGCTCTGCCAGGTGGGAGAGGATGCTTGGGAGCGATTGTTTCAATAGCCCTGGACATCTCCTCATTCCATAGTTTGACCAGAGCATCGACAGGATCACCAGCCTTGTCAACCGGAAAATCCCCCAGAGCTTCCAGGAATCCATCAGGATCCATCCGGCTCCGGGGGCGGACCAATACAATCGGGTCCACACCCTTGCATAGGGAAAGGCTGCTCTCAAGCTCAAACCTTATGAGGAAGTGATCTGACCATGACAAGGTAGTCACTTAAATCCTACTTTAAAGGTCATGTTGATTTCTCCCTATGTCCAACACAAGAAAACAACTTTCTAGCAGGTCAGGACATTTCCTAAATCCCATCATGGAGATTGGGAACTCTTGCTTATTCAGGGTGTTACTCTCTGGAAAGCATGACTCACTGTCAGGCCATAGCCATGCACACAGATAAGCTGCAGTGTCCATAGAATTTAGTTTCTTTGCAGACAGACAACAATCCACATGCCCAGAGACAGATTATGTCAGATTATTAGGTTCTACAGCAGGAAACAAGGGACAGGGCAAGACAAGCCTGTTCGCAGATTCTTCCAGTGACAATTTGCTCAGACTATAGGGCCTGGTACAAGGCTGTTAAACATTTTTTCAGACCAAACAACACATTCCATCTCAGAGAAGACCTCCGGGCCTGCATTCCACTGGTGGGATGGGCCTGAAGGCAGAAGAGGACAAACATGCTAGGAAATTTTAACTTAAACATTTTTCTGACGGTAGTACAACCTTAGCAAAGACATTTTAACATTTTAAAATGGATGGAAAGCTGCAGAAAAGCTGGAAAACCGCCTGGCAATCGATAGGCATGAGAAGATGGGTGAGGATAGGGAAAAGGTGTATGGCCATCTGGAAAATCCCAGAGGGTTGGATTGGCACTCATGGGCTGGATTTGGACACTAACCCTGAGATTCTGTACGCCTGGCCTGGTGGGTCCACGTGGGTCTGTGGAATTGCTGACACTATTCAGTCTTATACAATAGTGCCGGTCTTGTGCCTGTAGGCACCCTGAGCCATGGTGCTCAGTGAAATGCTGTGAAGTACCAGAGTGCCAGCCATTCATAAGGCACCCAAGACTGTCTGCTAGAGAGTGTGGCATGAAATGCGTCTTTAATCTCACCACATCACCTTACAAGTTTACACCTTGCATTGAGTTCAATGTGGATGTTTCTGGTGCAGACATCATAACGCATCCCCTATCCATAACTGAAGGATTTTCCCCCCTTCCAAACTGTGGGGTTCTTCACCTCATCCACTCTGTAGCACAGCTGATATTCAGCTCCTCCATAGATTGTGCTGTGTGATGTGCAAACCCAGGTGGCTGCACTTTTTTTTTTAGTTCCTAAGCAACTCATTGGGCCAGGTTCAGGATCAGACCCCAAAACTCATGAAGGAGCTGATCACAGGTTGTATGCTAAAGCAGAAGAGTGTTTAAACCAATGGGCTGTCATGCATGAACCAGGGGGTGATCTACACTACTCATTTTTACCTGCACTGAAGTTACTAACATGCCACACAATGCATTCTCAAACAATCTTCCTAATGCTCCTTCTGCCATTATATCCTAGATTTCTTCAGATGAGTTATACTGCAAGTTTTTCTGTGCTGTCCTTTTTCCAAGATACATTTCCCAGTGTGTGCTAACCTGCAAGGAGGATCAGGAATGGCTTCGGTGTCCTATCCATCTTCAACAGAACAACAGCAACCCTAAGATGGGGATAAACCTTCAGTTTGCTTTTCTGCCTCCCTTGCTCTTCCCACCCATTTCCCTCCCTCTCTCTTGCCTGACTTGCCCAGTGAGTTGCAGAGTATTTAAATACAATGCTCCTTCTACCTTCCCGCTGCTCTCCTGTAGGAACAACTGCATGTTATTCAGAAGTAGATCACATTTTCTTCAGTAGCCCTTACCCAGAAGTTTTTTTTTTTGTCTTCAATGATGCCATGTACAAGTCTACTCAAAAGCAAATCACATTGACTTCAGTTGCACTTACTTTTGGGAAAGTGAGCATGAGAGAGGGACTGTGCTCACTTCAGGAATTGCTTTTGGGAGGAGGAGAATAGGGGTACTGATCTTCCTGTTTTCCTCTCATGGACAACTTCCGTGAGCAGGGCCGCACTTTCACTTCGCTTGCCAACCCTTTATGATTTTTTTTTTGTGGGGGTGAGGGGGCAGAGTTGTCCTCCCCACCACCACCTTTTTATCTTGCAATTAAACAAAGCTAATGCGCTGAATAAATGTGTATTTAAAGGGTTAATTTCCTGCACACTTCAGTTTCCAGTTTGCCAGACTTCTGGAAAGTGCATTTGCATGTGACACAAGATCATGTTTTCAACACAGTGGAAGCCACTGTGTTCACTTGTATGTGTTCCAGCAGAGGTAAACATGTTTTGAATAAATTCCAGGACTGTGCTCCCTGATAAACAGAAGAGGCTATAGTGTTTATTCTCCACCTCAAGTTCTGTGGCAAATGCAAGATATAAATGTGGGTTCCTACTTGGTGAAGGATTAACTGGGGAGGCAAAGAATCTTTAAGTCCAGGTTTGCTTCAGTCCCCAGAATGCAGGATCATTCATAATGAGGTAATTGTGCTATATTGCATTTAACCAGACTAAATGTCTCTGCTGTCTTGACACAGTGCTGTTGGGGGTAAGCACTTGGATTACAAAACCTAACATCCCTCCTCAAGTCCCACTGTCTTTAGTGCTGTATTAACACTTAGAAAATAAGCAATGAAAGTAACATGACATGAAATCCTCATATGATGGAAATGGTGTTTAGCTTTTTACCAGAGCAATTACTTAGCTGAAGGGGGATATCTTGTTGCAGCTTAAGAAGCAAAAACAGGATTTGTGTGTGTGAATGTTCCATTGACCAGAAAACAAAAGCACAGTTTTTCTGCTCTTATGCCTTTAACAGCAGCTTAATGCTCAGAAAATCAGCCTTTCTGTTGAGGTCCCTGTTTTCATGCCTTTTCTACGCTAACTAAAACGTAAATCTAGATTCAGTCCATTTTCTCCATGTCAGGCTACTTTAAATACACAGCTACTGTGTCCAGTTAAAAGGCTGATAACCCGAGCACCCCACTGCTGAACAGGAGAAACAAACAGCCTTCAAAAAGTCGATAGACTGAGAAGACAAAGCAGTCTTCAAATGAAAAGGTTTCCTTGCAACAAAGGTCCTAATCTTACCTATGAACATCAAGTTCTTTCTTGAAAATGCTACAGGAACAATCTCCTGCTTACCTACTACAACAAGATCTCCACCACTAGCGAAACATTTAAATGATTCTAAATAACTTTTAAACATCTCCTTAAAAAGAGGTTGTAGGCTTCAGTTGGTTTTGTCAGTAAATAATTAACTAAACTTTTAGTTTATTAACTGGGGGTAAATTTTTAATTAATAAGGCTCCATTTGAATTTGTAGGATGGCAAGTTAAAAACACACTCTTCTTGTTTTAGGCTATCTTGGTTCTGGCGTATTTATGGAAATGTAAATAAAATTACAATTAAATTAGGATCAGTTAGTTGCCTTCTAAACAATGAGTAGCAGCTTTTATTCATCAAACTGTTCTTTTTAATATTTCTTTAACTCAATCTGTAATTATTTGCTGAAATGTGAAAAGATTTGAAATTAATTGGCTAACACACTTCTCAGGAAAATATTTATTAATTAGTTGATGATTTTACTGAATCTTCTTTAGGCAATGAAGACATTTATGTAACCACAAACCATATAGTCCAGATTACAATGGAAGCACCAGCTGGGGAGAGGCAGGACTGGCTAGGTAATGTATTTTCCAACAAGAGAAGCTGCATACTACGAAAATGTGATAGGCACAGTGAAAGCATTGTTTGAAAAAATATATATGAATCTCCTGCAACAATGAATGCATACATATAATGCTTATCTGGAAAGGCCATTCCTCAATATTGAACAATATAATGTATATGTTAATATATATGAACTATATAATGTATATGTTAACTCAACTGGGTGACTTTGGGCCAGTCACAGACTCAGCCCAGCCTACCTCACAGGGTTGTTGTTGTGGGGGTAAGATGGAGGAGGAGAATGATGTAAGCTGCTTTGAGCCCTTTGTGGGAAAAAGGCAGGATATAAATAGAAAAATAAGAAAAATAAATAAGAAGTGAATCCCACTGATCTGGTTCATGCACAATTCCAGTTCCTGGATTAAAAAAAACTCAGGATTTGGTAGGGCTACGCAGGAATAAGCAGGCACATTGCCTCCCACATGTTCAACACTTTCTAATTCAACTTTCATCAACAACCTGTTCCTGGATAGTTTGATGGGATTTCTGAACCTGGAACTCTGTGTTTGGGTAACAAACAGGCATTCCTGGTTTGTTGATGGTTAATTCAAAACAGAGATGGCTATCACACAGGATTCATTTACTTGCAGTCCCAACAACCCATGGTTTAAACAGCTCATTGGTGGGTATAGGATTGCAGCCTTACAGTGCAATCCTGTACATGTCTACTTAGATATAAGCTGCATCAACTGCAATGGAGCATGAACCAGATCAGATTGCAGGATTGCAACTTAACAGCACAATCCGCTACATGGCTACTCAAGAATAAGTCCCAACTGTGGTCAGAGGAACTTACTCCCAAGTGGGAGAATGTGGACTTGCACCTTGCCAGCACGATTCTTTGCATGCCTACTCAGAGGTAAGCCCCACGGAGGTCAGTGAGGCTTATTCCCAGGTAAGTGGGTACAGCATTTCAGGAATTCCATCTCTGTTCTTTAATTCTCCAAAAGTGAAAGCTTTGTGTATGTTGCCACATTTTCCCGATGCATTAGAAGGAAAAAAAGGAACCTATCACAAAAAGCAGCATAACTCATGGATTTTGCCCATATGAAACTGCTTCATTATCCAAGCAGTCTTCTTTAGTGTTAGGGTTAGGTATATAGGAGGCAAATAAAATTATAAGTCTTTTCTAAATGCTGCTGTCTTCTTTCTAATTCTTCTGGCTTCTTATCATGCTTTGTGTAAACTGAAGGGAATGTATAAAGTTGACTTCTCCAAGTTTTCTGTGTTTAACTCCAGTTCGATTAAACACTTACGGATGTGTACAAAGTGAAAAATGGGGTTATGAGAGGTTAATGCTTTAATGCTTTTAATAACTCTTTTAGCCACATGGCTGCATTTTGTCAAATAAAGTAGGAAGCTGTCCCAGCAGGAAAAGTACAGATAGGAACATCCCTCCAAAGGGCAAAACTACTACATGTTGGGCAAAAAGTTGCAGGCTGGTAATGAGTACGCATATCTAGTAAAGCCATGATTTGAGTCACAGTGGATTACTAATTTGTACAGCTGGCTCTAGCAGGCAAACACTGTACCTAGAAACATTACTAGAGAAAGAGCCGTCCAGTCTTACTGCTTCACATAATGCAGTTAGCCTCAGTACTTTGTTCCATTGCTCCTAACCTTCTCCCCAAGTGCCCTTGAGATCTGAGTCAGAGGCCCTTCTCCAGGAGCTGTCCTTGAAAGAGATCAGAAGGGAGACTACCTGGAGGAAGGCCCTCTCTGCGGTGGTGCCCCGAGTGTGGAACGCACTCCCCAGAGAGGTGCCTGGCGCCAGCACTTTTTTCCTTCTGACATCAGGCGAAAACTTTTTTTATTCTCCCAATATATTAACTGTTAACCTGTTTTAATTGGTGGTTTTATATTTATATTGGATGCTGTATAACTGCTACTTGTATTTCTCTTTTTATTCTATTTTATTAATTTGTTGTAAACCATCCTGAGATGTCTGTGAAGGGACAGTATAGAAACGGTCTAAATAAATAAATAAAATTGTCAAGTCATCTGCATGCTTGTTAAGGCTAATTCAATTTGAATTTTATTCTGTTGGCGGGAGGAATATCCTGTGAATAAATCTTGGAGAAGGTTAGGGTATTTTCTTATTTCTGTGTTCTAATGACAGTGTGGCAGGACAAGTGAAATTCACAGTACCAAATCCCAGTTGTTCAACAGCTTTTGCAATCCTATGCAAGTTTAGATAGAAAAAACTCCTGAAATGTCCAGAATTTCTTAGCCAGAAGTTGAAGAACATTTTTTAAAATCTAAATATGCATAGGAATGTTCCTTCATACGTTATAGAAGTTGTACCTCTTTAAACATCTTACAAAAGCCACTTCTAAAGCTGTGAGTCTTATGAGCAACTCTTGGATTACTTAAAGGACAACTGCCCTCAAACACCTCTTCTTGGGCACAATAATTACATGATAAATATAACAAGGAAATAAATCTATTCCCACCCCCCTTTCTTCCAAGGGGTCCAAATGGCATACATGATACTCCATTATGTTTTATCTCAACAACAACCAAGAAGCTTTCTCAGTGGTGCCCCTACCAGAATTCACTACGGGATTTTCTATGTTAGTCTGTTAGTCCATTGTATTTCTCTCTGGTTTTGTTGCAGAAGTGAGATCCAAGCACTACTAGGAAAATACTTCCTTTTCTGCTATATAAACTGTAGGTGTCACTGTGCAAATACACAAACGGAAATTGTATATGTTGCTTTCACAATTAAATGACTCTTTCCCCCTTATTTCAAAAAAGGAATGCACACATTTATTGTGCACTCATCTCTCTGGTTCATGGATATTTATGGGTTTTTAAAATTAAACTTCAATTTCACTTTGTGTCTAGCCAGCACTTTTAGGAAATATTTTTTTTAAGAGCAGGGAAAATGTGACCATTAGTCATCAACGTGAAAGAAAGCAAGTTTTTCATTTATGTATTTGTATTATTCTGCTATACCACAAATTATCTAGATTACAACTTCAATCCCAACTATTGCCACTAGTTTAGCTTAAATACAGACACCATAACTTTAAGTGATTACTACATCATCAGGGTGGAAGTTTGACTTCTCTACAATGAAAGAACCATACCAAAGACCCCAGGAATGCTAATATTGTTTGACTCTGCCAAACTAGAGTTATATTTATTTATTCATTTTATTTATTTGGGATATTTCTAGGCCATCCATCACTCTGTATCTCTGGACAGCTCACAACAAGATAAATAAATACAACAGTATAAATATAAATATTGTAAATACCCCAACCAATAATAAAACTAAGTAACCCATGACTGAAATAAAAATAATTAAAAATCTATTAAACATTAAAATACTGGGTGAATAAAAAGATTTTTACCTGGCACCGAAAAGCATATAATGATGGTCCCAGGCAGACCTCTCTAGGGAGTGCATATTCGTAGAATACATGATTAAAAAGTAAATTATCTTTTCTATAAGTAGCATCCCAATACATCATAAACAACCCATCACCCCAAATGGCCACAGAAATCTAGTAACAACTGTAGAAATACATAGCACAACTTTTTCTCAACATGTTAAGACCTTTCTTTCATTCATGCACCTTAAAAAGATTATTGATTTGCAAAGTGAATGCAGAACAGTTCTTTGTATTACAAATGCTTCTGCTCTGCTTTTACTTCCCTATCAAGAATGGTAAGATGTTAATATAAACTGTGTGCAAACGTGCCAATGACATATTGTGCATAAAGCAGTGCAGCACTGACTGTTTTGAAGAGATGAGGATAAGGGGAGCAGCAGCAGCAGTCAGGAAAGGAAAGGAAAAGCAGCAAGGGAGGGGGCTTAATCGTTTATCTGCATATGAGTTCTTTCTTCCAAACAGTTCCCAGCAACTGGACTTGGATTCCAAATGCATGTTTGCTTATAATTTCAACCATGTAGGAAGAAAACCTGGGTGGAGGTCGTGGACACAAGTGAACAGGGTTAAGCTGCCCTTGTCCTAAAGTATCTTTGTTCAGAAGTCATTGCTACCCAAAACTTTTTTTGAAGGAAGGAATATGTATTAAACACATGCATATAACAGGCAGTTAGGCAACAGGCTCAGAGCTGACTTAACTACTAGTTTGGCCAAGAAGTACCTGGACTGAAAGCAGGGATAATTTAAGGAAGGGGATGGGAAAAGAGAAATACAAACAGAGGAACAATGCTAGAAAATACAGGGTCAGAGGCAGGAAATACAGGATCTTTACCCCCACATTATTACTATTATTAACATTTTTCTGTGCACAAAGTTCAATATAATATATAGTTCATTTTATCCTCAAAAGAACCCTGTGAACTACAATAGGCTGAGAAAGAAGAGTTTTATTCAAGTCTCTTCATGGCTGATACTGCAATCTAATGCCTGTTTACTCAAAAGTAAGTCCTATTCAATAAGGCTTATGCCCAGGTGAAGGAATTTGGATAGTAGACTAAGGAAACATTGGGAAATAGATCACAGGCATTCTCACAGTGTAAAGGATGCTTCCAAGTAACATTAACATTGTATCCCATGCATATAGACTTGGGAGTGAGTCCCATTGAACTTAGCGGTCTTACTTGTAAGTAAACATGCAAAAAGATAAGGTTGCTGGAATGCCTGATTGCCATTCTGCACACATGCCTGGGATAAGCCTCATTGAACTTAGGCTCAGTTTTCAGTAACAGTGCTGCACATTTAAACATGTCATTTGTGAATGTTAAAAGAAATCAAATATACATTCTAGCCTGGATAGCTTTTCCATTCCCTTTAAGGACATAGAAAATGAAAAGGTGAAAGCTCTTTTATGTATTACTAATGAAAACAATCTGACAACCTTTTGTACAGTTCCTGACATTCAGGAACATGTTCTGTTAAGTGGGACAAAATCAGTTCAAACACCAGACTGGTAGAACAACAGAGAAGTGAAGGAAACCAAGAAAGAATATGAGACTTGAATTTAATTCATTTTAATGCTGCTTGTCTGTTCTGTGCTACTTTAAAGACAGCAACATTTGGGTGGCTTGGTTTTCCTTTTGGAACTCAGAGATCCCAAAGGATAAAGTCCTTTTTCCTGAGCAGCTTACAGTTTAAACAGAAAAACAGTCAGCTCCTGGAAATGCCATTGCAAAATAGCCAAATATTCCAGCAGCTTCAGCCAACCACAATGCATACATGGGTCTCACCTGTAGAAAGGATCAATTTCTGTACAGTTAGAGTTTGTGCAGGATGATGTTATATGGACATTCTTGTGTGGCTTCAGGAAACAGTAGCTAAAGTTGCCATTTTATACTGTTAGTGAGAGTTCTGTGGCCTGCAAAAGTCCATAAAATTTGCACTATTGAATGCTCTCAGCAAGCATATTCTCAGTAGCAGTATGCCTGCTCTTAACTTCTGGCTTCTTCCCAGTCCCGTAGGAAAACCATTGCATATAGCTGAAAAAGTGTTTGGGTGGCCTTCTCATTCTCCCAAATGCATATATGAGGCATACCAAAATGCAATGTTTCTGTATGACA
Source organism: Varanus komodoensis (assembly GCF_004798865.1). Taxonomy (NCBI): domain Eukaryota; kingdom Metazoa; phylum Chordata; class Lepidosauria; order Squamata; family Varanidae; genus Varanus; species Varanus komodoensis. Next base: position 137,341,941 of record NW_025335268.1, read on the forward strand.
AATATCCATTGAAGGCGAAAAGGGCAGAGGCATTGTACTACATAAACATGATTTGGTGGGAGTTCTAAAACTGATAACATCTTAGCTGTATGCAAGTCCAAGAGCTAGTGGCTGTTGCTAAAAGTTTGAAAACGTGGAGTGTAAGTGCTAAAGGCTTAGAAAACAAAGTTGATAGACCTCCAGTGGACAGGATGGAGGAGTGGGGGAGGAGAGACCTCTGTACAGTTGGGAAAAATGTGAAATTTTAAAATCTGTCCTATCTGACTTCAAATTGTGTCTTTTAAATTGAGTGAAATGTAACCAGCTGCAGGTCTAAATACATTTAACTGGGAACAGAATGGGACTCACTTCTAAGCAATCATGAACAGGAGTATTCAAATTCAGATTATTTTTGGATTGCTCCTCCAGTACAAAAATTGAAATATATAAAAAAGCTAAAACATTTTAAAATGGATGATTAGAGATAGAGAGAACAGCATTATTTTTTCAGGAGTATGCTGTTAGACTTGTTACACAGGCTTTTGATTCTGGTGCAGCGGAGCTATGTGTTAGAAATTAAATATCAAATCCCATAAACTTGCAGCTGTCAAGTACTTTCAGAATTCCAGTGACAGTTGTCAACTGCAAAGCGTTGCTCGATGTCATCATTAAATGTTGTCAAATAATACATTCTTCAATCCAAATATCTTACTGTAAATTTATCTCATCCACATTTTGGGATGGGGACAAACACATGACATTATAATCTATTTTCAATCCTTCTGCATTTCTGCAGTGCTTCTTCAATGCACTGTTCAAATGCATTGGCGTCATAAGTACAGGTTAGGTGACAAGTGGCTGGAGAGCAGCACTTGTGAAAGGGACCTCGGGGTGCTGGTTGACTGCAGGCTAAACATGAGTCAGCAGTGTGATGCGGTGCTCAAGAGGGCGAACGCCGCCCTTGGTTGCATAGCCAGAAGTGTGGCTTCTAGATCGAGAGAGGTATTACTACCACTCTATATGACTCTGGTGTGCCCACAACTGGAGTATTGTGCTCAGTTTTGGGCCCCTCATTACAGAAAGGATATAGCCAGGTTAGAGTCAGTGCAGCGCAGGGCCATAAGGTTGGTGGCCGGTTTGCAGGGGATGGGGTATGAGGCGAGACTGAGGGAACTGGATCTCTTCAGCCTGGAGAAGAGGAGACTCAGAGGGGATATGTTGGCGACATACAGGTATGTGAGGGGATGTCACACGGAGATGGGTAGAGACCTGTTCTCCCCTGCAAAGGAAGGCAGGACGCGCTCCAGTGGAACAAAACTCAGGGAGCCAAGGTTCCATTTAGATACCAGGAAGCACTTCCTGACAGTTAGGACCCCAAGAGTGTGGAATTGGCTTCCTCGAGAGGTCGTTGTGGCCCCATCGGTGCGGGTGTTCAAAGATAGGCCAGACATGCACATGGTGGGCATGTCGTGAGCGGAGCCAGCTGGAGCCGGGGGTCAGACTAGATGGCCCCAGAGACTCCTTCTGACTTGCTCTGTTTCTATGTTTCTACTTTTCAAATGTCTTTCAAGTTTTGTTTTTAATTTTTGTAATGGATATTATGCTGCTTTTATTGCATTTGTACTGTATCTTCAAAAAAAGTCAATTGCCCAGAGAGTTGAATGAAATAAAGAATTTTATAGCCTCCTTAATTTAAAATCCAACTTTTAATGAGTGTTAAAACATGTTTCCACATATAATTTTAAAATATTAATATATTATTGAAATGCTGCTAACATGAAACTGTGGTAAGACTGTTATAACACTAACTGAAAAAGAAAGGGGAAAGCCCTTTCCAGTTACTGCAAGAGGCAGTGTCACCTCTGCTGCTTGTGTGGCAACAGTGGGACTCACCAAAAGCGCAACAGAAAGCTAGCACTTCCCAGAGTGACCCTGGAAATTGGAATCTGCTCAACATGCTTTATAACCCCCACCAACCGCCTCTAAACCAAAACAAATGTTTAAAAGTTTGCCGTTTAACATTTCATGAGCAGTAATAAACAATCACACTAAATTAAACACTAAAAAGTTTATAAGGCTGCAATTCTATGCATGTTCCTACAAAAATATCCTACAGCTTCCAGAATGTCCCAGCCCACAATGCTAGGAGTTGTTGAACTTTTTTCCTATCTAAATATGCAAAGCATTGTGCCTTACATTATTTTTATTTGGTGAGAAGAGGCATTAGTTGAATTTTTTTCTTCAGGTGGCTGTTGAGTTGAATTAGTTGCTCATTCAGAGAAAATGCAAGATTCAGATAGTGCAGAAATTCAATTGTAACCTTCCTTGAAGGTTGCTGGAGAAGAACAATGAGCCACCTCTTTGGAAGGGGCCTGTTTCAACTATTAAACATTGTCAAATGTGAAATGTCAAGTAACCAAATAATGGAATCAAGCAGGGCCATCAAATATAAAACACTGAAAGTTTTAAAATATTACTACACATCTGAGTTCAAACATTATGCATTCAATGCATATTTTTTTAAAATGGACATGAAGTGAGAGAGAAAAAAGCATATTTGGGTGACAGAGTGTGGACCCCTCAGTCACTACCAGATGAGGCCTTCATATTCCATACAGATGTTGCCTTTCACATCCCATCTATTTTGGTTCAGTACTCCATTCCCTGAGATCATTTAATATTTCTGCAATAAAGAGTGACTTGGAAGTAAGTCACTCTTAAGTTAGCTGGACCTACTTCTGAGTAAATATACATAGGATTGTGCCATTGTGGTTACCATTAATCCCATGCACACTGTCAGGACCTCTTTACTAATTGGCAAGAATGAATCACCAGGAGTCGCAGGGAAGATTGAATCGCCTTGAACCCCAGCAGTTTTATTGAAAGATCACCTAGGCCGCCTGCAGTTACTTACGACAGCATGCTGCTGGGTAGTGGTTTGCACTGCCAACTACACGCTTTTAAAACATGTACAGAGTATTTTATAGTTTCTGAGTCACATGGGGCCAGCAGTTGGGCAGTTGATGAGGACACAAGGTGAATACAATCAGAAGAAGGTGAAAGGTCTGCAGAGGGGGCTCAATACAATGGCATTTGATTGCAGGATATTAACATAACATCATGGGATTATTGTGAGTCTTGGCATGCCAATGAGAGTGATTGCAATGCTAACCTGGCAGCCTGACCAGTTTTTACAGATCAGCAAAACAATAGGCCTAGCAGCTTCTTGGGGAAGCCAGCAAGTCCCACTTCTTAAAGTAACAGCAAATGCCAAACAGTAACCTGGCTTGGAATTTTTGGGTGCTTCCTTGAGAAAGGAGTGCAGGCACTTTATAACACAAAGACATATAAGCAACTCTCTTCTGCCAGGATTTAGCTGAATTTTTCCATCAACACAATGTTCTACTATACTTAGAAGATACCTGTAGGATTGGGTAGTTAAGTCTGATACAGAATGTGTAAGGAAGGAGATTGAGGAGACTGAGATGTTTACCCTGACAATTGCCAGAGATAAGTGACAGAACAACAGTTTCTCCCACCCAATGCCCTTCCACTCCTCTGAGGGAAAGCTTGTCAAATGAGTTGGCTTTTACGAGGCATTCATCCAGAGAGTTTCACAAATAACCCAGAATGCTCTGGATCCCTTCTCTATTCTGTGTTTATTGGCATAGCCCATCCCAAAATGTTTAGAGACTCATGTATATATTGTGGCTCAAGACTTTACAAAATCATTAAAAACTGCTTGTGAAGACAAATGCATGTACCTCAGACTCTTTCCCATTCCTCAGAAACTGTACCTATGTTTATTATGAAGCTTATGTTTACTTGTGGGAAGAAATCTGACATAATGAGCCCAGGAATGAAGCCCCATTGTACATGTTAACTACTTTTGATAAATCAAGCAGAACCCTTATGGCACCACATAGTTTATGATTCTAATATTCCTTGTTTTAGTCAAACAAACTTTGACAAGACAAAATTTGACACTTCTAGCCAGAAGGAAGTGAGGGGGTGGGGTGGGGACATAACAGACATTATCTTTGAAAAATGGATGAATCTGAAATTCAGCAAGCTAGCCTGCTAGCAGCTCAACTACGTCTGATAAATACTAATAAAGTCTCCAGCAAACACTACTACTATTGCTACTTCTGCTACTCATAATAATTTGCATCACTCAGTTCTGGATGGTAAGATACCCAGTCTTAATGGAAAACAGGTGCTGAAATGCAGAAATGTTTCATATGCTTGAAAAAAGCCATTGTGAGTGATTTAAAGAGCTGGCCGTTTCTGGAACTCTTCAGTACTGCCATTTATGATCAAGCAGCAATCTTTATCTGCTACGCACTTTTAAATATCCCAGACATCTGCACAAATTCACCTTCTCCATGCAAAGCAGGTGTGCTACCAGTGCTTATCCTTCCTGCAACAGAGTTTAGTGTTACTTCCTGCTGCAGCCTTCCCTACCGCCATACCCTCCAGATAAGTTGTGCAATTACAATGAGCTTTTCCATATGAAGCTGTTGATTGCTGTATCTACTTTTGGTTTCACTGCAGAAGTGAGATCAGAGTTTAACATGATGAGTTTTTCTTTTCCCAGTTTTCCTCTATATAGCATCTAGGTGGTCATGGGCTGGAATAGGAAAATATGTTCACTTTCACTTTCAGATATCATACTTCACTGCCCCTCCCACAAAAAAACCCAAAACCTGGAAAGTGGTCTTTAAAAACAAAAGTGAAACAAGAATAATATTGTCATCTAAAGAACTCATGAACAACCATGAGTGAGGATTCATGAGCACATAAGAAATGCCTTATGTAGCAAAGCTCTTTATTTTATTACCACAGAATCTATGAGCAGATTCCACTGGTCCATCTAGTTCAGTCTACACCAGGCTCCCCCAGTCAGTCACTCTCTAGATTTGTTAGACCATAGCGCCCACCATCCCCAGCCATGTTAGTTGGGAATATTGTGTTGCAGCTCAACATATCTGAAGGACACTGGATTGGAGAAGGCAGCTCTTCATGCAATCAAAGCTAAGTAGAACTTAATTCCTTTCCACCACTGGTTTCTTTCCAGTTCATGTTACTGGCAAATTTCTCCAAAATACTTGACATAAAACAGACTTTTGGATGTTATGTATTGCCTAGTCAACTTTCTGAAGTAGAATGGCCAAACCTTAATGCTAGCCAGAAACTCCATCTCATAGCAATTGCCTTGTGTTGTACAACTCACTCCTGCCCACACCAAAATCTGGGGAAAGCCCATTGGAATGGTGCTGCTGAATGAGACTACCAGCAATGAGACTATATTATCTTGAGACTACTTGGCATTCTCATTCTGATTTAAGTGGATGGTATCAAAAAGCTGCATTAGCAAATCCATTAAGATGAACTGCCTAAGGTCAAGAATTGAGCTTCACCAGATTGAACTGATAATAAAATAAAATCAAGACTGGATGTGTTTAGAAAAGTAACAGAACAAAGTAGAGTGGGGGTGGGGAATGAAAGCTGCAAAATCTCAGAATTTTCCTCAGTTTAGTTAGAACCTATTTAAACCTGAACTCATGCAGGTTCATGTTCTGATGTTTGAGTTTAAGCCCTCTCCTTAATTAATACGGACTGCCCACTATATGGCTTCCGGAAAATAATGATAGGTTGTGGAGTGGCTGCTTGGTGCCTTGGTACCTATCAAGAAGTGACAGCAACTGGCCAATTGGAAGCCCAGGTGACTTGATCTGGTTCTTGCTCATAAACCAGGGCATCTTCATGTTCAGTGAGGGAGTAACTAACCTGGCCTTTAGTGCTCACCTCTTTCCACCCTGCAGTTCACTCCAATGTTAGTCCTATTTAAGAGAAAACCCAGTGAAGTGAAAAGGCTTTGCACTAACCCTTTGCCTGTTCAGGCAATCAAGGTAGTTTACAATTAGAACTACTAAAATGTAACAAACATTACAAAAGATAAAACACAGGCCAAACCTTTGATGATTTCTTCAGTAGTTGACAGTCTAAGCTTGCTGACCTAGGCTTCTCTTCTTATATACAAAGAGTTAAGCTTGAAACTAAGTTTGACTTCAAGGTTTGGCCCTGGACCAGGAGAAGCAAGTATAAAGTGAGTACCAACCGCCAAGCAAGCGCAAAGTGACTTTTTATGTAGCCAGTGTAACTGTAACAAGCCAACTCACATCTGTAGTACTCAACATAGCAGGAAGGGTTTCAAGGGACACATCAGCTGTGTTTCTGGTTGATCTAAACTTGACCTAGGTCAGCCTTCCATAATCTGGTATCCTCCAGATGTGTTGTGCTAGCACTCCCAAAATCCCCCAGTCACCTAGACTCCAACACCAAGCCATGGAAGGCTGATCTAGGCAATTCATTCATCTGCCATTTCCTATCTGCAAAATAGGGTTTATAATAATGGTCTGACTGGGAAGAGGAGGGACAGGAATGATTACAGTTAAATACTTAACTGTAATAACAATAATAACAAGTGTTTAAATTATTACCCAGTTGTAATAAAGGCCTATCAAAATATGTCATGATCATGAATGAATGTTCTTACGCTTTCTTCATGTACTAAACTGTAGTTGACTTAAGTTTAAGAGCAAACTTCCCCAACCTGGATCCCTCCATGCATTTTGGACTACAATTCCATCAGCCCCAACATGGCTAATACTGAGGCATGATGGAAGTTTTTAATGCAGAGTTGAATCCAGGCTTAGTCATGCCTTGAACAGATCCACTCAAATCAGTGGGACTTGACTTGGTTATAACTAACTTAAGGCCCACTGATTACAATGCGTCTACTATGACAAAGGCTAGACCCAACCAATGGACTTTTATTAAAGATACATGACAAGACATACAATTAACACAAAAGAAAAGCAATGGAGGCAATCCCAGATATGTAGTGTCAGGCTGATTAGGAGAATGCTCTCTGCATTTACTCACAGGCAATATTAATACTTCACAATTTTCAGGACTGATCCCTGGCGCTGAAAAGAGGTTCTTGTTCAGCCTGGCTGGAATTCCTGGTTTAGACAATGGTAGTTTTGAAATGAAGTATCAGTGCTCCAGAAAGCTAGCACCTTTCCTGATGAACACACACATATATATAAAATATGTAATAAACCCTTTTATTCACCTACTCCCACCTCTTGTCAAGGCTAGAAGTCTATTGCCATGGTATTACCTTTATTATCTTCATTTTTGAGGCAGATGGTTCCACTATGAAACAGCTGAGACCATCAGGACATACTTCCTAATGTTTGCTCAAATTCCCTTTCTTGTTATTTGAACTCAGTTGCTAAACAAATGAGCCCTTCAAATATTTAAAGATGCTTGTTGCATCACTTCTTCAATGCCTCTTTTCCAGACTAACCATGTCCAGCAGCTTCGATGTTTCCTCATAGAACATGGTCAAACAGCTCTCACCTTCTTTGATGACATCATCCTGACATGTTATATGTAAATGTACCAATTAGATAATTAAAGTTGGCTGCCCTGTTCTCAACTCTATGATGCATTCACTCTATAAACAGGGTTGCAATTCCCATATGAGCTTTCAGGAACATAAAGAACTGCCTTATACTAAATCAAATAATTGTTTGAAATAGCCAGTATTGTTGCCAATGGGGTTTCAGGCAGAAATACTTCCAGCTCTGCTGGGGGATGCTGTGGACTGAACCCAGAACCTTTGGCGTTCGTGGCATGTGTTCCACACCTGAGCTACAGGGCACAATGGGCTCCCAGTTTCAAGCTGGTCTCCTAGATACGGCACTACAAATAGCATAAACAATGTAGCGCCTCACCATGAACTTCATCCCTCATGAAACAATCATGGAAGGAAAATGAAGAGGGAGTCTTCTAAGGAAGTGTGCTGGCTTTGGGTCTCATTCTTGCTTTTATGGTTGAATGATTTATAGTTAAGAGTTGAAACGTCACACTTTTGCATGGGGGTTGAGGGAGGAAAGGGGCAATATAATTGCCCAAGCATTACTCTTCTAAATGAAAGATCACAGATGGATTCTCAGAGGGCGAGCCAAGACCAATAGATTACTCCATGATTAACTTTTTAAAAATTTTAATGAAAAACAACAACAAAACAACCACCAGTAATCAGAATTCCAGTAGCTATGAAAGGGCTTCTTTGCTGAGATTTTTCCTGGGGTTTAAATGTTTGACAAGAGCTTTATAAATGAGCCAGAGAGGTGGTTTATGTTTCATTAATGAGACTGATAGTGGTTAATTACCAAAGTGGCGTAAACAATCCACTACCAGATCAGGCAGGCAGGGTCAGTTATGCAGAGAAGATCCAGCTGGATGGAATGGGATTTTCATTAACTATTTGAATGCCAAACTGAACAAACAGTGTCTCCATCTCATACAGCCCAGTGTCTTTACTAGATTTAGTAGACTAGGCAGGACTTCAGAGACAGTCAACTTCTGTATACTATACAGGAACAGCTCAGACTTTTGTTCCTTTCTTACAGCAGTGGCAAAGCTCATGTGTGGACATATTAAATGTTGGACAGCAGTGGCCTAGAATCTAGATGCCACCCTTATTCATGGGAACAGTTGCTCAGATTTTATATCTGAATTGGGTTGCTCAGGTTAGGGCATTAAGTTAGGGGAGCAAATCTCAGTCAAACAGGCTCCTTGACCCAGGCTTTCTTGGATAAGCATTATTCTTCCCTGCTGACTTAGTGTTACCCAAACCTCAAAGCAATATTATAATTTAAACTGGGCATAACAGAAGTATTTTCAGACCAACAGGAGGCATGGAGCAGGTTATAATGTTGCAGGGTGTTTGGAACCAGGTGGGGCATTGCTTGCAGGAATTAGTCATGGTTTGAAGCTGATTTTGTCATGTTCTGCTTATGCTCACATTTCATGCAGCACTGAAGGTGCAGCCACTGTCACTATTGCCATCTATCTGTCTATTTGTATTATCATCTAGGCCAGGGTAGGCAAACTGGTTCCCTCCAAATATTTTCTGGATTGCAGCTCTCACAATCCCTGAATACTGGCCATGTCAGATGGAACTCCTGAGAACACCCAGAATGCATCATGTTGCTTACCCTGCCCCCACCACCTTTCTATGATTTCAAAGTGGCTAAAACAAACAATAAATCAAACAGCAGTAAAACATATCGCCAAAAATAAGAACAGCAGCCTAAAAAGAAATGAACAAATCTTGTATCAACTACGAGAATTACCTTCTTGAATAAACTAGTCTAGCCTTTTTTGAAGCAGGTAAATAGACCACTATTCTTTGGTTGGAAAACAGCAAGCCCTGCACAAAACGTTTTTTTGCCTGAAGTGAAGGACAAGGAGGTGCCCCTTTCCATTTCATGTACAAAAGCCAACTAGACGGTTGGCTGACTCTCACATCATCACTGGGCAGCTCCCTCCACCATGCCTAAAAGCAGCAGACTAGTTTAGGGAGCACAGGGCAGGGTGCATGGCCTCCCTCCCTCCTCTTTTTCTAGGCTTTGCCAGTATCTGCTGGCTGAGGCAACTGCCTCGCTCTGGCTAATGGTGGGGCTGGCCCTGGGGCGCAGCTATTCCACAGTTTAGGACAGAAAACAGATCTTCATATATTTGGGGCTTTTCTCACTGAGGGATTCTTACAGTTGAAGTCCAAAACATTTGAACACTGCCCTTTTGCCCACCCTTCATTTAGGCACCACAACAGAAAAACCCATCTCTTTCTTGTCCCCACAAGTTACACTGTTGGTGAGAGGAACTAAGTGCAGGTCTCAAGGAAGTCCATGTGGGATGAAACACAATCTCAGATATGCTGGTCCACCCAAGCCATTTGGGACATGAATGTCTGGTGCCAAGGCCATGAACTGAGCCTGGAAATGACGTTGAAGCCAGTGAAGGTGCTCAGAGCCCAAGAGTACGTCTCATAAGGTGTTAAGATTTTTTAAATTGGCCCTCCGCTCAATGAATACATAAGACAATGTACTAGTAAAGCCAATAAAAAGAATAAAGAAACCGAATTGGCTCGTCCTGGTCCATCCTGCCAATGGTAGGCAAAAGTCCGGCTGTAGCATTCTGGACAGGTTGACATCTCAAGACTGTCCTTAAGGGCTACCCTATTTAGAGCACTTTGTAGTAGTCCAACCCAGAAGTGCTTGATCCATGAATGACTGAGGATAGAGCTGACCTTTTCTGAGATCAGTGAAGCTGCTGCACCAAAGAGACTTGGTAAATGAAGTCACCATGTAGTCAGCCACTTCTGAATGTTGAGATTATAAATTGCCATGATTCAATGTTGTCCAAAGCCATGTGAGAAAAAACAGTTCCTCCAGAGTGATAAGCAGATCAGATTCTTAATTAATGGGAGAAAACTCTTTCTTATATTACACAAAACTATGGATCCAGGCAGGTGAGGTGGAGAATAATGACTTTCCAAATGGGCATTACAGTAGCCTGTCAGCTCAGGCTGTTCCTTTTCTGAACAGTAGAGGCTTGTCAGCTGCTTGGGGAGATGATAAGCTATGTTCCCAAGGACCCCTCCCTTCACTCCAGCTCTTGAAGAAATAAAATAAAAAGGAAAACCTTGTACTTTCTCCTCCAAATCTCAAAAGATGCAGACCTTAACTGAATATTGTGCAACATCTTAAGATCATAAGGGGTAGTTTAGCAACCAAGCAAATGGGGAAAAAATAGTGAAAAATCCTATTTTAAAACGAAGAAATGAAATATCTTAACATGTAAGGAAATTATTTGGGGAAAACAATCACAAACAAAGCATTCCAAATAAAAATCAATAAACTCAGTCTGACTTGGCTAGGTGTATGTTACCAGACTGAGTAGAATTTGGGGTTTCTGAGCACATGCAAAGTTATTTATAGAGAGGATGATGTGAGAGAATTTGGACTCCTTATGAGATATTCTCAGCAGAGAAAGAGTAAGAGTGAAGTCCACAGATTTATGATATCTGAGTCCACCAGAATTTGCCCCTTCAATGTAGGCTGATTGTGGTTTTGTCCAGTGGTGTAGTGTGCTCCATTTATGCTGTCAGTGGCTTATCTGCCAATCTGATCATTAATTTGAGCCTAAAACCACTGCCCAGATTACTTTATCTGATATATCAAAAGGCTTAGGCAATTCCAACATTTGGGTGTTTATTCAGAAACAAACACCAAAAAATATGTTTACTCAAGACTTCATCCAAAATCCCGCATGCTCTTGATTGCTTGCATTTTCTGAGCATACTTAGGGTGCAGTCCTATCATGGTGCTTGTAAACTCATGAATTCAGAGGCTTATTAGCATATGTTTGGCAGGAAGAGTGGCAGAGATTATTTTTGCCTCCCTGTCCTCCTGCCCCACATTTTCCTCTAGACAGACTTTTTCCTCCCCTCTAGCTTTGGCATCTTGCGAAGCAAGCTGGAAGAGCTTCAAGATACCTTGCATCCTGACCCTTCCAGTCTCCTCCTTTCCCTGTCCAACAAAACTTCCCATTTTCCCTTTCTCAAGGGTGTTTTCCTGGTTGGATGTATGGGAGTTGGCCGGGGGAGGGGGGGGGAGTTATCCCTGACCTCAGAGCTACAAATCCAAAATAACATATTGTGATTGCTCCCTTGAAATAAGTGGGTACACAACTGTTCTGTTTTTGTCAGAAGTCCAGCATAACATAGAAAAGTTACTAATTTTCTCTAAACTTTTTTTTGGCTAACTCATCTTTTCCCCCTTGTTCTATACTCACCTGTCTGTAACAGTTGTGGCTGTTAATGTCACCACCTGTCTAGCTCATTATCATAGATGATACAAATTTGGCTAGTTTTCTTACTATATTCATTCATGAATACAAATCTACATAGCTAAATAGCTTGCCTCACAGGAACAGTGAGAAAAGATGGCAAGAACCTGTAAATTATGGGGAAAACATGATCAAGCACATAGTAACATTTCTACCTGTATACTGACAGAATCTTAGTTTTCAATTTGTGATGAAATAAAAACTCGGGTCCATGGGAAAAATCAAACATTTGAACCTCTGCTGCTTTATTGACTGGTGCCCCAGTACCTGCAGTCAGCCACAATAATATATTACTGGGTAGAGGTAAATGCAACTACAAAATCACAGCCCATGTACAGACACTTTTATAACCTGCTAGTCACTTACACCAATACAGAATGTTAAGTTTCCAGATAATCTTAGTACAATAGCATCCTGATTTCTTTAGGCATGACATAATGTTCTAAACAGATCAGAAATACTGGTAACAATAGTATGGAAAACATTACTGATTGCTGTATTGATAGGTCGGTCTAGCAAATTCTTGACAGTTCAGGTCAGCTGGTCTGTCTGTTTAAACATGCAAATATGTCTGATAGAAGAGCCATTGAGGAAGTCTGGTTTGACAACTACATGCCTCTGTGGGACTTAGGTGGGCCCATTCAGAAGAAAATGGGCACCATTGTTTTAGTTTTCCACAGGTATTAGCCTCCAGAAGCCTCTCAGTCTAGCTAATAATGCCATTTTCTCAAGGCAACAGCAACGCTAAACAGCAACCAGGCTGGGAATACTGCTGCCTTGTGAGAAAGAGGTGTATATTTGATTTTATAACACAGAGGTATATATAAGCAATGTTTTTCTACCAGGATTTATCTGAAATTTCCCAACATTACTGAGCTTGCAGTATCATGAAAATAAAGAAAAAGAATATTAGAGTTCTAGAGAAACAATATATTTTCTTCAAAGAAAAATGTGCAATTGTAAGACCAAAGTTTATAACTAAACAGAATATCTGCAGAGGAATGTGTAACAAGTTCCAGAAGCAGGCTGAAGATATTTGCTCTTTTCCCCCTAGATTATACTTCAGGCATACCACAGTCTCTCTTTCCAGATTATCTTGACACTGGTAGTTTTTTCATATATGGAACAGTCTTGGATATATAAGTGGGTAGAAAAAGTTGGTGTGACATCTGAATCTTTTGATTTTGAACATATGGAACCTGATCAGCATTATTTTAGGCAGGGAGTCAAACTGGTTCAAGTTAAACTTTAAAATAATGCAAAATCCACAGTTGGGCAATACCTATCCAGTAATCTCTGTGTCTCAAGGCAAGAAAATGATCTGTGTTACAGCCAGCCTTTCAGAAACAGGTTAGCATTGCTTCTTTACCTTAGAAGACAAGGTGTACTCTGATAATTGTAACAGCTAGCAGTGACTAATTCATTCAAGTCTGCAATCTCTATGTTGAGATTGAATTTTAAGGGCAAATGTCATGACTACACAATCTTGCCTAATTTCTATATATTCCCTACCCCTCAGGTTTTTGGACCACCTAGCCTAATTCTGGAAAACGCAAAATCTTAAATGATCTTTTACATTATATTGGGTCACCTTAAATATGGTATTGACAAATTGCAGATTTCAGGCTGGTTTGTTTTAATGGACCAATGTGGCTATCTTTTATTTTTATTTTTTAAAAGATAGTAGTTCTGATTTGGTCTGGTTTGATTTGGGAATCAGCTCAGACCTGAAAAATATACTGAATCTGTATTTTTGCTAAACTAAACTGGCCCATGCTAAACTAGCTTGAATCTCAGGGGAGTAGGTTAACATGATTAATGGGGAAAAGAGCCTTAATACACATTTGAAATCATACTATAGGAAGAAACAGCTAAAGCCATTTGAGTTAGTAAGTAGCTAAATTAGGAATGGGCAATATATGGCCCTCCAGATGTTTTGGCACTCCCAAGGGCAAGAGTTCCATCATCTTGAGGCCAAGGTGGAAAGGTCCTTTGTCTTGGGCCTGCAAGCCTAACCATTCTTCCTGATATGCCCTTGAGTAGACCACCATAGCTGATCTTAATGTTTGGACATGGGTTTGCATGTCCATAAGTGGTCCCTCAGGGAATTTGGTGAAGCACTATTTACTTATCCACGTATTATATGCTACCTACAACAGCCAAAATAGCCTCCCCTAGGGAATTTGAAGTTTAAAACAAGCACTTTGAATTGGCTCAGGGTGTGAAAGGTGGCAAGTGCAGTTGAGGAAGAATAGGTGTAAGATATTCTGAATGTTTGGCTCCTACCATCATCCAGGCATTGCACTCTGCCACAGCTGAAGCTTTTGAACTGACTTCAAAGGTAGCTCCACATAAAGTGTATTGTAGGAAAATAGTCTGGATGTGACCAGAGCATAAGTGTTATGCTATGTATTTGTTGCATTTTTATCTGACTATCCCCTCAAAGAGTCTAGGGTGACATATAATCTCCCTCTCCTCTATTTCACAACAGGCTTGTGAGACAGGTTAGACAATTTGGCTGAAGGTCATTTAGTGAGATTTGAGGTTGAGCAAGTATGGTGACCTTATTCGAGTTCAATTTGCTAACCACTACACCACACTGCATCATGTTACAAAATGACTGCAGATTGTCTTTCCATTAAGTGGCATGGACAATCAGTGCTAATAATGTGCAGTGTTGTCAGTATGAAGCAATCAAAATGAGGAAATGCCAAACTCTAAAGCAGGACAACAGAAAGTTTAGAGAGTTGGTTGGATAGATAGCTGGGAAAATGTGACGTGTGGGTCCCGATGGCCTCTGTCCCTGATGATTCAGTTATTATTTGATTTATGTGGTCTTGCTGCTGCCCTTGCTTTGACCCTCGAAACGGCTGTGTGGGAAGTTTGTGTCTCTCAGATAGAGTGAAGCGCTGCTCTGTAAAGTGTTTGGAGCCAATGCAAAGAAACTGATAAATATAGGAAAAGCTCTTTGCTGCAGATGCACCCCGAAGAGGGACCATAGGAGGACACCTCCCTGGGACTAAGCAGTGTAAGTACTTTCTTCTCTTTTGTAAATGCCTGATGGTCATCTAGTCTTGACAAAATGTGAAAATTTAGAGATAGCATGTCAACTTTGCCATTTTGAAAATCAAAATGCAGTGCTAATTATAGTGAAAGCTGCAGCCATTTACTCAATTTTTAATTATATTTTTAGTATATTACCTTGATCAGAAATAGCAGCTTATAAAATGTGCTAGTGCATTCTGTAGGACTTTCAGCTGTATTTGTTTAATGGGGACACAGCCCATTTTCTTTTAGTTACCACAAACAGCTGGCAGGCACCAAATTTATACCAAATACTAGAAATTGCCAGCTAAGATACATATTTAGATGGCGCAATATAATCCATTGTACTTCAGAACTGACTCTCACAATGTAGTGAATATGTACTTAATTTTGAATTTAAGAATGCTTTAGTGTTTGAAAGACATTTGGTGTCTAAATTATATATTTAAATATGGGCAGGTGATTCTTGAGTCATAAGGAAACGAAGTCCATCTTTCTGAACAATTATTTGCAGGGCATGTAATCAGGCCCTGTGGAAGTAGCTTGTTAACAACGATTAGTGAGCCAGGAAGAACATAACTGTATTACCAGGAACTGTACCAGGAGCCAGGAACTGGATTACCATGCATTTACCTCCAGTATTTAGGAGATGAAAATAATGATATTGGATTGGATCTGGACTTAGTCATACTAAGAACAGACCCACAGAAAATGACTCTTGTGGACAGTTTTCACCCGTTCTTTTCCCAAGGATCATTTTTCTGTTACAAATAGCTAAATCATGTTTTTGCATACTGCATGAAGAGAGAGTCTGACATTTCACTTGTCCCTTCCTGCTGTGCCTCAGTGGCTTGAAGATTTTTACAGTATTGCTATTATTTTGTGAGCTGACCCTGAAAACATTATAACATTATAGCAGCGTACACATATCACAGATAAATAAATGTGTTGCAGATCACACCACTGTTACTGTCATGTTAATTACAGGGGGTCATTTGAAAGATTAGCAACTCTTGCTGTGACCTGTGATGGACTGGCTTCTGAAGCAGAGTTTGTGTCTATGTCTAGTAAAATTGCTGTATTGATTTGCTTTTGAGTGGTAGATTTACTAATCAGAGCAGATGGTAAATGAATACATCTTAACATTTTAAAATGTTAAGAGATGAGATGCGGCTTTAGCAAAGTCAGGGATCAGATATGGTAGATAAGGCAAAATGTCAAAGTTTGGCCTTTTCCAGATTTTTGGTAGTTGCAGAATAAAATGGGATTGAAACATTTATTCAGCTCATCAGTGTTGCACAAACAGGTATTTTGTTGTGTTATAAAATGATTTTATGAAGGTTTTTAAAACCAGTTTTAGTAGGAAGATAGAAGTTATTATCTTTAACAAAGTAGCTAATCAAGCTCTAATTTCATTATTAAGAAAAATCCTTTTATTTTCCTTGGTACTTTACAGATTTATTTTAAATATAGTATAGTGTACTTTATTGCTTATGTTGCCTTCTTTTGAGGGTGTTTCTAGGGGGCTGCTTTTTTCAGCAATGAGCACCCAAACAAAATGGTAGAAAAGATGCCTCCATGAAGCAGTACAAATTAGCTGAGGGTCTGGGTGCTACCATTGTTCCCACCCCTTCAATGCACCCACTGTGAGCCTGGCAGACCATTTGGACTAGAAGTAATGATGAACGCAGGGAACTGCATAGTTGTCATGTGGATTGTGAATGTCAAATATGCTAAAGCTCCATGATTGTTGCCAGTATAAGCCACCACCAGAACACACGCTTAGATAATTGATTTATTACATTTCTGCAACTGCCTGATAGCTGAAACCAAAGGAAAATTGGAAGCAGTGCAATATCTATAAAGTAACAATACTTCAAACAGAATGAATTTTTAAAAAACCAAGGAAAATACCTGCTGCTGAAAAAAGAGTAAAATAGGTGTAGGGTTAGCCTTTCAGCAGAGGACATTCCAGAATGGAAAAGATTCTCTTCTTGGTAGCCATCCATTTTAGCTCATTTGGTTGGGGCACCTGGAAGAGGGCCTCTGAAGATGCACTCAGGGTCTTGGCAGGAATATATGGAAGGACACAATTCTTCAGATAACATGGAACCATGTCATTTAGGGCTTTAGAAGGTATGCCACCAGTTAGAGCTGGGCTTGGAAATGGACTGGAAGCCAGATCAAAACCCACTGGCATTAAATGATTGTATAGGCCAGTACTAAACTCACAGCACTCTTTAGGGCCAACTTACATTTCCTTTTTTCAAAGGCAGTTCCATTGCATAGATAAAAAATATCAAATAGATATTGCAGCATATTTTGCATAGGAGAACTAGCAGAGATAATCAAAAGGTTACTTGATAATGATTTACACAATCCTCATGCTAATAGACATAGACAATTATGGGATGTGTTCATTTAATATTTGGATCACTGATTATAAACATTTATTTGGAAATAAGGTGCATCAGCATGAAACCCATAGTATATTTTGATGTATATTTAGCCACAACACAAAAGATGTAGGAAGACTGTCACATGTGATGATCAACACACAGGATCTATCTATCTGTCTATCTTGTAAATAGTTCTTATTATCTGAAGTGGGCATGAGCTTCAAAGGGATTCATTTCCAAGTAGGTATCTTTATGATGGCAGCTGGAATTTATTTACATAATTTCAGCATCATTTAAAGATGCATTTTAAGCCAAACTAGCACTTATACTAGTGCAAAACAAAACAGAGTAACAGCATTAAACAAGAATGACAAATTCAAAGAATATTACAAGTCAAAAAGAGAGAGAAGAAGCCCAGCTTAATACTGCTATTGTGATTAGGAAAAAAGCAACATTTGCTTTCTTTTAGATAATATATAGGTTTACTTTGATATATGGCTCAGTGTTTTAGAGATAAAGATTTCTGCATAAATTCACATTTGAATTATAAGTGGATTCCTCTTCTATTAGTAGCAGCCTATTACGTACAAATCGATTTATTACTTAATTTTCACCCACCCTTGATTTAGACACATGGAATTTCAACAATTTGTGTGTATCTGGACATGATGATAGGGTTAGGACAGAGTCCAAATCAAGATTAAAATCTGGTGGCTTTGCAACCTCACTTTCTTTCCCAGGATATGAGTGCACAAGAAAAATGCGACAAAACTTTCAGCTTGGATTCCTAAAATTCTCCCTGCTCAAGAAATTTCCCTTTGACACTACTGTCAAAACATTTACGATATATGTTAATGTACTGTCAGGTCAAAAATTCTAAAATACTCCCTGGAGGGTCTCCTACAAGACCTATGCTCTAAATTGTGTAATAGTTAGGACAAGCATCACAATGTTTTGCCATTAATAACATGTGAACAGCTGAGCAGTATCATTGCTAAAACCAACAAATAACTTCTGCTGCGAGACGGTACTGCAATTTTTGGATCATTTGTTCAGATTTTACCTTTGAACATACATTCATGTTAATTTTTCCACAGAATAAATGCATTATTCATTTTACATTGTTGGCATGATAAGTATGGTTTTATTCCTCTTTTACTTCCACTGTCAAATTTTAGATTCTAAGCTCCTTGGGGCAGAGGTCTGTCCTTTCATACTCTGAATAGTCCCATGCGCCCTGGTAGTGCTATGTCTCATCATCTAGGTCAATACTTTGACAACATATGTTTGGACACAAGTTTCAGTGGCTGGGGTCTCGAGTTCCTATTTTGTTGACAGCAGTCTGATTCAGCAGGAGTTCCTGCTGATAGAAAGGATAGAAATAATTTCATCTCTAACCATTTGTAGCCCCACATACCCATTCCTTCTTCCCTTTAGTCCACAATCATGCAAGAGTCCCTATAGTTTCTGGTGCAGATTTTGTGGGAAGGGCACAAGGGGATGAAGTGGAGAGAAGAAGCTGATTAAAATCACATTTTCCCTGTCTTCAGTGAGAGTGTTTCTTGAGCAGACTTCCACTCAAAGGATTTGTGGACCCAGCCCACTGTGTACAGTGGGGACTGTTCCAAGCTAGATGTTCATAAGATTGCAATAAGAAATCCAGTTTGGTCAAAAGATTAAAAAAAAAACAATTTAATACACTCCTCCAGAAATTATAGAGAAAAATTTACACATTGACACTTCGTGGAATTATTCTATTATGTATGTCCCTTGGAATTTAGGTAAGAAAAGGTAATTAGATGAGGGATCACAGAAAACCAGTATAGCTGATATACAGTAAATGGAAGACTCTACTCTATCTTCTGCTCTGGCTAGTGAAAATATCCTGACATTAGCATTTGGGAGTTAAACGCCCATTTTTTTTTTCAAAATCTAAACATTTTTTTAAAAATCCAAACTTTTTTTAAAAAATCCAAGTCACATTATCTAACAGCATTTCATTGTGAGTCTTGAGCTCGTGCTCTTTCACACACACATAAACACACACACACATAAACACACACGGAGGGGGATGGGGAGAGAGGGATACAGAGAGAGTGGGAGAGACAAACAGGCATATGTGATTGGACATTACCTCTTAGATTTTATTTCAAGGTTTATGTGGAATATTACAGTGAACTGTCATTGACAAGAAAGATTGCAATTAGGATTGCAGTGTCATTTTATAACGAATTTCTGCTAAAGTAGTTGGTAAGATAAGTTCTCTTAATTTTGTCTACATGATTTAGCTAACTGAAGTGGCTTTTTGACCAGCAAGGGTAAGGAAGCGAAGGAGAGGTCGCAGGGTTAAATCACTGCAACTTTTGCTGGAAAGGCTATCAAGCAGTAACATCTGACTGAGCAAGGTTTCAGAAACAGCAACAAAATGGAATGGAGAGGCTTCAGGATGGACATGGTATTATGGGCATTAATTTTGGAAAGCTTTCACCAGGAACCTCAAAGACAAAATCAACAATAGGGAACAAGTTCCTGAAATATTTTCTTGGTCCTAACTGGTACCAAGACTAAATCTGTTCACTCTTTACTGCTTTTGCTGTAAAGCTTGAAGCAGCAATAAGCAAAAGGAAAGAGGATGAAATAAGGAGGGACAGCGTAGCTTGGAAGAATCCATTGTGAATGTTCCTCCTAAAGTTTTGCAGACCTTCAGACAGCAATCGTATGGACACATAAAGTTTTCCCAACATCATAGTAACATATCTTTCAGTTGTCTTAATCTCCTGCTGTTTGTCCCCAGTTTTTTGTGTTTTACATTGCATTTATATATTCCACTTTTTTCCTCTTGTGATGAACTCAAGGTGGCTTACATAGTTTTCCACTCCATTTTTATCCTCACAACTACCCTGTAGGCTAGACTGAGAGTGAGTGAGTGACTGGGCCAAATCATCCAGTGAGTTTCATGGCCAAATTGGACTAAAACCCTGATCTCCCAGCCCTGGTCCAATGGTTCAACTATGCTGTACTGGGTTCTCCAGGGGTAAATGGTTTCCTTCTCTTTTGTTCTTTTCTTTGCCATACAGTGCACACATTTGCTCTAGAGTTGTTTCTAAAATTTCTACTCCATCACCAGAGCCTCTAGGTCTGCAGTCCAATCCATCTGCAGGGCACTGGGTTGTGGCAAGCTGATCTAAATAGAAGTTAAATTTCTGTGCAGAAGATGGATGCATCTTAACTCTAGCAGACATATGTGTAAAGGATAAAAGGTGCCAATCAATGTGGCTATGTATTATCATTATCATTGCCAGCAACAGCATTTCTATTCCATACAAGAGGGAAAGCTCTCTGGGTGGTTTACAAGAGTTTATGAAAAACAATAAAGTACAATAAAATGCCATCTTATCAAAAACACAACCATTTTAAACAAAACAATAATAGCCCTGTAAATACATCTTCCAAACTTGAAGGTGTACAGGCATCTAACAGAAGGGCAGAAAGAGTGCAGTTTGAGGTAAGAATGGTCTCTGCGCTCAGCCTGCCATCCAAAATAGCAGTCTAAGCTCTTTATGTTGGTTCACAAGTTGTGGATCTGGAGACACCACCCAGTTTCTTCATTGGAGAGCAGTACCTTGCTTCTCCTACCCTTGTCTTCTAGAATGCCACTCCAGTGCAAGCTTCCCTTCCATCGTTCCTTCCTTCCTTCCTTTTGAAATAATTACACTCAATTTGCTACCATACCTGATTGAAACAGTAGTGTACGACATTGCGGAGTCAATTGTTGTAGTGGCTAATGAATGAACAGCCTTTGACAATATGGAATAATGCTGGTGGTTTTGGGTTTACTGATGTGAGGATAAGATAACAAACACTGAAATATTTCTGCTGCTCATTGGATCTATTCCATACTGTGTATATAATCTACATTCAATACTGATTCACATAATGATGCTTAACTATGTTTTCCTATTATGTCCAAATGCAGCCATTGTTTATATAATTTGGACTGGGGGGAAAAAGCAATGAATTCAGTAATCACAGGTTGAAACATTGTTTTTTTTTTATACAAGTTTTCACCCATAGAAATGTTCCATGCTGATTGTATGTCAAGATTCAGAAAATGCAATTATTTATAACTTTCAACAAAATCAATTTATGCATATGTTGGATTTAATCCTAAAGAACTACTGTCCAAATTATATTTTATCCAATATAATTTATACTGAGTTATCAGATGGCATGATCTAGCCCTATGCCTAGCATATGAAAAGTACACTCTAGCTTGGAGAAGGCAACATGGGAATTCTGAGCAGATGAGGAAGGGAATGAGTGAGGCACTGAATTTTTCCACTGGCATCTTTTTCAGTTAGCTCACAGATTGATTAAAGAATGAATAGTGTTACCTTTCAAACTGTATAAATTAATATTGTGGAATGCAGAATCACAGAATTTAATTTTTTTTAAAAGCACATTTGGAGATTAAAATATGTAGACCTTGTACATGCCAAACTGTTCTCACTGATAAAGCTCTCATGAGTCATCAAAGATCTCTTTCAAGCAAATATTTACAAAGATAGTGAGTGGCAGCATTCCAGTCATGACATACCTTTTCATCTTTTGCGGCTTTGTGCTATGAGAGGGAATGAGATGAGGTGAATGACTGAATGAAGCATCTTTTTAGGAATCTGTAAACAAACATGGTATATACCTCAAGTCAGTTTTCTGATTCCTTTAATAAAAAGTGTTATGGTGTTCAAGGCATTCATACACTCCAGTTCTTTAGGGTCTCTGTTAAAGCCTGCAGCCAAAGAATGTCAGGACTTGATGGCAACATAGTTAATTGCACCTTAAAGACTAGGTAACATTGTGGCATGTTTTCTCCAACCTGGTGTCATACACATGTCTCTGAGTAGAATTCCCACAACCCTCAAATAGTAAAATAAATCCTACTTAATAGCTAATCCCAGTTCATTCCTGTTCACTGAGATCTACAGCTCAGACCCACCACACCTGTTGTCCCATCACCTACATAGGTGCATCTGATGGTGAACAGAAAAGGGCTCATATAGTGATGTTCCACCTTTGCAATTCTATTCCCACCCCTGAAATGCCATCTTTGACAGTGTTGCCATCTTTGACAGGAACCAGTTGAAAATTTATCTACATACCTTATCTACTGATTTTAACAGTTACCTTGGAAGATTGCTTTTGCTGTTGTTTTTATCTTTGTATTTTATTTTAATTGATGTTTAATGCATTTTGCATACCGCCCTGTGATTTGTTAAAAAGGATGGTACATAAATATTTTTATTAACAATAGTTAATATAATATGTAACAATACCCCAAGGCAGCTAATGACCATGCTCTCTGGAGATGATGGAGCTACCGTCCAACATAACTGATGATAATCAGTTGGAAAAAGTTGGTCTAGATAACAATATTAGTAACCACATATCTGCCTAACACTCCTTTCTTCCTCCCATTACCTTCCATAACATACAGACCTGCCTGATTTAAATTCTATCAAGTTCTGGAGTTGGCTTGCACTGAAATAAGCTATGGTGGGTTGATTAATCATTTACTAAGTCACACTGCTGCCCCCAGGTGATCAGGTGCTTGTCAGTTGGCCTTGGTTTGTTTTCCTTTCATCTTCTTTCCTGCTTTCAGCACATATCTCAGGGGCCTTTGTAGCACAATCCCTCTTAATCCTGTTGTGATGAGATTCTCATCTCACAACTTGTTAAGCACCTGCACTAACATATATATGCCGTATGTTTGGAGGGAAGGTGAAGAAGCTTATCTTGATTTTTAGCACAAGGTGGATGAGGTGTTCATTTTATTTCAACATTAAAAAAAAATCCTTTTCCTAGTGCAGTTATGCCAGTATGAGTGACTGGCTTACCTTAAGGTAAGCATACCTGTTCATGACCATCATGATTTGAAAGGGAGAATTTAAGCTTTGTCCTCTTGCTTTCATGCCACAGTTCATGAGGAATGGTTAAAAAACAGCAAGATTATTTCCCCTATTTTTAAAGCAAGAGGGGATTTTAGCATGGAAACAAGTTAGTGGAAAGCTTAAGCAACCCTTCCAAACTGGCATGGTCCTAAATTTGAACTTACCTAGAGGCAATTCAATTAAGCATAGCTGTAGCTAATTCAGCTCACAAGAGGATAGATCCCGTGGTGATCATATGAAGCGCTGAACTGGAGGAGGAGGGATGAAGGACACTGAGTGGTCAGGTTTCAAGCATTCTTGACAGGTAGTTTTGTGCAGCCCCTTCTAACAAAACATACACAAGCCACTCTGTCAAGTTGGAGTATTGTAACAACCTATCCTGGGAACACAATGACAAGCCATGGATTCTCAGTGTGGCTTGTGCTTGGTTGACAAACCACAGTGAGCCAACCATGCCAGGTTCAGACCTTACAACAAGCCACTCTGAAACATAGTGTGTATTATCCTGTATGAGCATTGATTCTGTAATCACCCCCTTCTTAATTCACTTATCTCTTTCATCTGACCTTTTCCTTGTGGTTCCTCCTCCTCATTCCACTCCCTACATCTTGGTGCTTCTGGACCTCCTATCCCTTGACTTTCCTATAATGCTGATTTTCTTTGCAACTATGTAGCCTGTTCATCACAAAGGTTTTAGTTCAAACCTAAGAGACAACTTACTGTCCTCTCACAGAAGCTGGATTGCAAAGCTTTCTATTCCCTGTGACTGCACACTACCTCAGCCACCTGGATTTAGAAGTTTTGTTAATCATTTGCTAAGCCACAGAAAATCCTATTCAAAAGACGGTATATAGTGAATTATAGCCTATGATGGTCAGTTTTTGCAACTTAAGTATGTATGTGAAGGATTTTTATCATTAGCATTCAAAGCCCTCATAGTATAGAAAGGATGGGTAGACAGTCTTGTGTTTGGATTTTTCCCCTGCAAAATGTTGGTTTAGGAAAACTAAACCAACAAAAATCACATTTATTTTCACATCAGTGGCATTGTTCCATGATAAAAAAGTTACATTAAAGCCAGCTTTCTACTTTAGATGATCCCAAGGCTTTGTTCTCTTGAGATTTATTGATTGTAAGAGTAGGATTGAGTTTACTTTCTTCAGGCCATTTTGTTATACCACAGAAGGTAAGTACTTTGTGATTTTGCTTCAGATTCATAGTCTTCTGAATACTGATGACTATAAGACAGTTTCCATGGGTAAAAAACAAGCCATCAAATTAAGCACTCCATTTAACCTATGTTCTCAAATGTGTAAAGCACATAAACAAATCATCCAAGGCAGTTTAACAAGTAGGATGACCTGTAGAATTCTCTGCTTCCTTACCAGGATAAGCATGTCTACAGAAGACTATCCCATCTTTTTGAATCCCAACTATTCATGTTGCTTAATTTAAGCTAAGCATTTGTTTTCAACTTTGATGACTAGTCTCAGAGTAAAAACACATGGACAAATCCCAACCTTTTACCTGTTCTCTTTTTATGATATAGTTGATACAGTGTTACAGCCTGTGCTATTTTAACCCTCTAATGAGTCAGCCACTCACTTAGCAGACAAGGCATTGGTGGAGATTGCTGGGATCTGCTCAAAAGGTTTCACTTTCAGTTTTACTGCTTGCCTCTCCCTCCTCACACTCAGCTTCCTGTGCAAATCTGTTCCACTCCCATCTCCATTGAATTTTCTGAAACATAGTGCTTAAGGGGTAAGGGGTTGATTCCATGTATATAGATTTGCAAAATAACAATGAGATTAAGATCTTTTTCTCAACTCTGTGTGTTTATCTTATAACATTTTTGAGGTGAAAAAGAAGCATATGATCTCTGCAGACACAAATTCACAGTTTTGAGAGCTGTAAAACCAAGCATCTGTGATAATAACTTTTGGTAGAAAAACCACCCAATGATCCTACAGAAACCTCTGGAAGAGCAGACATTGTGATTAGATTAATGGAATTCATTTACTAAAAAAATAAACATTGCATGAATATGTAGCTTCATGCACCATCATTAAAAACGAATCCTTATTTCATGATGAATAACCTTTGGACCATAATGTATCTTAAATAAGAAACTATCTTTAGATAGATTTTTTCTCAAAAAGCATTTTATTTTTTAAAAATCCAATTTAAATCAAAATCTGATTTAAATTTAAAAATCAGTTTTAAATAAAAATATGTTCATCTCCCCCGCCCCGGTGTTGTTCTACCATATTACAAATGTAGAAGCAGTTTTAAAGCTTGATTGGAGGGGAAAGTATTTATGTGCTTCAAAAAGTAAGTAACATACATGGCTATCTAAAGAGTCTCATCCTTGAGACCAGAGTGTAAAATTACCTAGCTGTACCACTGCTAGTACAAGTATCTTGTAACATTACAGTGAAACTCATTTTCATTTAGAGAGAGTTATGTTGCAAACTACAGTTGATCGTTGCAACATTTTTCCTATTTCATCCCTTAAGTTACTTCTGGAAATCTTCTGGTATTGACAAGTTTTAACTCTTGGAAGTTAAACATAATTAGCAGCATTCCCTTTCTCCAGGTTTGCTTTTTGAAAGCACAGAACAGCCCAAGCTGAATGAAGCACTGGGAACTGGAACAAAGCATGGCAAATTCCTTTGTGACAGTGCCTGAGGGATACTGCCTTAGTGAGCCAATCCAGTATTATGGTGAGTTCAGCAAAGGGAAACATTTTGCAGAAATGTGGGTGTTCATGTAAAACAGAAATGTGTATAGCTGTTGACTGAAGGTTCTGGACTATACAAGAAGGATGATCAGTCATATAAAGTTCCAGGCAGGCTGTTTATGTGTTTGTATGGGTGTGTTACTTTTCCCAATTGACACCTATGTATAAGATTCACACCAAAGTTCAAAGGCTTCCTCTTGCTTGGATTCACAATTATTTTGGCAGTAAATTCAGCAAATATACTCAAGCCATACTACTTGTGGTTATTTTTATACTTCATAAGGTAATGTTTGCTCCCATGGAATATGTGGAGTCTAAAACAGAAGAGGGAACTGGAACATGCAATTGCACTTTTTCTAGCCTCAACAGAGTGCCTAAGGATATTATGTTAGTCACTTATTTAAGGTGAAATAAATATCAAAATGATTAACCCTCCCCCCCCACACACACACTCATACTGCATATGTCTTGTCTCCTTATTTCCCCAGTTTTAAGCATGCTATTTCATAAGTCTGCTCAAGTACCTAAACATACCAGAGCACCGTATGGTTACAATACCTTGCAGAACTTCTCAAGTTGCTTTTGAAAATATTCAGCATGTAATTTATTTCATTCAGAAACCAGTGCTACTGGATTCAGTGAAGCTTACTTCAAAATAAATATGCATGTGATTGCAGCATAAGATTGCAATTGTAATAGAGTGTAAGTCTCACTGAACTTGGAGGGAAGTATTTCAGAATGAATATGCTCAGGATTGCACTGTAAAACTCAATTAGCTTTAACACTGCATTTTTAAAAATCAAACTCCACTATCATGGATAATATTGTCAGAAGACATTTCTAAAAGCATATGTAGGCTGCTCTTCTAAAAACAATTCTAACATACATTTCTATTCCAGTTGGGCATTGTAAGACATGCTATGTAACTTCATGAATCAATGCCTGACCTAGTTTTCCTCTTTCTTCCTACTCTTTTTCCTTTTTATGTTTTGTCTTTCAGATGGTAAGCCTTACTGATTTTTATTTAATCTGCTATAGGAACAGTTTTAGGGGAAAAGAGGGTTTGAAAATCTGACATTGAGAGAGCAAATATTACAAATAATCTAAAATTCAGTGATGTCAAATTCAAAATTAATTTACTGCTTGTATGTAATTTTTCTAAATAATCTAGATGTCTTGCCAGAACACATCAGTTACCCACTGCAAGACCTCGACTTCCAGCCTGCTCCTTATTGCCAGTATTCAGCAGTTCAGTTTCCTCCCGTATTACAGACACCATCTCCCCAGTCTCATTACAATGCATACAATTTGGACTCTCAGTATAATGATGGGCAATATATCATCAGCAATTGTGAACTCAGTAAGCCCACCTGCATGGGTGTCCATGAAGATGGGGGAGGATATCCTGGACAGAAACGACCCAGGCTTAGTCATTCCGCCTTACGGATAAAGGGACAGGAGGAACTCTGTGTGGTTTGTGGGGACAAGGCTTCTGGATATCACTACAATGCACTCACCTGTGAAGGCTGCAAAGGTAAGGGGGAAGGTTTTTGTGACTAGGATCTAATGCATCAGTATGAAAGGCTTGGAAATGCTGATTGTCTAAATATTGGTTGTCCTGAAACAAGGAAGTTAAACAGGCATTGTGAGAGAGGACCCCTGCACATCCCCTGTACTCAAAGATATGGTCCCTTCTCCATCTCTTGGTCTGGCTAGATGTCCAATGTAAGTGTGCCCCCTAGAGGTCAGAAAAGAATGGTTCCTTTTGAGGTTGCTAGAGACCTTCAGCTTGTTGCAAGTGGTGGAGCTCCAGTGACAGACTACAGAGAAATGCTGTTTTGGGCTATGAGAAGAAATATCTAGGAAGGAGATGCAATGAGAGTTTTCATGAGGGGGACAAGGAACTGGTGCCTAAGGTTCTGTTTGTTATTCCCCACTTTGATCTAGATCAAAGGTGGGTGGATGTTAGCTCTCCAGATGTTTTGGACTTCAACTCTCAGAAGCCCGTCAGCATGGCAATGGTCAGTTGAAGTAAAAAACATCTGGAGTTCTACTATCTGCCCACCCCTACTTTAGATCAGTCATACTCCACCTGCTGTCCTCTGGATGCTTTGGATTTCAACTCCCATCAGTCCCAGCCACCATGAACAACAGTCAGGAATGCTGGGAATTGTAGTCTGTAATATCTGAAGGGCAGCAGACTGGGAAAGTTTGTTTTAGATTATATCAAAATGCTAATAATAGTTACTGCTTGTTCTAATGGTGACTATATGCTGCTAAGCTAATAGCCTTTACCTCTGAGCAGTTATGGAAGATTCTGATAAAACATCACATTCTATCCTGGTACTCACTGCATGGGCTAGACTGCAATTCCCATAATTCCCAGGCAGCAGTCCAGTAAATTAGGAGGGCACTAGGTTGGGGCAGGCTAGAAAAGGGAAATCAGTGTATAATTTTGTGTGTGTGTGAGTGTGGGTGTGTGAGAGAAATAATTTTATTTTTCAAAATTGTCTTGGATATAATCCTCAGAGTGCTACATATGGTTTATTAATAAGAGTTGTTTTCCTTGTATGTTATACTGCTATGTTTGTGGTTTATTAAGAATCATAATTCTATTAACAAGTATACTTTGGTGCCAAAATATTTTGGAGACAGGCCTTCTTAATATAATCACCACTTAGCCATGAAACCCAGTGGGATACCTTGGACTAGTTACCTATGTCAAAGTGTTATTTTGAGGATAAAGTAGAGCGGGGATGCTAATTAAATATGCTGCCCTGAATGAGAAATGGGAGAGAATATGCATCTATTAGTAGTACTAAGAAATTAATAATATTAAAATAATAAATTTATTCCTGTTATGATATTAATGGTACAATCCACTATGCAAGCTGCGACAACTCAGATTCAGGTTAGATAGCAGGAAGAACTTTCTCACTGTCAGAGCAATACAACAGTGGAACTAGCTGTCTAGAGAGGTGGTGGACTCTTCCACGCTAGAGACATTCAAAAAGAAACTGGACAGCCATCTGAGTAAATGGTGTCCTACCTCAGCAGGGGTTTGGACCTGATGGACTTCATAGCCCCTTCCAACTCTACTATTCTACGAGTCTATGGAGATTCAGGTAAGTAGGTATAGGATTGGGGCCTAAATTTTTGTACAGAAACTTCATTTTCTTAGTTGTTGTCATATTATTTATTGCAAAAATGTATCATATTTGTGTAAATACCTACTGGCAATTAAAGTAGAGAGCATTGCTGATAAAAGTTTATTTTCCCCCTCATCATTCCAAATTATTATTGCTAGGATTTTTTCGACGCAGCATCACCAAAAATGCAATTTACAGATGCAAGAATGGTGGTCACTGTGAAATGGATATGTATATGAGGAGAAAATGTCAGGAGTGTCGCCTAAAGAAGTGTAAAGCTGTGGGAATGCTGGCGGAATGTGAGTGCCTATACTATAATAGTCCATTTTCTGTCATGTTACTTAGCTAACCAAATTTTCTTTTCTGTCAAGACAGCTAAGGATATATATAAGGATGCTTTTTCTTTTATGTTTAGGGAAACAAAGTTCTACAACTCCCAGCATTTCCAGGTAGCCTTACTAGATTTAGTATGCTGGGGGTTTGGGGAATTTTTGTTGCTACCCAATCATACACAGGTTTGTACCCTAAATGGTATTACTAAAAGACATTTAACTGAGACATTTGCTTCTGGGCTTCAGAGAGTAAAATTTTAAGCAATATAATTTAACATAATAAAAAATGAGACCACCATATAACACTAAAACCAAGCACAAAATAAAAATCCAAAAGATATGAACTGACACAGCATGATTAAAATGCACACACAATCCTAAAACCACCAACAGACACAAAAACTAACGTTATAGCCCAGGAACAGAAATATTAGGTTGGGGTGGGAAACTTATGGCCCTTCAGATTTTTGGCCTACAACATCTGTCACCCTTGCCAGTGTAACCAATTGTGAGCAATTATGGGAAAGCAATTATGAACTGTAGGCCAAAACATCTGAAGAGTCACAACTCATCACTGTACTAGACCTTATTACAGTCTTCACCAGTCAGGTGCCTTTCAGATGCTTTGGATGGCAATTCCCATAACTGACCACTGATTGTGTTGTGTGACAGTTGTAGAGCACAACATCTGCAGAGTACTAGGTTGCTAAAGTCAGCTTTAGCCAAGTAGAGATGGAATTTATTTCCACATCTGCTAGGTATGTGTAGGTAGAAAAGAGTTTCTGCCAAATGAGTTAGACTTCAGTCCTCCAGACATCTACCCATTGAATGAAATCAGACTTATATCTGAGAAGACATGCAGAGTATTGCACTGTAAAACTTGATCTTATGATATGATGTAATAACTCTATCAAAACTATGCAAGCTCTGGTCAGTGCCTGCAGAGCAGCTACCCTCTGCAAAATACTTTCTGCTTCTTAAGAGTGTCTCCTTCAACAGGAACCCCCACCCCCCTTAGATGGGTTCCTCTGTTAGCTGCAGTGGCAGCTCTCAGATTGGTGCTAAGGTGCTGGAAGTCATTAGCTACATTTTCTATAATGACCTATAGCCAAAACTCTGCGGAAAATTTAAACAGTATTTCTTAGATCTAGTGCTAGAGCTGATTCTCTTTCCTGAGGGAAAAAATTAAAGGGGATCTACTAGGGTTAACGTCAGTGGTGGGAACTGTTTAGGATCAGGCTGAATGTTACATAATGATAATTTAAAAATGAGGATAACCTGGATTGTATACAAGAAGCTACTTTTAGGACAGTATATGGAGTCAGAATGGTTTTCCATAGGCAAAGGCATCATACAAGGGTGTACTGTATCTCCCTATCTGTTCAATCTGTATACAGAATATATAAGGAAAGATGGATTAGGATCACAAGAAGGAGTGCAAATTAGTGAAAGACATATCAGTACTTTAAGCTATGCAAATGATTTCATATTGCTGCCAGAGAGCAGCAATGAATTAAAATGACTCAGACTATTAGGATTAAATTAAATAAGGATCTCAGAATTAAATTAGGTTCTTGAATATATCATTACACAATCATACCAATAGTACAAAATATGTGATTTTTCTATCATATTAGGAAGTGGAAGTGGAGGTGTTTCCCAGGCAAGGGCCATATGTACATGCAAAACATCTCAAATAAATCCCAGACTTCTCCAGGGAGAGGTTAGTGACCTGTCTGAAGTTCAGACAACTCCTGCTAGACCAAGTATGAGCAAACAATATAGAATTCTGGCCATTGGCCGTGATGACTGGGTCTTCTGGGACTTGAAGTCCAAAGCAAGTAACAATGTCCGTTTTGCTGCCCTGTACTTGATGGTGTAAGCAATACTGATATAGGTGGGACAATAGTATGACCTCTGATCAAATTTACAGTTTGTAAAAGGACATTCTTGAATGATGATACCGTACCGAAACTTGCCTAAATATTTTGCTTTAATATACATTTCTTACAGGTTTACTAACAGAAGTCCAGTGTAAATCAAAGAGACTCAGAAAAAAGAGTAGCTACCTTAATAACATCAAAATGGAAGATGAGGGAGTGGACAACAAGCATGTGTCCTCTACAACCAAAATTTTAAAAGTAGGACAATAATTCATATTTTATTTGATGCATTTAATATTTAGTTGCTTTAAATTCATGTACATCTTTCTTTTAATTTTAAAGGTCCAGGAGAGAATGGAACTTACTCCTGGAGAACATGAGCTTATTGACCATATTTTGGCTGCCCATCAAAAATGCACAATCCCCCTAGAAGAAGCAAAGAAGTTTGTATGTATTCATGAAAAACAGTCCATTTCAATAAATATAACATTCTGACTTTTTGATAGTATATCTTCATAACCCTAAATATTTTTAATTAGTTACAGGAAACTGCTAATCCTGAAGAGAATTTTTTACGGCTTTCAGAAACAGCCATGGTTCATGTGGAGGTACTAGTGGATTTTACAAAAAGACTCCCAGGTAAGATTGTTCATAGGGAGTTTTGTAAAATAATTTTACCATTTTAGCCCTATATATTGTATACAGTAGGTGCCTTAGTCTAACTGTACAGCAGTTCCTTCAGGTATATATCTTTTCCATTGCTTTATACAGTTTCACTTGCATGGTCTCATGCAAATATCTCAGTAATTAAAGTTTGAAAATGCTAGGAATTCTCTGATAGCCTTCATCTACGAACCAGAGTACCCAGTGGGGAGAGAATGACCCAGTTTGCATGTTTCAGTGATCTAGAGCTTGGTTAAACCATGGGTTATCTGGGCAGACTGGCAACAAGTAAGGATGCTGCCTTCTGTGTCCTTGTCACTTCTGCTTTCAGTTAAGAATCCAAGAATATACAATTCCTGGTTGGAATTGTGACATTTGTACCTAGAAACGTAGGGTTGTTTAGTGGGTAAACATGTAAGAATTAACTCATGATGTAAAGGAGGCAGTCCTCACTCCTTCCTGCTAGATCAGGATGATCCAACACAACAGTCACGAGCCTCATGAAGCTCCCAAGGCCTTGCTGTGCAGAATTCTTGAGGCCCCCTGTCTAAATCCCAGTGTTGGCATGGACATGGTTACAATGAATCTCGTGAGGCCACTGTCCTGTCCTGCTTTCTTCCAAGAAGGAAAGAAGGGCCAGAGGGGTCACATGGGAGGGTTTTTGGGCAGGAAAAACAGGGAAGGGGATGGACAACCCAAGAGGAGTGGTCATTGTGCTTGGGTAGCAGTCAGAGAAGGAGTTGCAGAGATTACAGGTGCACAAAGTGTTCTTTTCATCAGTTTCCCCCCTCATTTAATGGTTAATTAAATATATTAATCATGTATATTAAATTAAATATATTGTGTACACTTTAGTTTACAATATGGAAATATAATTCACTGTATGGCTCCCATGTCAAGGTTAAATAACCCATGAGATGCTATCAAGTGTTAACCTGGTCAATGACAGCTACTTTTGGCTGTGCCTTTCGTTTAACTAGCTCATTTGGCATTGCACTTAGGGGTTTTTTTGGGAGGGGGATTAGTAATGTGATAATTTAATTGACAAATGATTTCAGAATTTAATTTGGCACACATGTTTTGAGCATAACTCTACACTTCAAATCTAAATACAATAGTCTGCATGCCTGTTTTAAAAAACAGGAAGCAAATACAAAATATAGCACCGTATAATAGCTCTGCTGAACTCCAAAATATTAGAATAAATGTTGGTGTGCATGCCCAGGACAATGAGCTTCATTTCAAATAAAACTGTGGCTCAAACCCTGCATATATTTTCATGAAGCTAGTATGAAAAACACAAATGATTGAATCCAGACTGAGCCGTATTTAAACAGCTATTAAGGCACCTAATAAAGTATTGTGTTTAAGATGCCTCGCTCCAAACCAGTGCAGTGAGGACCTTCCCTGAAGCCTGAATGTTGGTGTGCATTTTCAGGAGCACATTCTGTGTTTCAAGCAGGAATTGGAGCACAACCCCCTATTTAAAAATAATGGGGGGTGGGACTTCAAATAGGTAGTCATATGGAGCAAGTCTTTTTGAAGAGTATGCATTATGTGTAAGTCTATAATGAAGATGTGCAGCAAGAAAAAATGCTCAGAATAACCTATGGCAGAATTAGACATGAGATCCTAAATTACCTGTAATCCAATTCTGCTGGACTGCAACTTCTATTACCCCAATCCAACATAGTCATTGGAAAGCACCAATCTGGGTGGACACATTTTGAAGGTACCAGATTGAAGAAGGCTGTGGCACTAGATACAGGATAAAAATGTTCCTTTCCTGTGGCACACATCCTCCCACCAGCTCTACCTGATTTCAGCCATTACACTGCCATATCTGGGGTGTATTTGCCTATTGTATTTGCTACGGCAGCAGTGTGTATCTGGTTTTCTGCTGCTGATTCTCAAAACAAGATTTACTTTATGTGAAGTTAAACTTATTGCACAGATAAACTAAGTCAAATTTCAAATTTATGTTCATCATCAGAAATTGGCATAATTTATATTGCTTACTTATTTCTCTATAGGATTTGAAAGTTTAGCCAATGATGATCAGATTGCTTTGCTGAAAGGCTCCACTATTGAAGCAATGTTTTTACGCTCAGCCCAGATATATAATGAACAAGGGAATGAGTGCCAGTCATCATTCCATGACAGTAAGTTCTATTGTTATAAGTTTTGAAAATTATCCCAAACACTGGAAATAGGCAAAGTATAAATATAGTAACAACAATTGTTTGTCATCTAATTATTCCACTGTATGCATGTAATTACATAGACCTTCTGCAACCATGTCTTTCCTTAGGATAAATCCTGCTTCTCACCTTACCAAGTGATAGAATTTCTCAAAATCTCTGTCTCTCTCTCTCTCTCTCTATATATATATATACACATATACACACACATCTATGTATATTATTTATCCTACTTCTCTCTTATAACCTTATAATTGATAAAATTTCTTAAAATGGCAATACATATATTGTCATTTATTATAATAAACAAACAAACAAATAATCCACTTTTACAAGGAGATTCTGCTAAATTACGGACTTCTATTTCCTTCCCTCTAGGTCATGTAGAATTTTCTGACCATGCTATTCATGGTCAAGGTAAAAGTACTTACTCCATGGAGATGTCTCATAGTGAAGAAAGTCCAACATCTACTAGTACAACAGGTAATTAGGTATTTTAAAAATTGCTAAATCACTGCTTATGCTGATATACTGTTGGAATTTTAATAGCATCTGTTAAAAGGGCTTGGATAACTGAATTTGTGATTTCATTAATATTTTAACCAAATCACCTCATGCACTGAGAATCTTGCTGATAAGTGCCAGCATTAATTTTTCTGGCATTTTCAGATATCATAGAGCAGTGGTCCTCATTTTTGGGTTGCTGGCCTTTTTTCCCCTTGAGTGACAATCCTAGTGCCCCCATGC
The DNA here is from genome assembly GCF_004798865.1 of Varanus komodoensis. Classification (NCBI taxonomy): domain Eukaryota; kingdom Metazoa; phylum Chordata; class Lepidosauria; order Squamata; family Varanidae; genus Varanus; species Varanus komodoensis. Next base: position 137,376,799 of record NW_025335268.1, read on the forward strand.
TTCATTCTTTGTATTAGGTCTATTGCTCCACTGTAAATTTAAAATTCAAACTTTTTAAACAGGGGGCCAGTTGAAAGGTGCCGACGATGAGCGCGGGCTGCCAAGGGGTGCATGGGCCGGGGCGCACAGGCCTGGGGTACGCTGGGCGCACGCACCGCAAGGTGGAGGCTTGCTTGCAAGGAGATCCTTTTGGATCCCCTGAGTCCAAAACGATCTGTGCATGAGCAAGCCCCTGCCTTGCCATGCGCACACAAGGCGAGTCCAAAACCTCTATGGCAGGCTGGATAAATGGGCATGGTGGGTCGAATCTGGCCCGCAGGCCATAGTTTGAGGATCCATGATTTAAAACAACCAATCATCACCCCCCTGGATCTTTCCACCACAACCTACTTTGGAATCATTGCTCTAAAATCATCCCTTTCCCATCCATGTTTCTTGTTTTCTTTCTGTTGCCTGCTTTTCTTATTTTATACTTTCCTTTCTTACACGGCTAACTGACTCAGTTTATGGTATGTTCCATGATCTACTTCTTTCATTTGATCGACTTGTTACATTATTTTTCAGTCAGTAAGGTGCATTTCCTTTGCTTGCCCTTTGACATGCACCAGCTTTGACCCTTCTCTCAGAATGCTGTCAAGGCAAACCATCTTTTCCTATTGCTTATATATTTTCTTGCTTTTTTTCACTTTACTCTGAGTTTCTCTATACAAGGCATTTGTTGTGCTCACTTGATCCTTCGCTCATGGAAATTCGTGGAGCCTTTTCATTATATTGTCTTCTTCTACTGTCTGTGCACACTTTTTAGCTGCTACTCGTGCTTTTTCTCTGAACTGGGAAAATGACAGCATTTGAACTTGACTCAAATTGTATACTTCTGCTGTAGATGTATGTTTTGCTATTCCTTTGTAAAGGGATGTTAGATGTGCGATTGTGATTTTGGCAGTGATGGGCTGGTGGGACTAGTGCTTGATGCCACCTTCTTTGCACTGCCTGCCTTGTCCCATTCTGCCACTGCTGTTCTGTATGCTTACAACAGGCTGAGAATGCACTTTGCTTTTCCTCTCTTCCCTTATTTTCTTTGCAACACTTTTTACTTTTGTTATCTTAATTTTTCTCCTTTCAATTTAATTATATATGTCATCTTATTCCTTTTAATGTTTTATAGTCCTTTTGGACTTTCTTACAGGTTTTGTCTAACTTCTTTTTTTAAAATCTCTCTCTCCTGAAACTAAAATCTTAATCTCTATTCTTCCATTCAACAGTATTCTTCTCCCCTGTTATTATAATCCAACAATTTAATCAATTCTGAACTCAGCTCAACTGACCTTACCTTGGACCTCATCCATTCCTCCTCCAGTTGAATTCCTTTTTATCAGCTCTTTTTCTTGGCCATCCTGTCTTTTCTCTTAAATTTCCTTCCTAGTTTTCAGTACATAAAATCTATGGCCACTTCAGTTCTCCTTTTTGTTCTGTATGATGGTTCCCTCCGTTTCCTCATATTGCATTTATTCCATTACCCTTTAAACGTTTTCCCCTTTCTCCACATCTGCTCTTTTCTGTGTCCGTCTCCTTTCATATTCTCATTGCTTTTTAAGCTATACTTTTCCTGCATACATCAAAATGACATCTCCCATACCTTGATTCCATTACCATTGGATTTTTTTACCTCTTCACATTCATGTGACTTTGTTCACTGATGTATATAAATGTCTAATAAAACTTACCTCTTCACATTGCATTTTCAAGATTGATCTTGTGATATCTTAGCTTGTTAGGCCTGATGTCATGGCTGTGTCTTACCTTTATTTTATGTAAAGATTCTGATCCTTAGAAATAAATCAATGATATTTAGTCAAGCTACCATTTGATAATATTCTGGCTTTTTGCAGGTATCACTGAGGAATTTATCACCGCATTATTTTACTTCTATAGAAGCATGGGAGAACTCAATGTGACTGAAGCAGAGTATGCATTGCTTGTTGCAACTACTGTGTTTTTTTCAGGTATATTTAGCACATATGTAAAGAAGTTTTCAAATAGTCCAACTTAAGACTTCCAAATAAAATTATTTGTATCAAAGTATCAGATACTTTTGTAGATATTTAATTGCTCATGTATCATTTTTTGAGTAATGAGTTTCTTTAATTATTAGTCCTGATTGTGTTCCATCAATAAGAATAAAATACCAGATTATCCCTCCTCTGCTATTATTATTATTTACAAAATAAAAATTGGGTTGTTAATAACATAGAATGTTCTTCATGGATATAAAGATTTATAGGAAATCTTTAAGCAATAGTTACGGATACCTTTTTCATTCTAAGCAAATTATGATGACACCTATATTACTTAGGCGTCCAGCTTCCTAACCCTCTGATATCACTTGGTGGAGTGTGTTAGGGACTGCTCCTATACCAGCAGAAAGGACTTATGTTAGTAGAACAAGGGACTCCACTACTGTGGAGGACCTGCTCCACCTGCTGAGAAATGGTAGGTAGAAAATGACCACTGGTAATATTCCCACCAGTGGTAACTGGAATAAATAATAAATGAATAATAAATGGGAAAATCCATGGACAAGAAGTGACAAATTTGTGTTGGATTTCTTCCAGAATGGTTCCAGGATGGACCCATCAGCTATCACAGCTTATAGTTGGTGCTACTATTCTCCCACTCCATTGTTTTTTGTGGTGGTTGGAATTTAAAATACAATTATCTACTGCACTGAAAAGCCGCGCCTACCTGCTATGAGCCAACAGGGCTTGAGATATGATGGTAGATTCATCTCTTCACTTCTTTCTAGACCCTTATGATTGCCCTATTTCTCTGCAATCTTATGTATGCATATCTGGAATAAGATCCATTGAATAAAGTAGGACCTGACTACAATTAAACACGCACAATTTAGCACTATTAAAAATAACTTTCCAAGGAAAATATTTTCTTAATTTATTTTTCTAGCATCAACAGTGTCAGAAAAACAATTGTTTTGTTAATATGCTATAACAAATGAAAAGATTTTACCAATGATTAAACAGTTCTTTCCATGAAAGATAGTTTGTATTTCTAATAATTGTTGTGTTAAAAATGAATGTTTACATGTTTTATACATATCAAAGCTTATGGCAAGCTGGTAATACACAATACATGGGTTACTTTAATATAAAGGTATTTAAATATTCACCCTTAGGTTATCCATCCTCACAGTGGCTACAATAACCACTTAAAAACAATCAAATATATAATATATAATAACAACACATAAAATAGATATAAAATGAACTCTTATTTGCGTCTCTACCCTCTTCTTCACTAGTAGCAGTAAAACAGATATCCAAAATTACATGAAGGCAATCTCTGCCTGCATGCTGTCCCACTGTCCTCCAAGTACATAGCATTATGGGCAGCTCCATTGGATAGTGCCCTTTAGTTAAGTACTGCAATTAAGCAGAGTTCAAAGTGACATTAGGGAAAAGACTTTCACCTTACTTGTTAACCTAATAGCTCTTTCTGAAGAATAAGAAAATAGAGCTTCAGAAGCCAGTTGCAAGGCTCAACCAGATTTCTGCACAAAACCAAGTGATTTTTTTTCCTGTTTTTCAGATCGTCCACTCCTAAAAAACAAGCAACATGTGGAAAAACTCCAGGAACCATTTTTAGGAATTCTGTACAAGTATTCCAAAATTTATCATCCTGAAGAACCACAACATTTTGCTCGTCTCATAGGGCGACTCACTGAACTCAGAACCCTCAACCACAACCATTCAGAAGTGCTAGTAACTTGGAGAACAAGAGATCCTAAGCTGTCCTCTTTACTTTGTGAAATATGGGGCCTACATTAAACAATTATTTAAGGGTGCAATCCTATGCATGTTTAGACAGAAAAAAATGCCTAAAATTCCAAGCATGCACAAGCAAGTCTTCTGGAATATGCTGGGAATGGTAGACTTTTTTCTGTCTTAAACAGGCATAGGATTGGGCCTTTAACTGTATTTTCTTTTTGGAAACATACTATTTCCCAATTCTTCTACTTTCATTAAAAACAAATTTCATTTATGTTAAATGGCTACAGATTACTTTTAAAAATAGATTGTGCTATGATTATTCCTAATATTTGTTTCAGTGGAAAAAAACTTTTTTGAAGTTGAAAAGATCTAAGAATATAACTTCCCTGACAGAAAATGTATATAAAAGGCAATTTTAAATGTTAAGGTTTTAGAAGTGTCCGTTTCGTTCTTTACATGTGTTGTTTGATGCATTCAAACCTCCAGAAAACCAAGCTGCATATGTCTACAAGAGTTCTGTGAATGGAGAAAGGATAGTAAAACATTTGTGCATGCAAAGAAAATGTGAATTTAGATGGCCTCTAACTCAGTACTTTATGTTATCTGCATCTTCAAAATAATTGCATCCTCATTCCAAAGCTATATGCAGCTATATGCTCTGATGGATCCATATGAAACATATATGGGCTTAGATGGACAATGCAAGTATTATTAATGCATAACTCAAATGTCTTGAAGTGAGTTATAAAATGTTAGTATATTGAAATGTTCTGGTTTTAAAGACATGCATGTCTTTAAGCCTTTATTCATATAGGCCCCACACCCCTTTTTGCTTGCCAAGTTATATATAGAGTAACAAGCAGTTAATGTTAATTTATTAAAATTTCATTTCCACGTAATAACGATTAGAGATAAAAGAATGACATGTGTTACATAATGAATTCCTATATTGTACACTTTTCAATAGTAGTAGTAAATAGCATAGTAATAATTGTTCAGAATATAAGTTGCTAATCACAAATTGATTAGTTTTTTGTGAAAATCAGTATCATTATTTTCTCTCAGTATAATTGCTTTGAATAGGTAAAGTTTTCCATGTCAACAAAAGATAAAATTTCTAATAATTCAGTATTCAGAATTATGTGATCTTTTTTATTTGACAGTTCTAACCAAGCAAGAGATTTCTGTGTGCATCTGCCAAGTATGCTAATAATATATTCATAGTATTCCCTGAAGATGCATAAACCATTGAATTTATTATGTTTTTCCCTAAAGGAAGCAACTAACATTTTAACAGATTCAAAGCTGTTGAAAATTGACAACACTAGTTATTAAGTCTACTTTAGTACAGTCGTCTAGAAATTTTATCAAATCAAATCAGATCAAATTTAATCAAAATGATGTCAGTTGCAACTAACATTTCCAATAAACTTCTACACGACATATACATGACTTTCACTGTTAGTTACATTTGTTTATTCAGCTTTGTATTAATGATTTACAATAATATTTTGTGATATATAAATCCCAATTTATATTTTCCTATTCTTTTCTGGGTTAAAATAATTAGTGGTATAGAGACAATATACTACTTCAACCACGGTTTTTAAAAACATACCTTGAAATGTTTTTATATTGCTACTGTTATTATTGCATTTTAGAATAATTTCAATTTTTATAGTGTAAATGACTTATTTGAATATGTAGCTAATATTTTAATACATGAAACATATTTGTATAGTGCTATATTTTTGGATGTATATTTATGTCTAATAAATGCACTATCAGTCTGGTCTTTTGCAGTATGGTAATTCATTTTGTAGGCATAACTGGACCAAAGATCTTTATTCATAAACAATCATTGCACACATCCTTCATGATGGTTCTCTGTTAGAAGTATCATTGGTAAAAGATACTACCTGCTTATAGATATTTTAAAATATGGTAAACAGTATATAGATCTATTAAATAAATATGAAAGTGATATAGTTTGGAGGAAAAAAAACCCAAAATTGTAGAAATAATTTATAATTGCAGGGAATATAAAAACCTTTACCAAATAGCTAACACCTAAGTAAGCCTGGATTTTCTTTCAGGGAACCCTGGGTTCTTCTGGTTCATCTCCTAGATGCAGGAGTGCCATTGAAGTACAGTGGTACCTTGGCTCATGAACTTAATCCATTTCAGGACTCTGGCTGCGACCCAAATTGGTCGTGAGCCAAGTTAAATTTTCCCATAAGGTTCAATGGAAATAAGGTTAATCCGTTCTGTAACCATTTTTTAAATCAGAAAAATGTGAAGCAAAGTAACAACAACAAAGATCGCAGCCATCTCCCCACCCCAACCCCAAACACAAGTGCAGTTATTCCACCATCCCAGCAGCACGACCGAGATCGCGCCTGTCATCCTTGCGGGCGCCCGTCATCCTGGCGTGCGTGGGGGTGGTGGGGAGATGGCCACGATCGCAGTTCTGTTCGTGCAGGGAAGGCGTGTGTTTTAGAGCGACTTGATTGTTTTTTAACTGAACAAAGAAGCGGCTTTGATAAATTAGATATTGCAATTAATTTCTGCAAATTAATTTCTGATAGAGAGAGCTGCTCCGGATGCTGCTCTGCTTGGGACTGGTGTGTGTGCTTACTGTTGGTGGCGACGTGAGTTCCGGCACCTTTTTTTTTTTTTTTTTACAAAAAAAGCACTGGCCATCACTGTATGATTTTCAGCACCAGGTTAAGACCTTTTTATTTAATCAATATTTATTTATTTAGTAAACTTTCTATGCCGCCCCATTAGCCGAAGCATGGGGGCGGCTTACAACAATAAATAAATACATATAATCATATAAAAACAATATAATTGGAAATGCCCTGGCCAAAGATATAAAATCAATAAATAAGCTAACAATTAAAATGCCATTTAAATAAAAATATGTATTAATAGTAATTGGATTTTATTGTTTGTATTTTGTTAATTACAGCCAGTGTGGAATAGTCAATTTATTTTATTCTGATTTATGTTGTAAGCTGTTCAGAGACGCAAGTAATGGATGGTACACAAATTTTATAAATAAATAAAATGTAATAGCACAATTTGTAAGCATACTGCCTAGCTGTGCATGAGAGTAATGGCAATTTAAAAAAGACAAGTCAAAATGCAGAAATTTTAAGAAGTTGTAAACCAGTACACAGCCTTGTATGGAGAACCCCTTTATATCAAGTCAGATCATGTTGCACAGTATTTTCTGGTTCTCTGTCTGAGCAAGGTCTTTCCCAGCCATACCTCCCCAGCAGAGCTGTAGCCTTGGCTGAACCTGGGGCTCTTTCACTAATCTATGGCCCACTCTCCAGGCCAGTGCTGCTCGTAGTTTTCCATGCTATTTGTAGTCAGGAGGCTAGAGCTTTCTGCTCAGGAGTCCGGCAGTATCCCTTGCCCTGAAGGATAATGCACCGGTGCAGAGCTAATTTGGCCTCTCCTTCTTCCACCATATTTCATTATTAATCTTAAAGAACGGCTTAAACATACTATAAGCGAACCTAGAAACAAACCTGAAAATGACGAATCCGTGCAAAAGGGATGCGTGGGCAAGGGGAACGGTTGTGCCCCCACTGGGGTGCCGTAAACCTTTGCAACATACCTCGCTCCCCCCCGCCCCCGCCCCCGCCCCCCGAAGGTGCAGTAGGAGGCGCGCGCAGGGGCAAGCACGTTAAACGGCTGACCGGCGAGCACGCGCCTTTCCAAACCGCTCGCCCCCTGGCTGTTTCCCGCCTTTTCCGTTCCTCTTTATTCCCCCTCCCATCCATTGGGGCTGTTAGTGTATAGCGGTCTTTGGAGGTACTAAGACCTTCGTCAGACTCGTTTCCCTACCGCGCCCGGCCTCAGGGCTCCATCCAGCAGCTTCCCCCTCTTGGCATTTGTCGTCCTCGTCAGAGTCGCCTTCCCGCCGCGTCGCCCCTCTGTGGCTGAAAGCGACGAGGGCATTTTGCGTCGCTGCGGAGACGCGCCTGCTCTCTCAGGTGCAGCCAGGAGTACGGTGGTTTCACCGGACGCTAAGAGCATCCTGACAGCTTCTCTCTCACTCGTGTTGTGTGGGTGTGAATGTGTTAATGATAAAAGTGCAAGGCTACTATTCTTAGCTGAATCACTCTGACAGTGAGAGTGTCACGCATGTGTGTGTGTGTGGAGATCTGCCTTTAAACTGAAATGTGTTCGAAAATAATTTTTCCATTCCCATGGAACGAATGAACATTTGATCAAAACTGGTTCTTGCCTTCACCAACAACGTTCACAAGTGACCCACCATGTCAGATAAAGGCCGTTCTAGTTGCGAAAACATGAAGGTCAACAGTTTTATACATACGCCCCCGTACTATGGAAATGAACCTCTTGTACCAAATCAAAATTTATAAGTCAAAAGCAGGGAGACAACAGAGGACGGGAAGGGAAATGGCAACAATGGAGTATATACCATTGTTTTAGTTAAACATAAGTTTACAGCACAATGCTATGTCTGCCCAGAAGGAGGTGTCACTGAGTTTAGGCTACAAAATTAAATTACTGGGTATACTGGGCGGTTGTTCAGATGCTGTAATGCAACTTGCCAACCCTGACCATTGACTGTGCTGGCTAGGGCTAATACAAGTTCCTGGCCAAGAACATTTGTGGGGACATCTGTTTCTTATTTCTGCACTACGGTGTGGAAACTAGGAGATTGTATGGGCATTGAAAAGGTGACTTAAATTAGGAAGGAAGAGAGGTGGCATCACAGAAGGCAGTTCCACCATAACAGTTCATTCTTTATTCCTGGATTTGGAGTTTCAGACTGGCACTAAGCCAAATTCATATTATCCCAAGATTTAAAATTAATCTTTGTGCCTATTTTTATTCCTCAAGTGGTGCAGTTACAGGGTGGTGTAGTGGTTAAGAGCACAGGACTGGGACTCAGGTGATCTGGGTTCTAGTCCTTGCTCAGCCATGGAGCCAGCTGGGTGACTTTAAGCCAGTCACAGATGCTAAGTCCAACCTACCTCATAGGGTTGTTGTGGATATAAGATTGAGAACAAGAAGAGGAGACTAATGCAAGCCAGCTTGAGTTCTTTAAAAAATAAATCTAATACATAAATAAAGGTCTTATTTCTCATTTAGCTTGCTCAAAGTCCGTTAAGCTTCTGCTGTGTTTGGGAGCCCATTTTCTTAATTCTCTTGAATTGGTTCTGAACTTCTGGCCCAAAGTCCCACCCTGACAACATCACTGTTTCATAATTAAAACATTCATGAAACATGCATTTTACATACCCATGTTAGAGTGCAGTATGGCTAAATTGTTCCAAAGAGGTGCTCATTATGTTTTGTAGAACTACAAATTAAGAACAGTGGAACATATTAATACTGTGCAAGCTGGAATTAAAAACAAACAAACACCCTTTATCCAGAGTACATTGTCACTAAAGGTGTGTTTCCAAACTGTGAAGTACTTTTTCTGTTATTTTTTGTTTAATTTAGGCAATTCCGTTAACCTCAGTCCTCATCTGCAGTATGGCTTTAACAATGCTATCCTACTTCATAGTATTGTGAGGGTTAATGAGATAATACAATATTTTATATTAGTTTGCACAACCTGGAAAGGTGAAATACAAATCAGTAACAACACATTGGATATCCTTAATTAGTTGTATAGCATTGCCAACGGGTTTAGATTTTTAGATTGATTTTTTGTCTTTTTAGATTTTTAAAAAATGGAACAGGAGAAATCATTTAAATTTAAATTGTTTGTACCACCGAGGCTGAGTAATACCCAGATATCTGCTGTCAAACCACAGACAAACACACAAGATGGAGATTTTTTTCAGGTAAATATAGTTACCATTTTTAATAAATACATATTCATTTATGCATTCATTTATAGACAAATGAACAAATATTGGAAAAATTGAAAAAAATCTCATTGATTAGTCAAAAGCCAATACTGTAAAGTCTTTTTGAAATTAAACAAATATATGGGTAGTCAACAGTTAATTCTGGTACAGCTAGACAAATAGTCCAATCTAGAATAAGGCAACTTCCCATGTTCTTATGTTCCTAGATTGCTTTGCATACACTGATCCCAATGAATTACTAATTTATTAATATTTTATTACTTCATTTCAATGGAAGGGGCACCTCCCTGCATGTATGCATTTGTTTATAATGTGCCCCTCCAAAAAAAACCCCTCTCTTTCTTGTTAACTACCCAGAGCCTATGGGAGTGGGAAGTTATACAAATATTAAGATAAAAAATAATAATATGGAAGTTGTGGGTATTGGAATTATAAGTGCTTCGTAGAATGAATTATGAGTGTTACATGCTAGGTAAATCCTCTATTTTTATTTTCTAAGACTAGCATATCATGCTGCTTTTGGAGCTGTTTTTAAAATCTAACCAAGTAACTTAGTAATGTAATTATTATAAAAGTACTCAAACACTTCAGTTCTTAAAGAAGTAGGGAAATCAAGCATAAAACTGCTGATCTAATGAAATATTAAACATGTCTCAAAGATCAGTCTCTGTACCACTGGTGAGAGTTCTAGACAGGAGAGACCCACAGGGTATTTGGGATAGTACTTTTCAGCTTATTCTGGAATCTTGAACTGCAATAATCAATGAAGTGGTCAAGCTTGCTAACAACACCTAATTAGTTAAATTGGTTAAAATCTGAAGCAATTGTGAGGAAATCCAAAAAGATCTCTCCAAACTGGGAGAAAGGGCATCAAAATGACAAAAGTGGTTCAAAGTGGGTGAGTGCAATGTGATGCAAAAAATGGTGGGGCAAAAAATCCTAACCTCATGTATAAAGTGATGGGTTCTGAGGTAGTCATGACTAATCAAGAAAGAGATCTTAGGATTGTGATGGACAGCTTGATAAAAATGTCAACAAAATATACTGTGACAAAGGCATGATTAGAATGGAATGGAAAATAAATAGAAAACCACCAATATCATACTGAGCGTACATAAATTGGTGCTGCTATTTCACTTCGAATACTGCAAAAAAAAAGGACATTACAGAGTTGTAAAAAATACAAAAAACAGTAACTAAAATTATCAAAGGGGAAGCAACATTTCCATTAGGAAGAGTTACAATAGCTGCGGTTGTTTGGCTTACAAAAATAATAACCAGAGGAGCCTTCAGAGAGAAGCAAAATTATGCACGGTGTGGAGAAAGTGGCTATGCACACAGTTCCACCTTTCTCTTAATACTAGAACCTCTGCTCATCCCATGAAACTGACTGTTGGGAGATCACAGACAGCAAAAAAGAAATAGTTCTTCATACAATAGTTAGTTTCTGGAAATCCAACAATCTGGAAGGTTTTCAAAGTGGAATGGACAAATTTATGGAAGAGAAAGTTATCAATGGGTACTAGTCTTGCCGGTTAAATATTAACTCCAGTATCAGAGACAGTATGCCTATCTACAGTTGCTGCAGAACATGGACTAAGGACTGGGTGATAATTGCACTCATATCCTGCTTGTGAGGTTTCACAGACAGCTGATTGACCCCCATATGAACAGAATTCTGGACTAGATGGACCCCTGTTCTGATATAGCATGTACTTAAAAGTTTTTTGTAATATAACATTGTGATAAAATAACCTTTCTTCAGAAATAAGATCTTGATGCATGGATGCATATTGTTCTCTCTGTGAGTGGAAAAAGACAGTTACCATGAGAAAGAATGCTTTTGTTCAGGTGGTTGGCTTGGGAACAGATATTCCAGAATTTTAACAAGAGAATCTGCTTTTTCCAGAATTTTAACAACAGTACCAGTGATGATTATAACTTGCCTTTTGCGACGAAAAGTATGTCAAAACATATAGAAGGCACAGGTATGAATACACATGCAAAAATAACAAAGAAATTAAAAGTAATCAGTGACTCAGCACTGCTGTATTTAAGATTTTCAAATTGCACTATATAACATACGAAGTTTTTTTTTTTAATTTTCTATTGCACTTTTGAAGAATTATAATCCAATACAATACTTCTATTCTACATTCCATTTGTTGTCTGTGATGGTTTGGTGGGTGTATGTATACCAGTAAGAATAGCACATTCCAAGAGCATAAGAAAATTGTTATTGAGTTGTATTTTTACAGTTACTTATGTTTGCTGTTGTTATTATGTGCCATCAAGTCATCTCTGACTTATGGCAACACTATGGATGAATGCTCTCCAAAATTTCCTGTCCTTCACAGCCTTGCTCAGCCCTTGTAAATTCAAAACTGTGGCTTCTTTTACAGAGTCATTCCATCTCATATTTGGTCTACATCTGCTTTCAACTTTCCCTAGCATGATTGCACGACTTATGTAACTTGTTACTAATTTCAGAACTGTTTGTGTTTTCTGCTTACATACTAATATTAAAATAATCAACCTAAAATGTTACATTTTTCCAGGTCCTGTTTCACAGAAATTAAAACTTCTGCCTGAGATAGGTCAGGTCAGTTAGATATACATTATTCATAACATGTACAAGGAATCTACTACTGGATGCATAAGAACGCATATTTCATTAGTTTTAGCTGTAATTTTTCACTTCTGCCTCTTTGGCATTGCTGTAGATTGATTCTCCGCCTTATTTCCCCCATTCTATAATCAGATTTTGAGAGCAAACCTAAATGCCTAATTTTCCCTGAGTTCTTTAACTGCTCTCACTTGGCAGGAGAAGACATCTGGAAGTGACACAGCAATATAAACCAGTGCACTGGCTCATTTTTTAAAACCTGCATTACTGTTGTGTCTAAATGTGATGATTTCCTGATATAAAATTTAGTGAGCTTCCTAAAATTAACTTTCTACAAAGCTGAAAACTAATATTTCTCCCAACATTGCAGTTTTCAGTAGGGCATTATTATTATTGTTAAACCATCCCAAGAGGGACGCTCTAGAAAAGGTTTAAAGAAAGAAACAGAAGAAATAAAATAATCAGCTAAAAAGAATGCTATGTCTGAAATTGTTCTATTAGGACAATATATTGCCCTAAGTAATTGCATTAGTTACTTTCTTGAAATAAAAGACTTATCACAGAAACTTGGTTACATATCTTTGCATAATCAATATATTTTCCTTTGTATACAAATTTTAATGGCTAATGTGGATGCTGAAATTTAAATGAAAATATGCTTCATTTAATTTTTTCAGTTAAACAACAGTTGATATTAATGGCATAATCTCATGCATGTTTATTCAAAAGCAAGTCCCACTATGCTCAGTGGATCTTTCTTCCAGGAATATAAGATTAGTATGTATGTATGTATGTATGTATGTATTTATTTATTTATTTAGAGAACTTATATGCCACCCCATTCGCATAAGCCTTGGGGTGGCTTCCAAAAGTATGTAGAGGATTGCAGCATGAAGGACTAAAATTTATCTTTGCAGAACATGGGGACAATGAATGAACTTTATTCAATGCTTTACAAAGAAGCTGAAAAGATAAAGAGATGGAAAGTCAATATAGAATATGAACTAAAGGAAAAGGAAAGACAATTGCAAGAAAATAGAAAAATCACAGAAGCACTGCGTAAAGCCATTCAAGAATTACAGGCAAGTATTTCAGCTTTTTGAGCTATGTAATGTCGTGAGTGGGCATGTCGTGAGTGAAGCCGGCTGGAGCCGGGGGTCAGACTAGATGGCTCGGGAGACCCCTTCTGACTTGCTCTGTTTCATGTTTCTATGTAATTTAAAAATTGAAATCCTAAATATTAAAATTTAGGGCAGGACCCATCCTAACATGAGTAGCATTGCATTGCCTACATACAGGAAATTGAGATCACTCACTGCACTGTTTCTCCATATTGAATATGGGTCATGACTGAGAACAGGAGATCTGTGTTCTTTTAGTCAGCTGGGATTAAGGTCACAATATTATTGTGAGTCCTGTAAGCCAAGTGGTTTTCAACCTTTCCACAGCTGGGGACCGGTGGAAACAGGAAAACCACCTCAGGGACCACTGAAGCAGAAACAAAAAGCACCAAACATAGAATACAGTATTCTGTGTATTAGTTTCCAAACACAACCCCCCCCCCCCAAAAAAAACCCCATTCAAAACACCAGAAACTGAGCAACAAAAATGCCAACAAAAGAACAGAATACTGAAATTGGCCCAGCGTGGCTCCCAACCAGCTCCCACCAAGCTATCTGTCCTCTCCCTGTCCCCACCACCCGTGGTGGTAATAATAATTATTATTATTTATTACACATTTTATATACTGCCCAATACCTGGAACTCTGGGGGGTGTACAACAGCAGATAATACACGTAGCATAAAAAGACACTTTATTATTACATTGCATTTTTGTCTCTCCCTTTTTTCTCTTGTGAGGGATCCAAGGCAGCTTACATAGCTCCATTTTATCCCTGTAACAACAGTCCTATGAGGTAGCTTGGGCTGAGAGTGAATGACTGGCCCAAAGTCACCAAATGACTAGGCCAAGTACAGACTAGAAATAGGATCTCCTGAGTCCCCAGTCCAGCATCCTAAGCACCACACTGAAGTGGTCTGTCATGGAGGACAGTCCTAACCAGGTGCTAAAAAGATATTACAGTTGGCACCAGGTGGCCCTCAATGTGAACCTTGTTACATAATTGGGGACTGCCACTGAGAAGGTCTTTTTCTTTATTTCAACCAACCAAGCCTCCCTTGGAAGCAGCAGTTGGAGGCAAGGCTGCAGATCTTGATTGTAAAGTTTGGGTAGATTGCAGCTGGGACAAGTATCCTGTCCCACATATTGTGGTCCCAAGCCATGTAGGGATTTATATGTTAAAACCATCCCCTTTAATCGGGCTCAGAAGCATATAGACAATCACTGCAAGCAGGCCAGAATTAGTATGTGTTTGGACCCTCAGGACCTGGTTATTAATCTGGCTGCTGCATTTTGTAGAAGCTGCTACTTTCAAACAGTCTACAAGGGTAGTGCCACAGAAAGTACCTTGCAGTAATTGAGATACCACAGGTTTAGCTGAGCCACCAGCTGAAGCTGGTAGAAGACACTGCATGCATTATGGTCACCTAGGCCTCAAATGGCAAAGATGATTCAAGGAGCATTCACAACAAATTTGTTCTTTCCAAAGGAGTGCAACCCCATTCAAAAGGGGCTGAACACCCTTCATCCATTCTGAGGAACAGATTTACCATTCCTAGTATTGTTCTAAAAGCTGCAGTGTCATTCGTGTATGTGAGCTGATGGGTCAGAGCAGGAAAAGAGGTTTACACCTACATTGCAATGAATCATGCCCTTAAACAGGATTTTGATGGAATTTGTGATCACAATTTACAAACAATGTTAAAACTTGGGCATAGTTGTGTTAAGGATATCTAGTCCAGATAATTAACCAGATAGTAATAGCTCCATGCAGCCAAATAAGTTTTTAAAATTGATATGTGATTTTTCCATTTTTTTGTCTGATTAATGGGAAATACTGTTTATAATTTTTTGAAAATGTATAAATCATGTTTTATTCTAGTTTATTACGCAAACTTATCTACAGTCTGTTAATTTATATTTTACTGTTAATTAACAGCATAATGAATAAATAGTTTATTTATTTATTTAAAACTTTTGTATACCGTCCCATCACAAACATCTTGGGATGGTTCACAACAACAACTGAAGAGTTACAGGAGAGAGAAAATAAATGTAAAATAGAACATGTGTGCATCTTCATCTTGTCTAATTAGTACATTGCAGGCAGTGCTCCTTCAGATCACTGATGGCAGGAGGAAGAAGGCTAGAGGCCATGGCCCTATGACTTCAGTAATTTTCACACATCTTATCAGGACTGATCAACATGCTAGCAACCGTTTCCACACAAGGATCATTCCTTGCTTTTTAAAAATTGTTATTATATCAATTAAAAACAAAAAGCAAATAAATTTCATCGCACAAAAACAATATACAATACAAATAGGTAAAAAAAAACCCTTTAACTTCTTGCTTTCATAGTAAGTAAACTGTATAAAAGCGAAACATACAGTTTTCAGAGTGCAAGATTCATACAAGAAGCAGTATGGCATACTGCTTTAAGGCATCCTGGTTTTACTCTCCAGCTGGTCATGAAGGACACTGGGTGAGTTTGGGCAAGTTACTGACTCTCAGCCTAATGTACCTTATAGGGTTCTTATGGAGATAACAGGGAGAGAAGAATCATGTAAACTATCTTCGTTTCCTTTAATGGAAAATGTTAGGCTAGAAATGTAATGATAAAGTAAATACTTTTATTTTAAACATCTTGTAGGAACAGAGCTTTCTTTAAAACCTGTTTATTTCTAGTTTTCATAATTCCAGATATAAGTCTGAAAATATATCAAATTTGATAACCAAAAATCTAAGTCTAATAAATTCATATCTTGATAAAGTGACAATTTTTACATGTCTGTGTAACAATTAGTTCATTCAGACAGAACCATATCTCTTGAATATTTGTCTTGTATCCATTTAGTTTGAAAATGAAAAGCTAAGCTTAAAACTAGAAGAGGAAATACATGAAAATAAATATCTTCTAAAGGAGTAAGTAATGTTTGTAGAATTTATACCTTATGCTATAACTCATCCTATGCTATTATACAATTTCATTGATCCCATGCTTAATAGAGTTCTGCAACGTAGTCCACCATTTATTTTATTTTTTTGCAGATGTGGAACCTAGTGATTGCAAATCTAATCTGTTGTGTACCATCTCTGACTTACGGTGACCCTATGAATGAAAGCCCTCTGAAATATCCTATCCATGACAGTCCTGCTCAGCTTGTGTAAATTCAAGGATGTGGCTTCCTTTATAGAATCAAACCATATCATCTTTGGTCTTCCTTTTCTTCTTCTGCCTTCAACTTCCCCTAGAATAATTGCCTTCTCCAGGAATTTTGCCTTCTTATGTGCCCAAAATATGACAGCCTCAGTTTTGTCATTTTTACTTCTTGGGAAAGCTCTGGTTTGATTTGATCTAATCTATTCCAGAAAAAAATGTATTTTTTCCAGGGTATAAGCATATACTTGGAATTACTGGCTCATAATGTTACAAAAAAAAAAAAAAAAAAAAAAGGACCAGTATGTTGTTTTTAATCTTCAGTGGCTCTGATGTCAGTATGGGTTAGGAGTTTAAACTGTGCTTTTGCATATAAGCTTAGGATTTTTCTTCCAGACAATGTATTTTTATATATTTACCTTGACTCATTCACAGAATGTTAAAGGGAGTCAACATACCCACATGATTCCTATAGTTTCCCACCGTTTCTTCTGCTATTTTTTTTTTGTTTCCACAAAAATAATTATGAATGGAAGGATAGAATAGCTAGACAATGTGTTTTGATTGGTCGTACTAGGACCCTATGTTTAGAAGCATCCCAAGTGCTTATTTATCCAGGAGGCTAGTGGTCAGCTTGAATAATGTAGCAGAAGCAGGTTAGCAGAAGTGGGGCAAGGGGTAATGAGGAGCAGGGCTAAGAGGTCACACATGGTGGACTAGTCTTTGAATTTCCAACAATCAGCAACCCACACCACAGAAAGAGTAGAGATGAACAAAATATAAAAAGGGGTGTGTGGGGATGTCACAAAGCCACACCAAAGAATCCACTTTCTCTTCCAGCAACAACTCGCATTCCACAGGGACTTGAATAATAAGTGGGAGGGAAGAATCCACACAGTCATAATAATTGTCACAACATGGTCTTTCCCCTCCATCTTCCAGCCACATCAGGCCAAGTGACTTCTAACTAAAGTATTGATTATGTTTACACTGGCAAGCTTTTGTGATACATCAGAACAATACTGAATAAATCATTAACAAAAGATACCAGCAAAATTACAATGCAACCTATTAAGAAAGTGTGGCTTAACAATGAGAAATTGATTTCAAACTCAATACCTCTCCTACATTCCCAAACAAAAGGAGTTGACTTCACCTTGAGGGTTATTAATGTCGCCTGTTGGCCAGTCGGCAGGAACATCTGACTGATATGCCCTTTTGATCTGATGCCATACTATTAGATTAATAATGTTAAGTCTGCCACCATCCAACTCCACTTGTTCAGCAGAGGTTCCACAGAACTAAATACGGTCTTGTTCTCACTGGCCTCTTGGCTTATTTCTGGGCCTGATGGCCTTGGTATTTCTGATAAGAAATCCAGTTGTGCATTTTTTTTCAGATTTGAATCAGAATCTGGGGCAACAAACTTGGGCCTGTTGCCATCAAGTTGTCTCTGACTTATAGCCTTCCAAAATGTCCTATCTATGATCTCTCTCTTAGTTCTAAATTCAAGGCTCTGGCTTCCTTTGTGGGGTCAATACATATTATTTAGTCTTCCTTTTCTTCTTCTGTCTTTGATTTTTCCTGGCATGATTTTCTTCTCAGTGGAGTTTAGTCTTCTCCTGACATTGTCAGTTTTGTCATTTCTGCTTCTAGGGAAGGCTCTGGCTTGATTTGATATAGGACGCAATTGTTCATTTTCATTCAGTCCAGGGTATTTGCAAAGCTCTCCTCCAGCACCATGTTTTGAATTATCAATTTTCTTCCTGTCAACTTTCTTTACTTTCCAGTTTTCGCACCTATGCATAGTGATAGAGAATACAATTGTATGAATGATCTTGACTCTGGTCTCCAGTGAAGCATTCTTATATTTGATGATTTTTTAAGTTCCTTCATTGCTGTCCTTCCAAGACTCAGCCTTCTTCAAATTTTGATTTATTTATTGATGACAGTAATCTTCTGTAATTCTTCTGAAGTCATGATTTTTAAATTCTTAATATTCAGCTACAGTTCTGCTTTTGTACTTTCTTCTTTCACTTTTATCAGGAATTGTTTCAAGTCATTGCTGCTTCTGCCAGTAAGATGGTATCTTCTGCATATATTATTGATGTGTCTTCTACCAATATCCTTCCTCTGATCCTAATCCAGCTTTCCTTATAATATTTTCTGTGTAGAGATTGAATAGATAGGAAGATAATATACACCCTTCTCTGAGGCTTTTGCCTAGAGGAAACTGTTCTGTTTTCCACATTCTGGCCCAACAATAGCTTCTTGTCCACAATACAGTTTACATATTAGGACAATCAAGTCATGAGGCACCCCTATTTCTCTCAGGACCATCCATAGCTTCTCATGATCTACACAGTCAAAGGCTTTACTGTAGTCTATAAAGCACAGATTTATCTTCTGAAGTTCTTTAAAGTAGCTAATGTATATTTGCAATGTGATCTCAATTGCCACTTCCTTTTCAGAATTTAGCTTGAACATTAGGCATTTTTATTCCATGTAGGGCAATATTCTTTGTTGCAACACCTTAAGCATCACTTTGCTTGTGTGGAAAATTAGTGCTATGGTCCTATGGTTGCTTCATCCTTTTCATCTCCTTTCTTGGGGCCTGGAATATATATTGAATGTTTTCAGGCTGTGGGCCATTCTTTTATTTTCCATATGTGCTGGCATATTCTTGTTAGGGGTTGGCTTGATCCACTGTCTGCAACTTGAAATAATTCTATTGGTATTGTATCTTCTCCAGGTGCTTTATTCCTTCCAAGTGTTTTCAGAGCAGCTTTCACTTCACTTTCCAATATTTCAGGCTCTTCCTCATAGTATACCCCTTTGAAGGAGTCGTGTCACCTTGTCATCTCTTTTGTATAGTTCGTCTGCATGTTGTTTCCACCTTGTCTTTATTCTCTTTGGGTCAGATATTATGTTCCCTTGTTTGTCTTTTGGCAATCCTAATTTAAGTATGAATTTCCTTTTGATTTACTGGATCTTCTGGAAGAAGCTTCTTGCTTTTCCTCTTTTGTTGCTTTGTTCTATTTCTTTACACTTGTCATTGTAACAGTTCCTTTTGTCTCTACATGATAGTTGCTGAAAAGTAGCATTAGGGATTCTGATCCTATTTCTGTCACCTTTTGCTTCTCACCTGAGTAAGAAGAGAGTGTTTCTTCTGTAATCCATCTAGCTTTTTCTTTCTTTTTGCTATAGGATTTGTCTTTTGACATTGTTGCTAGTTGCGAAGTTGCGTCCGACCCATTGAGACCCCATGGACAACATTCCTCCAGGCCTTCCTGTCTTCCACCATCCCCTGGAGTCCACTTAAGCTCACATCGACTGTTTCAGTGACTCCATCTAGCCACCTCGTTCTCTACCATCCCCTTCTTCTTTTGCCATTATTTTTGACATTCTGCCCTAATAATGTCCCTTGTTTCAGTCTTGCAGTAAATTAAGCAATGCAAATTTGCTTTTTATGTGGATTTTAAATTCCTCATGAATGTTATTGAACTTGTATTTTGACATTATATTTCTGTAAATCGTTTTCAGCTTTACTCTAATTTTCGTTATTAAGAGTTCATGGTCACTGCCACAATCTGCTCTTGAACTTGTTTTGGCAGCAAGAATATACCTTCCCCGTCTTCTTCTTCCAGTTCCATATTCTGAGTTATGTCCATATATGCAGTCATCTGAGCAATTGCTTGAAGTATGTGTTTGTGATGAAAGATTGTTGACTTCACAAATTCTATGAGTCATTCCTCTCCTTCATTTCTTACTCTTAGGGTTTCTTCATTTCTTTATGCAGTAGTTGGGGGTGAGGAAAGCATGTTGTCCTGATATCATTGCATTGCCTATCCCATCAGCCCTGCCCAGTAAAGCCCATTGTGAGGGATTAATGGAGTTGCAATCTAACATCTGGAGGCCAGACATTTCTCATACCTGCCATGGGTTTTTAGCAGATATCAGCTAGAGTAAATTTTGATGTATTTGCTCTGTGAAGTACTCATGAAACCAGCAATATAATGATAACATAACTTTTTTCCCATCAGAAACAACGTGACAAGACATTTATGCAACTTGCTTAAAGAAAAGTGTATGCAATCAATGGAGAAATTCAACAAATGTAAATATCTCTGAAACAGTGTTGTTGCTAATATTATTAATTTATTTCTATGCTAACTAATAGTCAAAGATCTCTGGATGGTTCAGAAAAGTGACCAAACATAATAGAAAACCTGCAAACATACAACATTTACAAACAGTTTACAGAGTGATCCTACAGCCCTTGTTCAGCCATATGACAAGTATGTAGAAAGGCATCCTGGGTTGTAACATAGTTACAAAGCATCCTGGGCAGATCTTCAATAGACATTCTTACCTGCACTGATATGGTTTCATCACTGGCATGTCACATGACACTCCAGACCATCTTTCTCATGCTATTTCTGCAATGATATCCTGAATTTCTTCATCACATGTTGTGTGATGAAGAAATTGTGTTTTGCCAGGTATATATTCCAGTGTGTGCTACACTTCTGGTGCCATTCTGGCAGGGAAGGAGTGGCTTCAGTGGACTGGTATGCTGCGGGAAGTGGCATTTCAACAAAGCAGTAGCAGCTCTGAGAAGCAGATAAGACCGACCAACTTTCACTTGCTTTCCCTCCCCATAGCTTCTCTTTTTCTGACTTGTCTAATGAACTGGAGATAAATTAAATGCTGTTTCCCCCCTCCCTCCTGTAAAGAAACAGCTACTCAGAAGTAAATCACATTGTCTCAAAGACACTTATACAATGTCTACTAAAAAGTAAATCTTATTCTCTTCAGTGATGCCTACTCAGAAGTAAGCCACATCGGTTGTACTCACACATACTGCTAAGCAATACTGCCCAGTAACCTGGTAGCATAAGATCTCACTTTGTATCCCATGTTCACACATTCACATGGTTTTCATGCATGATTTCCATGATTTTGTACCCTCTAAATAGTGGCACATATCCCATTAGTTCCCATGGCTGAATGTCAGTCTCAGAGTATTCTGACTCTGCCTGCCTTGCCTGTCTCTCCTTCTTTGGCTCCTCTGGGCATGATCTTAGCTCTTTTTCTTTTATTTTCTGGCTGCTCAGCAAAGCAACTGCCTATTCACAAAGGTAGCTCTGTTGTTTGAGAAGAGCACTCCCTTCTACTGCCATAGAAGGGAGTTCTACCTGCCTTCTACTCCCTTCTACTGCCATACACCATGCTAGTGTAAAGGCAGGCCGATACCCATACCCACATCTTCAGAGCTCACCCTCTTGGCAAAGCTTCATGTACTGCCTGTGTGCTTCTTGCATGCAGCACAACCTCCACACAAGGACATCACTGGTTCTCGAAGTGGCGCAAACACAGTGCTATTTCAAAGTACTGCTGCAGCAAAGGGCAGTGACCAGGCAGGAGTGCCAAGCATGGCTGTCTCCACAGTTGCTGCTACTGGAGGTGGTATGTTGGGGTGCCCCACTTCTGGCATGATCTCATGCTATGACTAGGCATCAAAAAGCCATGTACCTGCAACTAAGATAGGGAGTACCGAGGCAGCCAATTTTTGTGTTGCTGCTGGCAACTTAGCAGTTGCTAGGCAGAACAAGACAGTGAAAAACACAGGTTGAAGCATCTGCAGTAGCTACAGCCACTCTTGCCTCCAAAGTCAGTGGTAGAATCATGGAAGCATGGCAACTGAGGTCACAGATAACAAGAAGCCATGATGAACTGTAGAAGCTTTAGAACAAAGTGTTGTTTCTGCACATGGTTATATGGAAACCAAATGTGCCATTGTTCAACATGCATGCAGGGTTTACACATAATGACAAGTCATGCCTGCAGAGTTTCCAGTCTGGCTTGTCATTATATATGAATGCAAGCATTGTCTTCAGTGGTGCTTACTCTTGGAAAAGTCAGCACGAGCACCTGCTTTTAAGAATTTCTTTTTGGGAATGAGCTCACTGGATTTACCCCATGATGGGTAGGAGAATGGCAGTGAGGAGCAGTATAGTCTACCCCTCCACCCTCCCCACTCCCATCTCCTTGATTTGATTTGATTTTGTTGAGGAGAAAGGAGGACCTGTCAATTCACCTCCCCACTTTTTAAAAAACTGTTGTTGTCTACTTTGCACATGTATACAGCTTAATGAATGAAAAGAACTTTTTAAAAGGAACATTTTCCTGTACATATCACCTTTCCAACTTTCTCCACTTATTTTACAGTTTTTTGTGTATGATGCAAGATCACATTTTCAACATATTGTGAGGTATTCATTAGCATATGACTCAACAGTAGTAAATATATTTTGCAGATGTACCACAACAGCATTCCCTGGTAAATGGAAAGGGCTCAAGTTTAGGTTCTTTCACTTTGTTTCTGAAGAACCTCCACAGTTTGACCATTGATACCTAACTAATATATCATTGCTACTCTGCAATTTTTACAGCTCAATATTAATATTTAATCTGACCTGTTGTTAATTTTATTTTAGGTGAACATGAACAAGAAGAGACCAAACGGATGTATGTAGATCTTAACAATAACATTGAGGTAATAATAAACTAAAGACAAAAAGAGACTTTTTAGATGACAGAGCCAGATCTGGGATTCCAGGTCCTCCTAAACATAGGAAAGGTACTGGGGAATGCATGATTTAAAGGGAAGAAGTAGAAACTCAGGGGAGGAGGTATATAGCCCCTTTTCACCTGCTTTTCTTATTCCCTTCATACAGATGCTTTTCTACAGCTACTTTCCAGCAGTGTTTTCTGTGTCTTATGGAAAAGCAGCTGAGGAAGTTGTTTCATCATCCTTTATTTATTGTGCTCCTGTGAACTGGAGAGTAAATTAAATGGTGCTTCTCCCCTCCTCCCTTGTAAAGAAAACTAATCTGTTCAAAGGCACTTATACAAATGTCTGCTCAAAAATAAATCACATTGTCTCCAGTGATACCTACTCAGAAGTAAACCAACTTATCCTATGGCCATCTAGACAGCTTCTAGCAGCCATAGGATTAAACCCTTAAATAAGTACCTGAAGTTATGGATGAATTAATTATTGTTAATATATTCTTAGGTAACACCACAACAGAGCTTTTATTTCTTAGCATCATATAATACTAGAGTTGGAAGGGGCCAGGAGGCCATCAAGTCCAACCCCTTGCTCAGTGCAGGACTCCTCTCAGATGGCTGTCCAGTTGCATCTTGAATGCTTCTAGTGTGGGAAAGCCCACAACCTTCCTAGGTAATTGGCTCCATTGCTGTACTGCTGTAACAGTAATTTTTCCTGATATCTAGCTGGAGCCTGTCTTCCTGTAACTTGAACCCATTATTCCATGTCCTGCACCCTGGGATGACTGAGAAGAGATCCTGTCCTTCCTCTCTGTGTCAGTCTTTCAAGTACTTGTAGAGTGCTATCATATCTCTTCTTCTCTCTCAAGAATAAGCATGCACACATCTTTCAATCTTTCCTCATAGGACTTGGTTTCCAGTCCCTGGATCATCCTTGTTGGCTTGTTGTGAACCCTTCCCAGCTTGTCTGCATATTTCTTAAACTGTGGTGACCAG
The DNA here is from genome assembly GCF_004798865.1 of Varanus komodoensis. Classification (NCBI taxonomy): domain Eukaryota; kingdom Metazoa; phylum Chordata; class Lepidosauria; order Squamata; family Varanidae; genus Varanus; species Varanus komodoensis. The sequence continues at coordinate 137,400,932 of NW_025335268.1, forward strand.
AACTGGACACTGTGCAGGATGTCATCTTCCAGGGCCTCTTCTCATCTTGGCAAAATAGCATTTTTCCCCCAAGAAGGAAGTCTGGTATTTCTGTGAATGCTCAGATGAAACCCTCTTGTATTTACACAATTCCATTATAGCACAGTGACACTAAATGGTTATGTAATAGAACATATAGAAAGACAGAGAAAGAAAACCTCTGGAAAAATGTAAAAGAGCACATTTTAATTCCTTAAAGAATCTGGAAGCAGAAATCTCAATAAAATTGAAGATTAAAAGTTTCACATGGAAAAGCCCTTAGTATTCCTACCACATCTGCTATTTCTGCCTTCAAAATCCCATTCTTTACCTGTCTATTTTAGATGATCTAGCAACGATTTGCATTAGTGCATTTTTAAACACACACACACACACACACACACACACACACACATTATTTAAAAATGCTTATCAAGAGGCTGGTCTAACAATACAGAAATATGGAAGTTAATTCTAAATTTTTTTGAATGCATTCTGCATATATTTACCACCATTTTAGGAATGTTGTTTTCACATTTTTATTTATGCCTTTTAGAAAATGATACAGGCCTTTGAGGAACTTCGTGTACAAGCAGAAAACTCCAAACTGGAAATGTATTTTAAATGTGAGAATCTTATTTAAAGTTTATGTGTACAGTAAGCAGACATTTTGACCAATTGTTATACAGTAGAAAAGCCTATCTAAGAACATTCAACAAGGGTTGAGAATATATCAATGATGGTTTACCTGTTATTATACAATTGCTGTATTTTTAAGCCACTTCAAACAGTTGAAAGGAAGAAGAAAAATGTTTTAAATAAATATTATTTTATTGTTAGGACTTCTAATTGTTCAGACCACTATCTCTTTACTATATGCCCATAAGACACTAATCCAGTGGAAACCAAATGTTTTGAACTATAACTCCCTGCATTTCTGTCCGTTGGCTATGCCATCTGGGGCTGATGGGAGTAGGTCCAAAGACATCTAGACATACCTCAATTAGGAAAAGGTGTGCTAGGGTATAGTATATTAACCAAGCCATTCTTTTTTGTAACAAACGTGCATGCGTACGCTTTGAGAAAGAATTTCTAAAAATAAAATCTATGCATTTGCACTTTGAACAAGTATTTGAGCTAAAATTTCTATTTGAAAAGCATTTTCCATTTTAGTAGCAGCATGTGCATATATCCACTTTCTGTGTACATCTTTCCTTAGACTCGAGTTGGTTGTTACACATGTAGACATGGAAGTTACCTGTCCATGAGAATACAGAAAAAAAAGGTGGATATTATTATACCTGTAAATCATTCAAAGATGAATGACATACACACATATGCGTACATGCCTTGCACGTTAAGGCATTTACTACAGGGATAAAACATATGTTTTATCATCAGTATTACTTTTCCAAAAATAACCACTGTTTTTTATATTGAAAGTAAAAGAAGAAGCAGAAAAAATAGCACAGCTTGAAAAAGTTCATGAAAGAGAGAAGAATGCCATGGAAAAGCAGGTTTGCTTTATTGTATTAGCATTTATAAAACTGAATTAGTATAGAAATGCAAACTAAAATGCATCCAAAATCCATATTTAAATTTTACTAACTAAAACAGTGAACTAAGCTCTAGAGGCTTCTTGTTGCTGTGGAAATAACTGGGTGAATCTTTTTGCTAGAAGGCATAGCCTTTTATAATAAGATCATAAGAACTAGACAAGGTATCTGCTCTAAAAAACTGATACGGAAAGGGAAAGGTAAATGATAGGAGTCATCATCCCATTTTGTTGACAATATCATGTAACTAGAAGTACAGGCTACTTTTCGACATGACTCTATACCAGAATTGGGGAATCGATAACTTCTAGATCTTGTTGGATCACAATTCACTGGCCTTTGACCTTGCCGAGTGGACTGTTGGGAATTAGCGTCCAACAACAACTAGATAGACTCCACTAAACAAAAGTATACTATTGTATGAATGAACTTCTTGCTTATGTGCCTCCACTTCTTTCCCCATGCCTGACACTGTCTTGAAGGGATCAGAAATACTTGTTTTTGCTTTCAGCTCATCACAGATTTTTTTATGTCCAAACTGAGACAAACTGTGGTTAGTTCTGTCTAAGGTTTGCCCAAGTAAGCTAATGTCAGACCTTGGTCTGCATTTTGGATAAGCCATAATTAAAGTTAACTGCATGCAGTATCATGAAACAACAAACTACATTTAGTTGGAAATGGAAGTAGATACTGCACTCTATGAGGTAATAGTGGCAGTAAGAGTCTTGTGTAAAAAACCTCTAGGTTATGATTTAGTATTATTGTATTATTTAGTATTATTTAGTATTATGTCCATGCCAAGCATTTAACACAAATCTTAGTTTACTATTATGAGAATGAGCCATGGTAAGCCTCAGGATTGTGAACTTTGCTACTTTTTGCCCCTCTCCAACATGGTTTCAGAAGAGTTCACTTCTGTTTTAGATTAATAGCAGCCTGCTTTATTATCAGAACCAAGTAAAGTATGGATAAGCTTCAGTCCGGTTAATTGAAACTTCACAGTATAGTTTATCAAGCTTACTTGTTTCAACTAACCAGAGTTAAAATCAGATTTTAGGATTTGGATAAAATATGTTAAGCTTGGTTCCTAGCAGCTCATACTATACTGTAGGAGAAGATGGGTGTGGGAAACATGAGTCCAGAGCTCATACAAAGTTGTTCTTGTAGTACTAACCTACCGCTTAATGTTACATTCGTTATTTCTGGATTATAAGGCTATTTTATGGGATGATCTTTCCTTAATTCCTTTGATTGATGTGTACATGTGTATTTGTGAAGGCACTTATGAAACTTTTGTGCTTAACATAAAATTTGAAAGTGAAATACCATGGGTGGCATTATCTAGATAATGTTTTTTTAAATACATTATACATAAATTTTTCATTATTTTGTTAGGTGTCAACATTGATAAAGCAAAATGGTGAACAAAATACTAAAATAGAACACATAAACATGCAGCTACAGGAATCAAGAGAGTTAATTGCTGAGTCAGAAGAAATAAGAAGTAAGCATTTTTATAATTCTACTCCAGATGATATTATTAGTACAGAAAATAAAGATTTCCTTGAGACCTAGAATTATTTCTCTCAGGCCTAAACTAGATGTTCAGAACTAATGCTTAGCCAGGGTAATGAATGGATGAGAGCCAACAAAGACTCAGTTCAGACAAGATGGCGATATTTGTTGTGGATGATCTGTCTGTCCATTTAAGTGATATTCAACTTGTTCTGGAAGGGGCTGCTCTTCTCCCAAAGGAGCACATTAATAGTTTTGAGGTGAGGAGAATCATTAGAGGCACAGGTGGCTTGAAGCACTTTTAAGTGGTTTAGGCTGATAAACCAACTATCACCCTATCTCAACAGATAAAGCCTTATGATAGTTATTCACACTCTGGTCACTTCCTATTAGGATTATTGAGTTAACTTTGAAAACAGTCCAGAAGCTTCAGTTAGTCAAAAACAGGATGCCTAGACTGCTAACTGGGACTAATCAATGTTATCATATTATGCAAATACTTCTGCAAGTCTGTTTCCAGGCCCAGATAGTTTTAATCTTTAAAACGCTATATTTCTTGGGCCAGATTAGCTCAAGGAACATCTCTTCACAAATTTACCTCTCCAGACATTAAATTCATCAACTGAAGCCCTCCTTCAAGTTCTGCCAAATGAGGTGAGGCAGGTGACAAGAGAGAAGGCATTTTCAATGGTGACATTTCCAGAGAAGCTTACCTGGTGCCTATGTTATTTATTTATCATCCTACTAGCCATAAGTCTTCCTGTTATGACTCTTCTAGTACCAGATGAAGACCTTTGAATTTCCCAAGGTTTTTAAAAATCTTTGTGTGTGTGTGTACTTCAAGCACTTTATTGCATAGCTTCTAATTTGGTTTTATAATATTATAATGGTTTTATTACTTGCTATTGGTTTTATCTAGGTTTTATTCAGCACTATTCTTATTTTTAACATGTGTGTTTCATTTTCAGGGTATTGTACACCACCCAGAGAACTAAGTTAATATTCAATTTAAATGTACAATCAGTCAATAAATTCATTCATTCCTATACCACCCATGGCCAAAGGTCTCTGGACAGTTCACAACATTAAGTCACCCATCCAGATTTCAACCAGGCCTGAACCTGCTTAGCTTCCAATATTAAGCAGGATCAGGCACTTCAGGATATATGGAAGCTTAAGCTTAGTCAATTAAGTTCTGTACAGATGATCCTCAGCACTTTTTAACCTTGAATAAGCAAGGGCTGGGGCAAGAGTGCATAGCTATGGGAGGTTTAAACTCCATCCATCCACTTCTGTCCTAAATGCACTCCCCAGAGGTGCTGAAAAGTAGAGTCTCTCTTTCTCTCTCATATAGGTCAGAAAGAGATGATTTAGAGCAGGGGTCTCAAACTCAACTTACTTGGGGGCCACTGGAAGTAGAGTCTGGGTGAGGCTGGGCCGCATCAAGTATTCCACCACCGCGGTGGTGGTGGGCCGTTCATCCCGCGGCTGGCCCAGGTGCCGCCGGTGCTTTGAAGGCTGCAGGGCCCCTCCCCCATGCCCCACCCATCCTGGCAATTGGCCCGCGGGCTGCGAGTTTGAGACCCCTGATTTAGAGGAAAGAAATGATTGAACGCAAAGTTGTAAACTTCTGCCCACACCAGATCTGGGAATCCACATGTTTAGTTGAAGGTTAAAAAAATGGTGAGGATCAGCTGCCTACTGCATTTTAAAAATAGCACTAGTTTCCTCACCTGGAAAATAATTATTATGTGTATTTGTTTTTGCACAACCAGGCTCACCCTGTAGGATGCCCAGCACCCCTCACCATGCAATGACTCAAGTTTTATGTTATATTTCTATACAACATATGGCTTAGGCTGAGGTCAGGCTAGTTGTGCTGGACAAGCCAGAGTTCAAATTATGTACTAAGACAACTTATAACACATATTTAATTGGAAGAGTATGATATCTTGCTGTACAGACTATGAAGTATCTTTCATGACATGGCTTTAAGAAATATCTGAATACTTTTATCTTTATTAGAACATCAAGATGAAAGCCTACAAAATGCAGAAAGCAAACATCAGAGCTTCTTGAAAGAAATGGAAGAAATGAAAAGTTCTTTGCAAATGGCAGAGGTATGACCTTGGAATATTTTGCATAAAATAAAATGAAATATAAATAAAACAGTAATAACATGCAAATTCCTATGAGTAGGAATTTGTAATTAATATTACAATGTGCAAGTGGAATGCATCTGATATTACTTTTTATTCTGCATAGAATACTTGTAAGTGTTTAGAAACTGAGTTGCAAACTGCAGAGAAAACTCTAATGCAAGTCACAGAACAAAAGGAAATGGCAGTAGAAGAGCTTAAAGAACTTAAAGAAACTATAGTTCAACATGGATCAGTTATTGATGAACTCCAAAGTAAAATTTCTAATTTGAAAGAGCTACTAGAGAAAGAAGAAAGGAGGTAACATGGTGTAAAGAAATAAAGACATAGCACTATGAGTACTTCTTTTTATAATGCAATTGCTGTGCTGTGCTTCATAGACTTACAGGCATCTACATAAAGTCATCTTCCACTTGTAACATCTTTTCTCTACTGAATCTACCACTTGCTTAATATATTCTCTTATTACAAACAATTCATTGATGAGAAAAATATGGAATGGTTTTGATAAGGTGGATTTTTTTTGCTTTGTTTTTTACTAACAGGTATATATGCTACCATATGCCCCAGTTAATACTGTGTTTTCTTGTCAAAAACCCCCTTTTAATGGAGACTTTGCTTTCACTTGAGAGTTTGCCTTTTGACAGTTATCAAGAGAAAACAAAGTGATGAAAATGTCTGTTTGTACTCTCTTTGGATCAGTGTCCAGGTATGATTCCTGATGCACAGTAATAGCAGGTATCCCACAACATTACCCAACCGAGGATCCTGATTTCTACAGTTCTGTAAGTGCAACTACACACATACACACACCCCCAGCCAATCACTAAGAGCCTTTCAAGGAGGTGCTCAGGATCTTTGAAGGGGCTGTCATCGGCTGTCAAATTGGAGATTGTCAAGTTAGTTGCCAAGCTGAATTTTCTTATCTTCAAAAAGCAAACAGTAAAGGGACAGAAAACAGTTACACACTAAAAATGGTTATGATTGCGGCAGACAACTTGGCAGAAGTTGGTCATGTTGTAGGGTCCCCTGGAATACCCAAGGGAGAATGTGTTGGGAATGAAAGGGACAGTTATTCTTGGTGTGTTTTCCATGGCCAGAAAGATTTGGACTCATCAGATGAAAAGGGGCCCTGGAAACCAGAATTTTCAGAAGTTGAAATGGGAGAAGTAGAGCAGCTTATCTCAAGGGCATTCTTCCCAGGTGTTCAGGAGGACACTGAAAATGCTCAAAGATTATTTATTTATTTATTTGATTTATATGCCGCCCCACTAGCCATAGGCTCTCTGAGCAGCTTGCATCATATTTAAATCCAGAAAGAACATAAAACATTACACAACATGAGAACCCATGATTACAAAAGACTAATACTGTAACAATAAAATTTACAACTGCGGGGAGTGGGCATTGGAGAATTCTTACAGCCAGCCAAGCCTGGTATAACCCTTGACCCTATGATGAAATAAGCAAGATGGGCCAACCAACTAGAGGGTTGATGGACAGAGAAGAGGCTTGCCCATCTCCAAAAGGGCCCTTCCAGAGGGAGGGTGCCCAAAGATACTCACAAGTGGGGTTCTTGGAAGTAGTTGCTAGATTGATTTCAATGAACCACTCTGTACATGCTGAGAGACTCATTTTTGGTTGGATGTGCATCCTTGAAGTGCATTGGATAATAAATAGCTTTTGCTAAAGAATGGTCTGTTGTTTTGAAAGTGCAAAGGGGGAAATCTAAATTATGACAGCATGAAAAGAAAAGAAAAAGGAATGAACAGTCCATAGTAAGCCTGACCATCTGTCAGATGCACCATAGGTTGACTTCAGAACAACCAACACATCATACCTTATTGTCAAGGTGGATTAGCATGTCCTTTGAGATGACAAGTGAATTTGATAAAATGTTAAGAGCACTGGGAATCTGTGACAGAGTCAAAAGCTCTGCTACTGTGACCATGGACAGCAGCTGCAGCAGATATTTCAACAGCAACTTTTGAGGACTTGGAAGGAGCCCATTGTCATATAACTCCTCCTGAGCTTTTAGGAATATCCATGTCTTCAGGAGGGGAATCCAAAATATTCTATGGTCCAGCCATAGAACTTTTTCCATTAGAAAGAGAGTGGGATAGACAAGCCATTTTGTACACTACTCATGAGGTGTTTTGTGCACTACTTGAGAAGCACTACTCAAAACCCTTTTGTTCTAAGAATCTGATGCACAATAATACATTTTAATGAATTCTAATGCATTTTATTTTATAAAATTATAAGACCTTTAATTTTTCTGCCTATTTGTTGTCTGAGGGAAAAAAGATGTGCTGGCTACAGCACATCTTTATGTCTCTATTCTTGTATATATCGTTACCAATTAGTGGACATTCAGTAATAAATATATGTCTTAAAAGGTAGACAAATATTTCCCTCCAAGTTCACAGGTATTTGACAAACTGATTTAGTCAATTTGATACTTATTCTTAAATCTTATACCGAACATTTTGGTCTTTCTTTTAACAGACAAAAGGAATTAAGGGATGAGTCAAATATATTGGTTTTGGAGCTCCAAAAGAAATCAGCTGAACTTGGTAGGTTCTGCAGAAGTAAAAGGAGACATTGCCTTTTGCAAACTAATTGCAATGTTTTATTCCTTGATTATCCATGTAAGTCTTCTGTATTTATCAAAATGAGTATTGGGATTTGGTAGTGTACTTTGTTTCCTTGGAATCAGAAGGTTGTAACTACTTGCCTAGATACCAGTGCTAATTCTTGAAATGGGTTTTGTTAATCCTCTCCAACAGAGCAAGTCAGATGTCTCACATCCAGGTAGGACTCTTTGTTGCTCTCTTCTTTCAATAGGAAACAACTCTTTCTTTCCAGGAAAATCAAGTAAGCCTACCTTTCATTTCCAGGAAGGGCTCTGTGACCAAACCAAACTGGAAGGCCTGGAACAGGGACAGCAATTAACCATGATAGAAATGCTGGGACCATGGCACAGGTGCAAGGCAGAGTCCTGCAGTAGGCTCAGAGGGCGAAAAGCAAGAGGGACGGCGGTGTATCAGTCAAGATTCAAATATTGTCCAAAAAAGAGCACAGAAAATATTGTTCCAGTATCTGGTTAACTTGTTCTCTCTGCCCATCTGTCTGTGGATGATAGGTGGATGATAATTTCCTTTGGTCACCCAGGATCTAAAATAGCTGGCCCAAAGCAAGATGTGAACTGAGGCCCCCAACTACATTTGGCAGACCATGGAGGCAGAAAATGTGGGACATGACCAGGTGGGCTGTTTGCAATGCATTGGGTATACTATGAGTAGCAACAGAATGGGCTACCTTGGTGAACAAGCTGACCACTACTAAGATGGCTATGTGAGCTTGAAATAGGTACAGATCTATGATAAAACTACTGACAATGTGGACCAAAGTTTGATAGGTGTCAGTAGAGACTGCAAGAGATCTTGAAGCTTTTGGTGAGGAATTTTTACCCATGTGGCCATCCCACAGGATCAAACATAGTTCCTAATGTCATGTTATAAAGTTGGCTACCAAAAAGCCCTAGAAAATAGCTTAAAGGTCTTTGAATACCCCCAGTATATGGCTGTAAGACAGTCATGATGTCATTGCAGAACCTGAATCCAGGGGCTTCTGGGATGTATAACTGTCCCAGTTAGAAAAGGCAGCCCTCCTGGGATACGGAGTAGGACTCCAAGTTTTCTGGTTGTCTCTACTCAGTCAGTCAGGGCCCTGTGTATGGAATGGTTGGCAGGGCTTAGTGTACTTGGGCTAAAAAAAATCACATTCCATGGAGGAAATTAGAAGGGCTTAGAAGTAGAAAAACCCTAGCTAAGGCTGCACATAAAAATAAGCTTACCATCAGGTACACCTAGCTGCATTGTGTGGGATAAATCTCTGGGCACATTAGTGAGAGCAATTGGCACTGGTTTACAAACCTTATTAAGTCTTTTTGCTTGCCATGAAACCATGCTGGCAATGGGCCTGCTGGAGCTCATTGAGGCAGAGGGGCTGCTTTCAGGACATGGAGTTCTGCTTGCAACATTGTTGGATGGCTTTGTAAGGCCTGCAGGATATTTGGGATATCCATATCCATTTTTAATCAGGGCATGGAATGGCCACAGCAAACTGTAAGGTCTGGGGCATGTGTGGCAGGTAACTATGATAGGAATGCCAGAATCAGGACTGGTTCAAAGTGCCAGAAGCAAGAGGTATGTTGGCATAACAGTCAAGAGCTGAGGCAGGAAGACAATAAAATAAAATAAATATCAAGCAACACAGCAAAAGAACTCTCAGAATCACTCTCCATCATATTTTCAGAGTTCATGGATGATAGGGGAAGTTTCAGATGATCAGAAAAGGGCTAATGCTGTCCTTATGTACAAGAAAGGACAAAAAAGATGAACCTGGGAACTATAGACCAGGTAGTCTGACATTAGTCCTTGGAAAAATTCTACAGCAATTTATTTATTTAGGACATTTATAGGCTGTTCATCACGGTCATCTCTGGACAGCTTACAATATAATCTAAATCCTAAACAAAATAAACTAACTATACCACAACTGAATACATAAAATAGAATAGTTAAAAAAGTTAAATAAATACATACACAGTTAAAATCAATATTAAAATATTAGTTAAATAAAAAGGTCTTGACCTGGCGCCAAAAAGCATATAATGACAGTGCCAGGCAGACCTCTCTAGGGAGCGCATTCCATAGTCAGGGTGCCACTGCAGAGAAAGCCCTCCCCCGAGTGCTCTGTCTCCTGACCGCTTTCAAAGAGGGTTCCTGGAGGAGGGCCTCTGCTACCAATCTTAAGGGGTGGGAGGGCATATATGGAAAAAGAAGTTTCTTTAGGTATCCTGGTCCCAAGCCATTTAGGGTAATAACCAGCACCTTAAATTGAGCCTAGACTTCAATGGGAAACCAATGGAACTGAGAGAGGACTGGAGTTATGTGAGAGTAAAACACCTTGAAGACAATGCAGTAATTTCTAGATGCCAACATGGATTTCTCAAGAACAAATCCTGCCAGACTAATCTGATTTCATTTTTTTGACTGGGTAACCTTCTAAATGGACTGTGGGAATGCTGTGTACATAATCTATCTAGACTTTATCAAAGCTTTGACAAAGTGCCCCATGACATCCTGATTACTAAACTAGCCAAAAACGGGCTAGATAGTGCAATCATTAAGTGGATCCACAATCGTCTACAAAATTGGATTCAAAGATGGCACATTGTCAAACTGGGGAGAGGTGACAAGTGGAGTGCTACAGGGTTCTGACCTGGGACTGGGACTGTTCAACATTTGTATTAATAAGGAAGTACAAGGAAAGATAATTAAATTTGCAGATGACACAAAGCTGAGTGGAATAGCAAGTACCTTGGAAGACAGAGAAAAGATACAGATCAACATAGGTTAGAATGCTGGGCAGAAAACAACAAAATTCATCAGGGACAAATACCAAGTCCTCCACTTAGGAAAAAGAAACCAAATGAATCACTACAAGATGAGGAACACCTGGCTCAACAATATTGCAAATGAGAAGGATCTTAGGGTTGTTGTAGTTCACAAGTGAAATGTGAGCCAATGATGTGACACAGATGCTAAAAGAGCAAAGCTATTCTGGGCTGCATTAACAGAAGAACCAACAGCTGTGCATCTAGTTCAGACTAACTGCCAATCTGTTCCCACTCATCACCAGGGTACTAGCCAGCAGTCAAGCATCTTCTGTATCCTCATGATTCTGTGGTGGCCCTGGTAGGCGTAGTTCACCCACCTTCTCCACTTGTTGAATCACAACTTTTTCTGGACATTATCTCTTAGGACCAAGGCATGATCTTGCATCTGGACATCAGAACTACCTGTCTGATAGTGTGGAGTATCAGCCAGTAGATTGAGAGACCCATTTCTGTACCAAAATACAAGTGATCTTGGAGGCAGCCCTGTGGCCAAAGATGTGGCATTCCTACAAAGCCAAATGAAATGCCGTCACAGCCTTTGCCTGGTAGAAAGTGTTTGATCTTCATTGGGCATCCATCCAGCAGATACTTGGCTTCTTCTGCACACTCCATACTAGAACCTTGAAAACCATGCTCCATCAGAGTCTATTTGGCAGTGATCTCTTCCTTCCATGGGACAGCAGAAAGGTTCTCCAATTTTTCTCATCCTCTGTCCTGCCAGTTCCTACCAATGTCATGCAGCACATTGTACTGCCAGCATTATTCCCAGTGCCATCCACCCTGGTGGGATTGGCACTGCATACCCTCAATGTGCAAAGGATGCTGGCATTCTATCAGTCCCATACTGAATCTCTTCACCAATCCAAGAGACTGTTTGTGGCATATTGCAAAGAGTCCAGGGGTCAGCCCACCAGTATCCAATGACTTACTCACTGCATTACTGAAACTATTAAATTATCTGAACAGCTAGTTGGACTGCCCATCCCTGAAGCAAGTGGAGTAGATTTCACTGGGGTAATGGCAACATCCATGATAGTGCATGTGGCATCCTACTACAGGACCTCTGCAAAGCAGCTATGTAGTCCACTCCATTGACTTTTGTCTGGCATTACTGGCTCAATGTCCATGCAAGACAAGATTGTTCTTTCTACCCACCTTCTATTTCGAGGTAAGCTCTCTAATCACCCATTGCACAGATGCACAGAGACCACAGGGAAGAAAGTAAGATTGCTTACCTTTAACTACGTTCTTTGAGTTGTTATCTGTGCATTCACACAGCCCACTCACTGATCCTGCATCTGTAACAATTGCTTCAATCCCTTTAACTTCTATCCTTCGGTCCTGTAATTTAGCTGTTCCAGCTTTTCCTTCTCAAGTCCAGAGGCTGAAACATTGGTCTCATGGGAATTGGGGAAAATGGTGGGAGCCCTACCTACATATGCTAATTAGTAAATCAACAAAGTAAACTTAGCTAGGAAAATCTTTCTAACAACAGATCCCATGCAGGTTCAGAGCCCATATATTTCACCACTCAAAGAACATCAATTACAGGTAAATAACATTACTTTTCAATGACAATCCACACCCAGTCCATGTTCAGCCCTTGTGTGTGGGTAATCGTGTACCCAGGAAATATCTGAGTAGTCTTCAACATCTTGCTTAGTTGAAGACAAAAAGCAAATAACATCACTATATTTTTCCTGATTAACAATTGCATTTGTTGCAGAAATTATGGCTAAACTGAAAAATGATAAAGAAAAACAAGCTGAAGAAATAGCAAGAGCCTTGGTAAGGGTTTCTTCTTTATATCATCATATTGCATCTGACATTTACTTCACTAGATTGTGAATTTATAAGTCTCTCTACCAGTTTTGGTTTACTTTCTTAAACCTATTAACTCTGCAATGCTATACAAACCTACCTGAAGGTTAATATGATTGAGCTGAGTGGAACTTACTTTTGAGTAGATATGTTTAGGATTGCACTATTTAACTATGATCAAAGTACCTAGTTTTCCTACAGGTTTATAAAGTCAGATCACTCTCCATTTAATTGCTACCTTTATCTTAATGTAATATGCAGTAACAAACAGAGACTAGCTAATTGTATTACATGAATGTACAGAGATTCTAGCATAATGCTTATATCATGAACTGGTGCAATGGGATTCCCTGTTGTACCAGCTAACATTATATGGGAAGGGCAGACATTGAGCTGGAGATAATACATATTGGAAGAAGTGTCTGATTAGATACTGCCCAATGTATCCTTCAGTTTTTATAACTAGTCTAAAATATAATACATACTTTACATGTACTTTATTACAAGATGGCTTTCAAATATTTTCTGTATAATTTAGGAAAGTTCAATGCATGCTCAGAAAGATTTGGAGCACCAGCTAGAGTGTGCACAATCAGAAAAAACCTTATTAATAAAAGAAAATGAAACAAGAAGTGCTGACTCTACTATTCAGGTTAGATTGCCCAGTTTTCTTCTTTCAATTCAAAAATGAATGTAATGCTTATCCTTTATTTTGCAATTCAGATGTTATTAAGTATTAGGTATAAAATGATACCTATTTTATACCTATCAAATTAATATAATTGCTTTATGAATTTAACTTTTTATTGTGATATTGTTTTATCTGGGGAAAATATTAATTGCTGGTGGGTTTGTGGATAACTTACAAGGCAAATTATTATTCACTTGATACACATGTTAAAGTTTTATTTATTTATTTATTTGTCAATTTATATCCTGCCTTTTTCCTACAAAGGGCTCAAGGCAGCTTATATCATTCTCCTCCTCCATTTTATCCCCACAACAATAACCCTGTGAGTTAGGTTGGGCTAAGAGTCTGTGACTGGCCCAAAGTCACCCAGGTGGCTCCATGGCTGAATGGGGACTAGAACCCAGATTGTCTGAGTCCCAGTCTCATGCTCCTAACCACTATACCACACTGGCTCTCAGTGATATTATATGTCAGTTATTGATATTATTATGTCAATAATTACTTTATAGTTATAAAATTGATAGATAATAAACATTGACTTTATGTGTAATTCCCCACACTTAGTGCTATAATTTTTATGTAAGGCCTCTTGCTATATTTTTCTTTCTTTTTCATGTTGCTTTTTGTCTTTTCCTTTTGTGTATAAAATAAAAAGAATGTATGAAATCATCTCATATCACAATTAGGTATTATACATTCTCATAGAAAATTAGCTTGAGATAGGACTATACATACTTTGTTTCCTCTGTTTAGTCCCACATGAGGAACTACACATTTCCAATACAAATTAAATGTGTAACTGCACAGGGAGTCATCTAATGGACTGCAGTTGCAAATAATTGTGCTTTGTACATAACACAAAGCTATGCTGGAAATGGCTTTCATGTGTATAGTTTTCCTTCTTTCTTTCATTATTTGCAGGATCACTTATCCCATGTCCAAATGTAGTCTTCTTGTGAGTTTCCCCATCTTTATACCAATTCATTGTTTTAGAAATCTTATAATCTTGTTCTCTATTTCATACATATGTTTTTGTTTTATCCATCCTAAAGAAAAAGGGCAGATTAAAAAACAACAAAGCAAAATGACATCTTATAAAATTCACCAACTGCTGCTTTATAAAACAAATAATGAACCAATCAACTAAATAATGGTTATTAGTAGTGCAAAAGCACTGGTATCAATTACTTCATCAGTGCTCAGAGTAGGCTGCAGATCACATGGAATGCACCCATTGATAGAAGAGGATCTCAGTTTCTTGGATCTCAGATTTCCACCATCCAAGAGTGACAAAATGCAACCAGGGGAAAATGTAGGTCTGGAGCTCTCTCTCCTTTCAATGTTTTACCTGTTTGGGTTTAGCAAGCCTGTATAGAATTTTTACAAATCTGATTTAATGAAAGGAAACTAGCAAAATGCCAGACTTTAGTCCTTTGTCGTCCACTGCTGTGCACACATAATTGTTAGAGTCCCTATGCCGGTATATTACTGTATAGTACTGTACCAAAAATTTCTAAAAATGTGAAAACAAAAATACCTGTGCTAGTCCATGAGAAAAAACTCCAAATACATAGCTGAGCAATTAGGACCAACTAAAATTCCACAAAAAATTACATACTTTCAAATTCTTCAGAAATCTTCATCAGGTGAGCTGGAACACCAGATTACATGGAGACTCTCCACAGTTACAGGCTCTTCACTTCAAAATGTCAAATCCACAAGTAAAATATGAATGTAGCAAGAGAAAAGGCTGGAGGGCTCTCTTTCCTTAAATGTTTAGCCTACTTGGGTTTTGCACACCTGAATAAGGATAAACTATTAATATATATTACAACATTTATTTATGAATCATAATGGTTATCAAATTGCTTTGCAATAATAAAATCACTTTTATTAGCAGATAATACTTCTCTTGTAATGGTGAATTCCATATCGAGGCACCAATGAATATACTTTCTGAATATTGTTATGCTGATCTGAAACAATTATTGAACTATATTTTTGGAAATAATGCAAATATAATCCATTTAAAATATTTTCACAGTAGGACTGCAGTCCTGTACCCACCTACCTGGAATTAAACCCATTGAAGTCAATGGGTCTTATGTCTGGGTACAGGTATACCTCATTTTATTGCACCTCGCTATTGTGCTTGACAAATATTGTCCTCTGCAATTGTTAGATCGATGTGTGATTCACATCATTGCTATTTTCACTTTACTGTGGTGGTCTGCAACCTAAATCTCAGTATCTCCAAGGTATGCCTTTATTGTGCTTCACAGAAATGACCGAGCTGTTGAGCATACATGTCCATGTCTACAGGCACAATTTCTCCAGAAGGTGTCGCTTATTTCATATCTCTATCTTGCAGTTTGGTGTTGTGATTCTCAAACTCAGTATCTCAAACTTTTTCATTATTATTACAGTTCTGTATATTTGTAAATCTGGCTATCTGTGATCTTTGATGTATGGTAATTGCTTCTGGGGGAAATGCAGCACAGCACCATCACCAATCTCAACGAGATGGTAATCAACAGCTTTTCTGCCACAGGGCAACCCCTTGAAGACATGCATGAGGGTATCAAAAGAACTCTCATCCCATATTTCTCACTTCCTGGCAGTGAGGGTGTATCTCTAGAACAGATATTGGACATAGAGGGGTTACCCGGTGAATAAGACAGGCCTTCCTTTAGCATCTTCCTAAAAGAGGAAACCAACTCAGAAACCCACAAATGGAGGAGGTGCTGCAGCAGGTAGGCACATAATTAGGAGTGGAGGAGCCACTGTTATGTCCCATGGTTTTACAGATGAGATTAGAGACCAGTTGGTATTTTTAAGAGAAGGTTTTTTTTATTTCCTGTATAGGGACGACACTCTCCCACAAGGACGGGATGGGTGCTGCGCCCTGTAGAGGGACAACGGAGTATTTATACCTTGTTACAAACAAAGGGAGAATTGTTTTTGACAGCCTACGCAAGTGAGCTGGCATGATACAGAGGCGAGACGGTTTTGCGGTTAGTCCATATTTTGATACAAAAGCGGAGCAGCTTGCAGCTAGCCTATCCTTTTAAGCAGAACACTCTGTATATGCCTGGGGCGGCTGACAAGCCTCCTGTTGTGCTCTATTGTGCTGACCCCAATACACAACTGATTGCCTCCTGCCACACCAATCCCGTGCCAGGTGGGTGGAGTCCAACAGCCAGGTCCACAAGCAAGTCAGCCAGAGGAACTCAAAGAAGCCCCCTGCCTTGAAGATCCTCAGCTCATGTGTCTATGGAACAAGTGCAATTAAGTTAGAGTACAGTTCACTAGAAATAGACACTGTCATATGTCTTGGATCTGAAGAGTAACCTTTAGCGCTTTTTCTCTTTCTTGCAGTTCCTTAATAGTCTTCTCAAGGATTTCTCTTCCATGTAATAGCTCTTGAACCCATACCAATTTAAAATAATTGTAGCTGTGCAAAAGAAGTACAAAATAAAAAGCCAAACTTAAGGAAATACATTTACAAAGCAATTATATACATGCTTACAGCTATACCTCAGAGATGCACGTTTGGTTCCAGACCACAGCAATAAGTCTAACATAGCAATTACTCAGGCTACATGTACTGTAGTTATGTTTATACTGCTGTATACTGTAGTCTATTAAAAGGGCAATAGAATTATTTCTAAAAATATACAAACAATAGAGTACTTTAAGTCAAAAATACTTTATTGATAAAACATGCTAATCATTGTCATCATCTGAGCTTTCAGTGAGTCGTGGTCTTTTTGCTGGTATAAGGTCTTGCTTTCTGCTGACTGATAAGGGTGGTGATGGCTGATGGTTGGGATTACTGTGGCAATTTCTTAAAATAAGAAAATAATGAAGTTTTCCACATCGATTGAAGTGCACTGGAGTAGCACTTTTCATTTCCTTCAAGAATGTTTCCTTTGCATTCCCAACATGGCTAACTTTGGTGCAAGAGGCCTAGCTTTTGCCCCTGTCTCAGCGTTCAATATGCCTTTCTCACTAAGCTTAATCATTTTTAGCTTTTGATTTAAAGTGAGAAATGTGTGACTCTTTCTTTCACCTGAACACTTAGAGGCCATTGTAGGGCTATCATAGTGCAGTAATTGGTCTAATTTCAATGCATATTGTTGTGTCTCAGGCCAGTGGGAGGGAGAGAGGCAGAGAAACGTCCAGCAGATGGAGCAGGCAAAACACACACATCTTACATGGGTGCAGTTTTGTTGTTGTTGCTGTTGCTAGTTGCGAAGTTGTGTCTGACCCATCACGACCCCATGGACAACACTCCTCCAGGCCTTTCTGTCCTCCACCATCCCCAGAGCCCTCTTAAGTTCACGCCAATTGCTTCAGTGACTCCATCTAGCCACCTCATTCTCTGCCGTCCCCTTCTTCTTTTGCTGTCAATTGTTCCCAGCATTAGGCTCTTCTCCAGTGAGTCCTTCCTTCTCATTAGGTGGCCAAAGTATTTGAGTTTCAACTTCAGTATCTGGCCTTCTAAAGAGCAGTCCAGGTTGATCTCCTCTAGGACTGACTGGTTTGATCGCCTTGCAGTCCAAGGGACTTGCAGGAGTCTTCTCCAGCACCACAATTCAAAGGCCTCAATTCATCAGCACTCAGCCTTCCTTATGGTTCAGCTTTCACAGCCATACATTGCAACTGGGAAAACCATAGCCTTGACTATACGCACTTTTGTCGGCAGATGATGTCTCTGCTTTTTAGTATGCTGTCTAGATTTGCCATAGCTTTTCTCCCCAGGAGCAAGCGTCTTTTAATTTCTTGGCTGCAGTCCCCGTCTGAGGTGATCTTGGAGCCCAGGAAAATAAAATCTGTCAGTACCTCCATTTCTTCCCCATCTATTTGCTAGGAAGTGATAGGACCGGATGCCATGATCGTAGTTTTCTTAATGTTGAGTTGCAAGCCAGGTGCAGTTTGTGGAGCCCCAAAACAACCATTGTACACCAAAGTTCACAGATAACCAGATATACAAATATATAGTACTGTAATAATAATGAAAAAGTTTGAGATATCAAGTTTGAGAATCATAATACTGAAAGTTTGAGAATCATAATATCAAACTGTGAGACAGAGACATTAAGTGAGCAACCCCTGCTGAAGATAGATGTGGAAGTGCACTCTTGATGCTGGGTCATGGCTGTGAAGTGCAATATAGAGGCATAACTTGGAGATATTGTGGGTTTGGTTCTAGACCACTACAATTAAGTGAAAATGCAATAAAAGCAAGTCACACATCAATCTAATAATTGCAGAGAGCAATATCTGAAAAGCACCATAAGGCAAGGTATACCTGTACTGATATTTCACAAAAATATGTGTTAGAAAGTAGATCACACTGAAAGGTCACTTTTATGAATCTGGCTGTCCTTTCCTCTGCTTCTTTTTCCTCTCTCTCTTGGCTAATGAGGCTGTTTGAGAATGCATTTGAAAACCAGTAGTAGAATTGGTTTTACTTGTTTTTCCATGAAGCAGACATTTGAATCAGTCAGAATCCAAATCTTGCAAATAGACAAAAGTACATTGGCACATAGAGCACACCCATGTACACTTTTTATCTACTTAGCTGTTCTTAAGTGGTATTAGTTAAATTCCCACTGTTGAAGAGACAGTTTGGTACTGTCTGTGATCCTTAATGGTGATATAGGACTAGAGAAATGAGATTTAAAGCCCCCTGAATCATTCCCATTGCAGATAAAAAATAAAGTCAGAAAAGATGCTTAGCTTCTCTGTCCCTATTCCAATGAACTTCACCTCATTCCAACAAGTCTTTCTTGTAACCTCCTCTCTCCAATGATCCTTCTAAGTGTGAACAGTGCAGTTGCAGTGGCAGTAAAAAGGAAGAAAGAAGGTTTTCGTCCCCTTCTTCACTTTCATTCATTCTGACTAATATCCAGGGGCTAACACTACTGGTCAATCAGACAGCTTGTACTGCCCAAACCAAATGGCTAGCGTAGATCCATCTCTTCTTGATGCAACACCAAATTGTTTCTACTCAGACCTCGAGCTGCTTCCCACTACAGTCATTAAGAATATGAATTTTCAAGAATTTGCCAAAACTGAGACTTAACTGTTGGCCACACTAAAAACTCTGGGAAAATAGTTTATAAAAAGCTGACAGTATTGGCTTAGTTACCACTAGCTGTATTGCATAAGTATATTACCATGGTTTTCTGGAAGCCAGAACAATAAAACTATTTTTCAGTGTTTTTAATTATTAGAAAAAATATCAATTGTAAGCAAATAAATAGTTACAATTTATACATTGGATAGAACTGTGGCCCTATTTGATATCATGAATTTCCTGTTAATGCAAGGTGTGGGTTTGATTATATGCTGCAGTAGGAAAATATAAGATTTAAATGGAAGTAGTATATATTTTAAAACATTTGTCAGAATCTACAATATGTTTTCAGGTTAGAAATTTGGAAAATGAAATTTCAGAAAAGGAAAAACATCTGAAAACATTAGAAAACAAGGTATGCAAATGTAATAACCTACTTATGGCACATTATACAAAATTAAATGGTTTATATTTTCTACAATGTTTCAGTATTTTTATACAGAGAAAGCAAATGCATCATTGACATGATATGTTAGAATTATGTATTTCAATCTGATTCAGCTTTTAATACATTAATCATGAGTTCTGAATTATGACTTTCAGGCGGCATGGTCACTAGTCAGAGTATAGACAGCCATAGAGGTTTTTTAAGAGTTCTTTCTCTGAACTCACTCATTCTGCAGTTGGAGCTGGGGCTCCAAACTCAGAGCACACTCCACTCTCACAACTAGCATGGAAAGAACTGTTCCAGCTGTGGTCCAAGGTCATAGGAATGACCTCAAATTGGATTTTGGGGGCAGGGTGAGGAAATAGGGGAACATAAATTGACTCTTTTGCATGTTGGGAAAAGGATGGAGGCAACCTTGCTTTCTATGTTCCTACTACCCATGCATTGGATGCTTGTAACCCTCCAGCCTCATTGGATTGCACCTTAACAGAACAACAATCATATGTTACCATGTATCAGAAAAGAGTTTGTCCATATGCTTAACTTCCACCAAAATAAACTTGATAGAAGTACTCTAGGTTACATTTCCCCAGTCAATATATAAATATGTGCAGGACTTCAGATATAGCAAGTTTGTGAAGGAAATCTATATACAAGAAATCGTAACTTTTAATATTCTAACAAAATCATTGTTGCCAAAATTAATACTGCAAAATATTATTGTTTGAAATATTTTAACACTTTTTAGATTAACAGTCTAAAGAAGCAGATTGAAACAAAAACAAAGAATATTGATGAAATACAGCAAGAAGTAAGTATTTAGAGTTATAGAAATATAAATGCAATTTTAATGTATAGCAACTGTTACAATTCAAATGTGGTCACACCAAAACATTTGGTGTAAATATTTCTATCATTCTGAAGCAAAGTTTTTTTAGACTGAAGGTGTAATTGAATAGCATAGAGAGGTTTTCTAATTATCCTCATAAGTAGTTGTTGGATGCCCGTAAGTCTTTGGGACAAGCAGCAAATCACACTATAAATATTACTTTCTAAATACAAGTCCATTTTTATAAACTTAGGTAGAAGTGAAAGTTCAGGTCAGATCTGGCAAAAAGGTTAAGTATTCTTTTTTTTGTCTTTTCTATGATATTAATCCTAAAGCCATTTTAAAAAAGAGAAGGAAGTCCTCCAGACTTTGTTATAAAGGGTGCTTCCAGAGATGGCTTCTAGAACTAACAGAAGGCACTGTATAGCTGTTCTATCATTTCTTTCTTAAGAGATTTGTAAGCAGTAAGTTGTTGCATGAAAAGAGGCTGAGCCAAGGCTGTGGCTGCCTTTAAGAAACTACAGCTTGAACAGAGGGAAAACATAACAAAGCCTGGTATCAGCTCCCTTTCCTTGAGTCTACCACACCACTGATTGGGTCAAGGGAAGTACACCAGTGGGAAACTGTTTGAGTGCAGCCGGGCCATCTCCCCATTCCTGCCATGGCCACCCTCACTTTGGCACATCCCAGACCCCCTGAGGCAGCCAGGGACTTATCAGTGGACAAAGACAATAAACCCCAATAAAAATAAATAAAAATGTATTGAATGCATTTTTGACCTACAATATAAACATCACCTGGAAGTGCTCCAGATGCTGTAGTATAATTTGTTTGTTTGTCTGTTGGGCACACTGTTAAAAGCTTCTTGGGAAAAATCTGTCCTAAATAGTAAATAAATAGCTAAACATTCATACTTATCCAATCATAGTTTTAGCTGTAGAAAAAATCATAATATTGCAGAATGTTAATAAAGTTTGTAAATATAAACCTCAGTAACACTTATGGATGTTAACAGAATAAGGTTTTGAGAAAGAAAGTTGCAGCAGAAAGCAAGCAAGCAAGCATTAATGAAGGAAAGGTAAGAATAAATTTGGATCTTTTCTGATATTTAAATAATTATAGTGAAATTAATACATAGAAAATGGGAGAAATCTGACTTAAAGATGTTGATCACAGTGAACAAAGTATGTGATGAAGCTCTTAGTGGTTAGTCCTATTAGAGTTCTTGTACTGTTCCTCAGGGATAGTTCTGGACTATATATTTCCAAAGACAGCATAACAGCAAATTCCCCTTATCTCACATTCCATTGAGGTATGGAACTATGATGTGATGCATGTGCATGCTTGGCTCTAATTAATGAGAATATCAGTTTGTAATTCTAAGAATGTAATTAGATACGGGAGTAGGATCTGACTTGGCAGTGGTGAATCTATAAAATAGGAAGAAAAAATAACTTAAAGTAGATCAGAAATAATGAGGCCCTGAACCCTTTCGTCTCCATTCATTTCTACCCAGATCTGCTTTTTTAAAGCATCACAGCAGGCATTGCTTCTGGTCTTTAAAAACACATTTAAAAACCTTCTTCAGCAAATTGGTTTAGCATCAGTATCTTGGTAATATTCTGCTCGTGTATGCTTTCAGTACAAAAACAATAGCAGTAAGAGTTGTGCAAGTATAACCTATAGTACTTTTGCCAGGAAAGAAGAGCTACTTCCAATTATGAAGACTTTATTTGATGTTTATCTGCTTTGCACTGCTTGTCCACTTCAGTTGCATAATTATTCTAGAGAACCATTGGTTCTTCTTTCTTGGAGCATTACACCAAAAAATCCAATAGGATAGTGGTTGTAGGGAGTTTAAAGTTAACTAAAATATATTATACATGTAGGGGTACCTATGTAACTGTGTAACTGTAACTGTTTGTAAGTGTGGTTGCAAAGAAAAACTATTGTGAGTGAGAAGGATTGAAACAATTTTTATTGTTTAAAGGTGAATAAATTGCAGTTAGAGATGGAAAATATGAATAAACTACACAAAGAAACAGTTGACACCTATAAAAATGAAACTGAGACGGCTAAGACAGCTGAAAAAGAACTTCTGAAAGAGGTGAACAACTTTTTTGCAATTTGTAAAATTGCATAATTTTGTAAGCTTAAATATCAATCATTGTTATTTATGATTAGTAGCTATATGTCATCAGTCTACCTAGTTGTTCTTAATAGTATTTCTCTTTAAACCTTTTTACATAAGACATTTATCTTGCACTAGTGATTCCTCACTCAGATTAGTTTTTGCATAACCTTATCAATGCAGTTCTGCTGTACCATACTGCCACCTAATGGTTTTGTAATGGAACAAATTGAAAGGTAGAGAAACAAATTCCCTTGAAAAACTTATAAAAGAGAGAGGTCTTAGTAAAGTGGCAAGCTAGAAGCCCTATGAAGGAAAAAAAACCTTGATTTGTCCTGCTGAGAATGTATTGAAGAAACAAATCCATTTTTCTTAACCCTTGAGAATTGTCTTCAGGAACAAATTCTTGAGAGTTGGTTTTGGAGGCAGTTCTCAGAAATGTATTGCTCTCCCCAGAAATCCTTTTAGACTAGAAGTAGTAAAATGAGGAAGGAAGTTACTTTTTTGCTACTTATGTTTCTTCTTTTGAGTTCTTTCCTTTGCTTACTAAAGGGCAGGCAAACTTTTTCTCACCAGATGAAAATTTTTAGGCTTGTCTTTCTGAAAGTTTTCTTTTCTTTTTTTAATCTTACCTCTTGCTGCATTTTCAGTTTTTTCAAGCTTGCTCTTTTTCTACTTTGAACTTAGTATGCCTAGCTGTTGATCACTTTATTTACTTTGAGTTTTCTGGCTAAATTTAGATCTGAGATCTATACAAAGCTTTTTCTTTCCTACTTTTCCATTATATACCTTCAAGCTGGAACTGAGCTACAGCAGAATAGCACAAATACATAAATATAAATTTATATAAACAATATAGATTTCATCATTCAAAAAAAAAGGGGAAATGCTTTGAAAAAACAGAAGTGAAAATGGAGAATCATGACATTTTCTGAAGAACCCTAAAACAGCCATGAGCAAAGAATAATAATTTCAGAATAAATCCCTTATGTATAAAAGCTCTTTATTACTTGATTTTATTACCTTTCTGTCAGCTGTCATGGCAGTAACCAACTCCCACCTCCCAAACCACCTTGGAAACCACCCAAACCACCTTGGAACTAAAGAAAACCATATAGAGTGAGACAGATCTCCCTAGTCTTCAGAATACAGGAGTGCAGAAGTCAGAGCTTTTCCAAAGGCACAGGTGTGGAAACAAAAGAATGGAATATGGTATTCCTGCCCAACAAACAGGAATGCCACTCAATGAATGCTAATTAGAATCAGAAATAACTGGACTATCAACTTTAGATTTGAGTCCCTCTTTGGTTTGATGATACCAACAAGAAGCTAGATGGAGTAAAAGCATGATTGATACTGCTTTTATGTGGTATATTTTAGCCTCCAGTCTCTCCCTCCAATTTAAGATGCAGTACTGAAATAAACAGAAAATTAAAAAGCAGACACTCATCTTTCCTTTGTTTCTCCTATTTTCAAGAGTAAAAAGGATTGAAAGAAGTCAAAGATCTACATATTCAAAATCCAAGTGATTTCTCAACTTTTCTGAAGCCATCTTTACAGGTCCAACACCTGAAAGCCACAGTAAACATAAATGTAGGTCACATATTCCTGTGTTAGTATTGCTCCCCCCCCAAAAAAAAAAATCATGGAAGCCCATTCTATCTCACAAAAAATACTTCTTCAATATTACTTCCTTCCAATTTTGGACAGCATAATCAAAATAATCCCACCATAAACTACCAACAACAAGGAATGCAAACTGTCCTTGCTTTCCTGGGTTCTGGATGAACCCCAGTATCTCTCCAAAGTATTCTATCTGAAAAACACTTTTCCTTCATCCCCACATGTCCTTATCACAGACACAGGTCTCAGGTCAGAGGCCACATAGTTCATAAACATGAGTAACAGAGGAATCCAAACATAGTATCAGTGCTTTGGAACTTATGGTTAGCCTCTATGCACTGATCTTACATGCTTGCTGCAGCAGATACACCAGTCTTACATCCTAGTCAGTGCTAGCCAGCAGGGCATTCTGTCTTGTTTCCAGCATCTAGAGGCAATCACAGTTCTATCCTAGACTGGATTCAACCTTCTGTCCATCGCAACATAGTTCACCAGAGGCATATGCAACTTGGAAGCAAACTGACTAAGTTGCTGTACTCTTTTGAAATGGGAGTTGGGCTTGAGTCCAACAGTATCTGATGACAGGCCTTGATTCTCTCCATTATTGTATTGAAAACTGGAACCAAGCCACTCACTCATCAGCCTCATCTCTGGAGATTTCAAGGAATTCCCCAAATCAGTTCTACAATTATTCACAGGTTCTCTTCTTGAAAATGCCATCCAGCACTGCAAGTGCTTTCAAAATTACCCTTAATGTAAAGCCTAAAAGTAGTGGTATTGAGAGTGCTGGCATTCAAACTGGCTTTCTTAATTACCATCACATCTGCATGCTGGGTCTCAGAGATCAATGCACCATCAATCAGGCATTAGTTATGAATTGCCCAGGAAGCATGATTTTCACACTAGACCTGCCTTTCATCTCATAGATTATCACTCTATCCCGCAAAGGATGAGAATTAATTTTCCTTTCTTTTGGCTCAAATGTTCATATTCTGCCAAATAATCACAAGAGCACTAATTGAACATCTTCTGAGCCCTCAAAATAGATTTATCACATATCTGCTTTTTGGTAATCAGAGAGCCTCTTTGCCTCTTCTCATTCCATTTGGTTGGAAGTAAAGGGATCTACTTCCACTATAACACAATATGTTATTAGCACATGTACAGTACATTCATTTTCCACTAAATATCACAACACATTCCATCAGGGCAACAGTCACCTCAACAGCCCCTATTCCTAAGTTTCCCTATTTCTGAAATCTGCCAAGCAGCTAACTGCTATCTATAAACTAGATACCTATGCCTCTTTAGGAAGAGGCTGAAGAACATACCAACAAGAAGAAAGCAACACAGTAAATGCCAGTGGTCCTTTCATTTGTCTTTCTGTCCAATGGTTTAACATTATAGGTAGGGAAGGAAACAGTATGGTGCCAAGGAAGAAGTGCAGTGATGTGTTGGTTGGGTATAGATGGCAGTGATAAGTAGAGAAATGGGGGTGCTGAATGAAGGAGGGGATATGACAGGCAAGAGTAATAAGAATTTTATTCATATTTAGTCCTCTCCAATTTGGCAAATCATTCCCTCCTACACTATCTGTGAAACTTCTTCAGCCGTTCACTACTTATATAGTTAGAATCTCAGTCTCAGGGAATCTACACTAGATCTACTTTTGTGTGCCAGGCAGACTGTGATGGTGGTTTTGCAAAATGTATTTATTGCAGTGGTGGCAAACACTAATGAATGCAGTATAGTATTCACTGTGCTGATGATGCCACTGCCAAACAGCTTGGGACCTGGATACCTAAAGGAATGCCTGCTTCCATATATGCCCTTCTGCCCCTTGAGATCTGCGGCAGAGGCCCTCTTCCGGGAACCCTCTGTAAAAGACATCAGGAGAGTGAGTACTCGGAGGAGGGCTTTCTCTACGGTGGCGCCCTACTTGTGGAATGCGCTCCCCAGAGAGGTCCGCCTGACGCCATCATTTGTTTTTTGGCACCAGGCCAAGACCTTTTTATTCAAACAATATTTTAATAATTGCTAATATTATTTATTGGTTTTAATTTTTATATCCAGGGTGAATCCAGATTTTATATTTTATATGTATGATTGTTTATTATGTTGGAAGCCGTCCCAAGGCTTATGCAACTGGGACGGCATATAAAAGCTCCAAACAAACAAACATAAATGCAATTGTAAGAGAAGTAGGAAGAATTGGAAAGCTCACTTATAGAATGAGTGTAACTGCAGGGGAACTGTCCATTTTTCATTTGCTTCTTTGAGTGTTACACATGCGCATGCTCTTTCACTGGTATTCAGCAACAAATATGTATTAATGTTTATCCTAAAACCCAATGCACCCCATACTGTGCTGTCTTTTCCAGGAATAAACACGACTGAAGACAAGGATATTTAATATTCATTCATTCTCATTCTCATTCTCTCTCCCTCCTTCCCTCCCTCCTCTCCCTTTTAGAGACTAGGAAATGAAAAAGGAGATAATACCTCCCACGCTTTATTTTTTCCAAGGGCAGTGGGGAGAAGCAGCACTGAATTTACTCTCTGATTCACAAGGCATGATAATAGAGAGATGCTGCCAGAAAAAAATGGAAAAAATATAAAAGATGTGAAAATTAGGCTGAGAAAATCCAGAACATAATAGCAGAAATAGTATGAGTAAGATGGCTTGGAGTGTATGGCATATGTCAAGCAAATGGACAAAGCAGTATAATGATGGTTAACAAAAGTTCTTGTGTGGATTTCCTCTTGGTCAAATTTCCACTGATACAACTTGGAGTGGCTTCACCTCCTGAGGATTAGCCACCTCAGGAAGTTAGTTGCTTGAATTTCCACTGCTTGCCTGAATCTCAGGTACTGCAAGAACTGTGGATCAAGAGAAA
Organism: Varanus komodoensis; assembly: GCF_004798865.1. NCBI lineage: Eukaryota > Metazoa > Chordata > Lepidosauria > Squamata > Varanidae > Varanus > Varanus komodoensis. The sequence goes on from NW_025335268.1 coordinate 137,428,172, forward strand.
TTAGAATGCTATTTACAGCACAATTTTGTACTTTTTTTGTGTAACTGTGTTCAGTACAAACTTACTAATAAGTGCAACTTAAATTGCTATACCACAGGCAAATTGCATATCAAATGGTTAGATGTCATTCAGTTGCACATATACTTTGTTGAATATAATTAGAACTGTTAATACCATTAACATATTTTCTTATTTCACATGTGTTATTAATAGCTAGAAACAATGAAATCTATAGCTGATGAAGCAGCAGCAACACAGAAAGAAATAGATGTTCGATGTCAGCACAAAATTACTGAAATGGTAGCACTTATGGAAAAACATAAGGTAAATGCAATTTTTATTTGTACACATAGTGGCTGTGAATCAATAGAAAGATGGAGTAGTGCACAAAGCGGGAGTTTTGCCTGATGTTTTTGCTGTAGAATTTTCATAGCCAGACAACCTGTTAGTCACAACAAATTGTACTGGGGTCCAAAGCAAGAACAAGTATGTAATAACATTTCTAGCTTCCATGAAGTATTAAGTTTTTTTTTTATACTTTGATGTATGATTTTTTCCCCATCAAGTCTCTAATATTTATGATATTATGTTTTCATGTTCATATTGTATTGAGAGCTTAATCTTATTTAATTTTTTAGTGTTAATATTATGTGGTCGGTTTTTAGACTTCTTTTGGAAAGTCTGTGTTCATGAACACACACACCCTTTGTTGTTATATGAAGTCAAGTCGTCCCTGAGTTACAGTCCTGTCCTTGACAGCCCCGGTTGGCATTTGTAAACTCAAGACTATGACTTTCTTTATGGAATTAGTCCATTTCATATTTTGTTTTTCCCCTCTTCTTCTGCAAGTGACTCTCCCTAGCATGAGTCTTCTCCAGCAAATGTTGCCTTCTCATGATCTGCCTGAAGTACAATGCCCTTGGTGTCAATATTTTTACTTTCAGGGCAAGTTCTGGTTTGATTTGATCTGGGACCCACTTGCTCATCTTTCTGTCCACCACCAATGTCACCTTCAACTACCACTGGTGCCCAGTAGCTGCAGAATTATTTATTCTCTTCTGCTGATGTGACCATTACTCCTTGAGAGGGTGGATGCATCTTAGTCTGGGGTTTTTAGCTTTGACCATTCTGCCTTGGGTGAGAGAGACAATGAGAGAGTCTGCCCTCCTGGCAGCATTGCTCTTGGCTTCTTTGACACTCTCAAAGTCCCTCACCACATTAAGGTGTGCATCCAAGAGGAGGAGATACCCTTTAAAACAACAAAAAATAAAAATCCTTCCCCTACCTGCTTCTTGTGCACAAAGAACATGCACAGATAATTCTAATTATGCACAATTAGACTTGTTTTAACTTTTTTCCTAAGGAATGTGCATGCAGTGTTGTTTTACAGTACATTTCCTAAAGGTCAGAAGGTTTTTCTGACTTTTTTCATAGAATTCAGCTTCCTTGCTTTGTCCCACAAGAACATAAATAGTTTCTTTGAAGTTACTTATATATTTGAAACCAATGGAATCAATAATGGAATCAGTATTACATTACTAGTTCAGCAAGAACTGAGTAAATCATCTATTTCTATAAGCAAAGAAGAAAGGAAACTGTAGAGAAACACTAAAGAAAATTTGAACTAATATTTTTATAGTAATGGTATGAGTCATTAACTAGGGGTGGTACAACACCAACCATGGAATAGTGCAAAATCAACAACAGTTTTTTGTATTGTAGCACTTTTGCACATGCTGAAAAAATATATTTTCCTGTATTTGTCACATGATATGCTGATCATCAACAGGGATATTTCAGAGGTATTAATGCATGCTATAGTCCTTTCACTGCCATTTATAAATGATTTCTTTATGCTACAATTCAGCCACTAGAAGAAACTGTATCTCTGGATTTTATAATACTTTAAGACTTTAAAAAGGTAAAAAAAGTTCATGAAATTACAGAGCACAGTAAGGTAAAATGGGAAGGTTGCAAGCAGCTACCTTACTTTCCTGCATGCACCTTTTCATGTAAAAACCCTTGCTTTATATGTGAATGGGACAAACATGTGAAAACCCTATCATGTCAAGTTTAGCCCTTAGACATATACAGAAAATGGAATGCTATATATTATTTAACATATGGTGGTCTCCTTATGCAGCACCAGTATGATAAAACAGTTGAAGAAAAAGATGCAGAATTGGAAAACTATAAGACAAAAGAACAAGAACTAACATCAATTATAGGATCTTTGGTAAGAATATTTCTTGAATTTTTTTCAGCTATTAGAGTGGGAACATGGGGAAGAGCCTTCTCAGTGATGCACCCCTGACTATGGAATGATCTTTGTAATGAAGCCCACTTGGTGCCAATTCTGTCATCTTTTCCATGCCACTGGCATTCAATGACAAGAAGTTGGGGTAGGAGTTATTTTGGTCATGCTGCATTTTTAAACAAATGTTTTAGATGCAATCTAAAACCTTCCAACATTCCCTTAGGGCCATGAAATTTTTCAAAGTCCCAGTGCCAAAATCCTGTGATTTTGGAGCTGGAATTCCAAAGGACAATCTCTGCCTGCCCTCTGTAGCTGACATAGAAAGAACCACTCTAGCTGCCTCTCCTCAAGTTGAAAACATGCCATACATGAAGAAAAAGCAGTGTGACTATATAGGAATAGTGGGGAGGTTGGGTTGAATACTTATAGTCGTTCCCACTCTGTATGCTGCCACCTTCGCTCTTTGGCTGTCTAGATACAATCAGGGTGCAAGGTGCAGTGGCAGCACAGATTGACAGTGACCCCCTTCCATCAGAGCATAGGATGCATAGAAGCCTCCAAACTCAGAGGCTTAGATGATCAAGAAGCCATGGGTGATAAGATTGTACTTTTAGGAGCTCAAATCATTTTAGATCCTGTTTCTAATTAATATTGCTTTTGTGGGGATTTTTTGTATTTATAGTTTGTACTGTTAAAGACTACTTCAAATAAACCCAGTAAACTCTGTGCATGGCTTTAATTATAGAAATCCAGTATTTTCCCCACCTCCACAAGCAAACACACCAAGCTATAATCTCATAGGGGAAAAGCACATATGTACAAGAACTAAATAGAGATTACTGCTAGCACTGTAAGAATCAAGCTCAAATAAAAAGAAATGAAAATAAATGAGATTAGGTAAACTGATAAATACTCTAACAGTGAATTGAATTTCATAATTTGGAATTCAGGTTTGGAATTCACTGAGAGTCAATGTAGGACTGGGACTCTTGTGATCTGGGTTCTAGTCCCCACTCAGCCACAGTGGGTGACTTTGGTCCAGTTACAGATGCTCATCTCAACATACCCTTGTGGGGATAAGATAGAGAGGAGAAGAACTGTGTAAGCCACCTTGAGTTCCTTGAATGGAAAAAAAGCAGGATATAAGCAATATATGATGACCATCATATAGGGCTATCGCAGGGCTCAGTGCTGTCCCCTGTGTTCTTTAACATCTATATGAAGCTGCTGGGAGAGGTCAACTGGAAGTTTGGGCTGAGAACAACTTGCAGTGTTCACTGATGAGGTAGTAGTGACTGACCAAAAAAGGGTTCTTAGAGTTGTGGTGGCCAGCTTAATGATAATGTCAACCCATTGCATTGCCCCTGTGAAAAAGAAAAAAATCCATGGTAGGCATAGTTAGGAAAGGAATTGAAAATAAGACTGCCAATATCGCCCTTATAGAACTCTATGATACAAATGCACTTCCAATGCTGTGTACATTCTGGTCATCCCACCTATAAAAGGATATTTTAATAGATGGAAAAAGTGCAGGGAATTTTAATTAAAATGATTGAGGGGTTGGAGTACTACTTTATGAGAAAAGGTTACAATAGTTGATATTGTTTACCAAGAGAAAAGTGAATAAAGGATGACTTCATAGAATTAAGCATGGTGTAGAATACATGGAGAAGGAGATACTTTTCTCCCTATCCTGTCTGTATTACTAGAAACTGAGTTCATTCTATGAAACTGAATGGGAGGGGGGGAGATAAAGGACAGATAAAAGGAAGTACTTCTACATAAAGTGAGTAGTTAACCTATTGAATTAAAACCCATGAAATGCAGAGATGGTTACCAGTTTTGGACAGCTTTTAAAGGGAATTGGACAAATTCATGGAGAAGACTTCAATGGTTTCTAGTCCTAATGGTTATATTTATTTATTTATTATTTATTTAAACAACTTATATGCAACCCCATCGCATGAGCCTCGGAACGGCTTACAATCATAAAATCATCAAATAATTAAAAACATAAAACAAAATACATAACATATATGTATTTTATTTTATGTATTTTATGTAGCATATGGAGGTATATGCTACCTCCAGCATCAGATGTAGTATGCTTATGTACAGGAGTTGCTGGATATCTTGGGCAGAAGAGTTCTTTTGCACTAATATCCTTGCTGTTGTATCCTGGGAGCAACTGGTTGGCCATTGTGTGAACAGAATTATAGACTAGATGGACCTTTGGTAACATTCAGCATGGCCCTTCTTTTGTTCTTAAGAAAAAAGTAGATGGAAATCACTATCTATGTATATTGCTTATAGAGTAAAAGCATATGTATGTGCATTGTTTATAGATTAAAATAATGAAGCATCAAAGTTATGTTTATGCATATAATAAAATACAAATCAGTACATAAAGATGAAAAAATAAAGATACAACAGAAAAAAGTAGATACTTTTTCTAGCAACATTACCCATTTAAAATGAAACTGCAAGTCCTCCTATTTGGCCCAATTGTGCTCCTCCCCACAAAAAAGTGTATCAAGAAAAGGTGTCAAGATGAATTTTCAGCTGCTTGTCTGAGCAACCAATCTGTAATCCTTTTCAGGAAAGGGAACTTTCTTGTAAAAAAAGTGAAATTTCATCCCTTCAGGAACACCTTAAAGCCGAAATAAATGAGAAGGTATGTCTTCTGTTTGTTATTTTTAAATTTAATATATGAAATAATCTCCCTATCTTATATGTTTCCAGGAGCTTAAAAATAGAACTATTTTAAGATTATTATAATAATATCATCTAGTAGCAATGTGTTTCTCAGGAACAATGATTTTGTCCTTTTAAGACAGTGCCTGTTTGGTGTTTATTTAAATGCTTACTTAATTAAATTGCTTATTAAATAGTTGAAGGTAAAATAATATAAAGTAGAAATGGTTATTTTTAGTAAAAGTTAAAAATGCATGTTTACCAGAACTGTTCAGTTAAGTTGTTACATCTTTGACTAAAAGCATACCTATTTATTAACACTGAATGTATTCAACTACCAATCTCCAGGCTGCCAGCACAAATTCAGGGTGGATACAGAGAGCCTGTTATAGAAATGCACTGGTCATAGTTCACATACATACATCATCAATACATCCAGACCATGGGAAGGCTGTTTCTCAGGATTACAGCAGAAATTGATTATATAGCATAGCTGTCATTTTTAAGGCATCTCCTCACTCTTTGGGAAGGAGAGTTGCATACAGCATTAACTGGCTGGTGCTTGAGTCGATCATGGAGTTACTGCCTGCGTGCCAGAATATACTTTTAAATGTTTAAAAGTCTTAAACAACAAAAAGCCTTAAAACGCATTTCAACATAAACTTTATAGCAAAGCAATTAGCTCTGCATTGTGATAGAAGTAAGTGAATCCCCCCTCTACTGTCCATAGAACAAATCCAATTTAGGACTTGGGAACTGCCTCATAGCTGCTGTTAACTTTTAGAAATAACTTACAATCTCATCTTGCTGCTGCCTTACTATCTTGTAGTAATCAATGTAATGTTAAGATAAATTTGAACTTGCACCAACTACTTCTTCTAGGAAAGCCTAGCAAGAGAAGTAAAAAAAGATGATCTTTCTAAAAAAGGAAAAAAGCATAAGGTAACTACTTACTATTGTTTTTTCAAAATTTCTTACACTATTTTATTTGGGTTTCATATAATGCTAGTTACACTGGGAATTAGTAACATGTACTAGTAAGATTTGTTGTTAAGGTAATTATGTTTCCTGTCATTCTTATTGAATGCATTCTTACTGTAATTAATTGTAGAAAACGCAAACATCCTTTTTGGAAACACCTAAAGCCAGTAGCTTAGATTCTCTATCAGTTAATTCCAAAAAGAACACGTCTCAGATTTTTGCACCTGTTAATGCGAACAAGCAGGAATACACAGCAGAGTCCTGGGCACCTGCCAAGGTTTGTTAATATTTATTTTTTCCTTGTATCTGTTTATTTGTACTAAAATACTTGCTACTTGCTCAGGATTTGTTGTAAGCTTTACATCTCTGCTCATTTTTAATTTGCCTGAGAAAAAATAGATTTAAAAGCTATAAAAATGTTTCAGTGCTTATTCATTATTTAGAAAGTGAGATCTGGGAATGAAAGATTTAGCTCAAAATGTTTGTTGTTCTTTTTCAAACTGTAATACATTCATTCTACTTCCCATATAACAATAATTTCAGATCATAACAGTCAAGTGATTAAAATGAACAACTGGATCAAAAAGTGCTTTATGTTTTATCATCTAATATTTGAGATTGTATATGGACATACCAAAGATAAACCTATTTTCACAGGACCTTGAAGAATTTCTTCCTCTAACTTCTTTTTTTATTTACTGCAGTTCAAATGACAGGGAAAGCAATTTCTGCTTAAAAGTGTAGTTTTTAGATGGTCACAATTTAGTGCAGTTCATAATTAATGGGTGGAGCAATATATCTTCAATTTTATTTTTGGTTTGATAGCTTCTTTAAACTTAGGCGCTCAATTGTAGTGAAATATACTTCAAAATACTGCAGGCAATATAGTTAAGGTGCTCATTCACTGGCACTTGTTTTTATAGGTGAGGATTATAAAATAGAGCTCTGTGTTACCTGCCAAAGCATATCCCAGAGCTTTTCTGCGTTAAGCTATTCATGTGCTACTTTACCCAGATTTAAAATAAGTTCTTTTATGCATGTTTTTCTAGTTCTTTCTCTGCTGTGTTAGAAGTTCCACTACACAACCATTAGGTTGTGCTGTAAAATTATATAAATACACAAGGGTTTCATGCTACCATGCACAGGTATAGCAAATGTTCTATGATAGACCAGCATTCCTGCTAAAATGGTTGCAAAGAACAGAATTTCTTGTAGGTGATGACATTGTGTAATGCACCTGCAAATACTGTGAGTTAAGAATCACAAGGCCTAATAAAAACCCTCATGTATAAAGTTCTAAGGACCTAGATGCTAAGGGGAAAATAGTTCAGAGCTTTACTAACCTTGATCAAATACCAATAGAGTAGGGGTCTCAAACTCAGGGCCCATGGGCCAATTGCCGGGACGGGCGGGGCACGGGGGAGAGGCCCTGAGGCCTTCAAAGCGCCAGTGGCGCCCGGGCCGGCCGCGGGATGAGCGGCCCACCACCACTGCAGTGGTGGAATACTTGATGTGGCCCAGCCTCACCCAGACTCTACTTCCAGAGGCCCCAGGTAAGTTGAGTTTGAGACCCCTGCAATAGAGAAATAGCCTATCACTGTACTTTGCTGTAGATGGGATTGTTGTGGTGCATAGTTATGGAGTGGAGAAGATCATGTAGCAGTAGTAACATCATGGGCTCCTGCCAAGAAGTGACTATGACAGTAATTGAGTATTATAATCCACTACAAGAACAAAGTAATCATTATGCACTTATTTCACAACAAAAATATCTTCTAGGAAGACCCTAAGAAAGTCTGTATGAATCATGTGTAGAATCTAAACATTCCTTTGGGATAAACATTTTCCTGACTCCCTAGTTTTTCACCTTGATCAGATTATGAAGATTGATCATTGTCTGTATGCCAGAAAAAGAAGTTACCATTGCACTACCCTTTGTTGAATCTTCATTTCTGCAGCATGGAAATATATCAATAGTTTCTCTTCTTGGATTAGGGCCTACACAGCAAAACATAAGGAATGCCATATAAGGGATCAAACCAATGCTCCATCCAGCACATTACTTCCTATATGTGCAAAGCCTAACTGCACACAAAGACCTCTTAGTTTAATTATTTTAATTATTATTTTTGTTGTGTTTATTCAAATAGACTTATATTGTGAAAACACCTCCAAATTCTAATATGCTAAGAGAAAGCACAAATCTACGCTCAGAAGATGGAAGAAAGAAAAAGAGAAAACTTACCTTAGAAATGGGTACTCTATCGGATAGCTCCGAAAACAATGATCTTCTGGTACTAATTAGAAGCTAAGACTATTAGTATGAATAGAACAGAATATGAATATGGAACTAGAAGTTTCATTTGATGAAAGTCATGTCTATTCAGCCTTCTGCAGTTTTGATTACATAATTAAATGTATTGGAATAGTGTTTATACAATTGCATAATACTATTGTGTGTTCTCCATTTCTCAGCAGTGAGATATTCCAGGGGCAGTATGGTTTAGTTTCCTCGTGATGAAAAGCCTGGAAGCTTATGATGCCCATATAATATTTACCTTATTTACAAATAAACAAGCAGAGCCTTTTGGAGCACTGTCATAGTCTGCATAAATTTCCAGAGATCAGCTTGTACGCCTCCAGTCCCCATGCTGTACCATAGTTCTTTGTCCTTCCCAGCATTATGAGTCTCACCTTTCTTTCTTCAATGTACCCTTCTTTTCAGAATTAAAATTGTTCCTCTCCTTTGCCTCACTAACTGGATTGTACCATTTCTCAGACTCTGATAAGGGTTACTTCATCTAAAAGCTGGGGAAAGACAATTACAGTGTTTTAAATCAACTAATATTGTAAGCTGTCCTGAGATATTGTAAGCCATCCTGAGATTCCATGCATAAAGGAGGGCATATAAAAGTTTTAAATAAATAAATAGTATAATGTAATGGGGGGGAAAAGTCCCATATAGACGTTAGTATTAATTTTTAAATATACTTTCTTTTTAAGAGTATCGTGTCAGAAGAAGAAATGTGTAAACAGCTATATAAGGATTATCCACAAACATCTTTCCTAAATGTCATGACACCTAAAAAGGTATCTTCTTTCTTTTACTGAAAGTCAAAATAAATACCACATTGGCCTTTGCAAAATTAATTGAGGTGTCTCATTTTGTGTATAGATCCAAACTCCACCCACTCTGAAAATTCCTGAATCCTCAGTGAAACTTGGAGCGATACGAAAGATGCGAGAGGCTGGATGGACTGCAGTGTCCAAAATTGACAGAAGAAGAAAAATGAAAGAAGCTGGAAAACTGTTTACATAATCCAAAAATGTACAATTTTGTAATTATTTTGTTTGATATTGTATTGCATTTCAACTCCACTTTTGTTACATTTTGTTGATTACCTTCTATTCTTAAAATATATATTCTAAAAGTTCAAAACTCTGGAATACTTCAAGCATTAAATACTTGTCCAAAATCCTATGACCTGATTTATCCCCTGCAGGTAATCCTGCATATGTAGAAAGCATTAATATAAGGTGGAGCTTTCTTTCCTCTCTATCCCTCATCACATGCCAGTTCTGGTGAATAAGTAACTTGTGTGCTCGACCCTGGGAAGAAAATGATGCATACATGAGAGGCTTGCACAAGGATATATTTGTGACTAATGGCTAGCATACTCTACTTTCTGCCCAGCTGAGGGCTGACAAGGAGGGGAGGGAGGAAAGAGGGCCCTATTGAATCTTGTACCCATCTTCTCATGCATACCTAGCGGCATATATGTTAATTTAATAGATTAGAATTAACTAGCTTTTTAAAAAGTGAATACATATTAAGGTTTATTAAAGTATGAATCAGAATACATTTATTTTATTTAAAAGTCTAATGGACTGGATCCAGACCAAGTCATACCTAGAGTAGAGCCATTAAATCAATTGATTTCAATAGGTCTGTTCTACATCTGGATCAAGCCCAATATCACTAGTGAAACAGATTCAAATAGAGTTGCGTTCCTTGTTGAATAACAAAAAAAAAAAATGTTAACCATTGTTAGAAATGTTAGATCCCTTGTTTTAATAAACTTCTTCCTTCATTTTATTTTCTCATCTTCATTGAGTTGGATTTTCCTTGTAATGAACACAGTAGGGCAAGCATCTATTTTAGAGATTTGAAAAGATTTGCCTTGCTTCAGCCATTATAAGGCTCCTGCTGGTATCTGAAATGCTTCATGTATTGGTGAAAGGTCCATTTCCAATTGTCCATGTTGAGCAGTGAATGATAAATTATCATTTTGGAGTTCATCATCTTCATACACCATCATGTTGGGATTATAAAATCTTGGTGCATCATATAAACCTCCTGATATTACAAGTGTGTCATCTGGAGTAGCATATCTGTCCACTGTAAAAGTTTGGGAAAATTATTATATTGTGGGGGAAGATAGTGGGTCTAAAGAAATTCAAAATTTAAATTCTTGATAATGCATTTATCATTCAGCAATATGCATAAGAAATTGGCATTATCAGCTTGGAATATCCCAGAATGTTCAGTGAGGTCCCAATTATAATACTTTGGTCATGATCCAAATGACATATTAATATTCCAGTTACCCCTTCCAGCAGCAGCTTTCACATTTGTCAAAACCTCCCCAGTACCTTCTAAACCAGTATCACATTTCCCAATGGGCTTCATCTGGCCACATGGATGTGTTTTATGCATCTGCACATAAGACTCTCTAGTTCTTTTACACGCGCATAGTATTTGATTACAAATGTTCTAACCTGTTTCAGAAGAGGCATCATGAAGTGGGCAATGAGAATACTGATCCCTTCTCTTTCTGTGTTTATTGAGAATGTAAACAGTGAATCCTAGAATTGTCAATGTAAGAACAATGGCAAAACCAATTGTTAGGATAACCTCTGACTTCTTCAAATGAGCTCCCTCTGTTGGAATGAAATAATACAGTTAGGTTACTGCTACATGGTTTTAAAAGGTCAATATACAAATAGAACTCATGTATGGAGAAGGATTAAAATGAGTGGTGAGTCTTTTAGTCCGAAATTTCATTGCCAATTCTGAGATGGCAAGTAGGCCAAGCTGGTTGCTGTTGATGTTATCGCTGCTGTTGCTGTTTGAAAACCCATTTATTTTATCTCTTTCATGTTGTTGCACATACTGTAATACTGTCTCCTTGCTACATATACACGTATAGCTGGAAAGCGATGATACTTTTTTCCAGGTAGCTGGAGGTGGTTTGAACAAGGGTGTTTATGTTATGTCTCTAGTAAACAGGTTTTTCAGGGTTTTTTTTATTGTTTAAATAGTCTGTAAAACCTGTTTCGACCTGAGATGATAGTGACACAAACAAAATCTGTGTATATACCAAGGGGAGTGTTGCTACTGTCAATTTTCTGAAAACCTATTGTTTCCCTGTCCTACATGCAAAAGGTTGCTGACTTTTGTTTTTCAAAGAAATCTCTTGGCTGAGAATGGTGAAGCTAGTATACTCCCTAGATAACTAGATAACTTAACTCCTAGAGAAGTATTTTCTAGAAGTCACTTTTTCTATTTTCTCCATTGGTAGATGCTTATAATTACTATAAGCTTAACTGAAATATGTACATAAGAATGTACATGCACATATGTAAGAAAAGCCAGGATCAGACCAAAGGTCCACTCTGTAAACACAGTGGCAAACCAGCTGCCCATAGGATTTCTCAAGCAGGATGGGTGCAGGACTTCCACTTGCCGAAGCTCCTCAGAAACTGGTACATGTAAGCATGTCACCTCTGGTAAAGAAGGTAGCACACAGCTAACAAGGCTAGTGGCTACTGGTAGCCTCCTTCAAATGTATGTTCAAATGGTTCAGTAGTGAAGATCCTATTTGGGCCAAAAACTCCACACAAAGAGTCCTTGGTTTTCAGAAAGTATAATACTTGTTGCAAGAGTCAAACCCATGGAATTATCAGTACATTTTTTTCAGGGAGCCTGGATACCTTCAAAATCCTTATTCCAAGAGCAAACATGTTTTTGAAATTCTGCAAGTAAAACCAAAGAATATGAAGGAGCAGCAGGGGAATGGCAGCAGGGAAAGAATTAAGCACTCTCTTTTCCTGCTTATACTCCTCTGCAAACATTTTTCATTTCAAAGCAAAACAAAAAACATAATCAGATATTGTTTTATATGTTAACTTCAAATATATTTAGCTCAGAGCTCAAATATATTTAGACCTACCTGGAAACTGTTTTGCTGAATCTGAAAGCAAGACCTTGCTGCTCATTACTGGTGTACTTCTAAAAGGCTGGGATGTCAGTTTCAGTGTGATACCTGGAGTCCCGTTGGATTCTTCAGCAGTGGCTTGATATGTAGAATTACCAAAGAATGACACAGTAGGAACTCTTGTCACCACAGTTTTTGTTTCAGCAGTCATAGCTGATGAACTGTTTGCCTCTTTGTGCAGGGAATATGTAGTTTGTATAGTATTAGATGACAGAGGGGAAAAGTTTGTAGTATTCACATCTGTAGCTAATGTGTTCCAGTTGGCACTTGAGTTATTCAGTGTAATGCTGTTTACTGCTTCTTTACTGGATGCAGTAGGCGTTTTAGTGCTAGCTGCAGTAGCAATTCTTGCCTCCTGAGTTGACATTGTGGTTGGAATGTTTTCATGTCTTAATGGCGAGGAGTCTACAGCCTGAAGTGGAACTGTTTGTACTATGATACAGATTACAAGACAAGCATGGCATGCTCTTTCATCCATTATAGCTGTGTTATTTTCCCAGTCAAGTGTGCATTACTTTTTTCTGCAGGAATACATGTCAAAAGTCATGAAAATAGTTAAAACTGCTTCAGTTGGTATATCTCTGCGAGTATACAAAAGTCAAAATTGCTGATGTCCTATAAGTTCCTTATTTTCCTTGTTAATGATTTTAACACATAATGTGTTCACCTTTCAAGCAGAAAAACACTGATGGGGTTCTTCCAAATGTTGCTTTGTTGTGACATTTTCCTGCTTCATTCATGACATTTTACAAGGGACCCTTTTCTTCTATTTTCAACCTTCCTGGGTTTTATTACCTCTTCTACCTGACTATCTGTCTTGCCACAAAAAAATCAATTGAGGGGAGGATGGAATAGCTACATGATGGGTAATATCTGGTGGTAATTCTTTTGGAGCTAATGAAACTGAAGTTTGGATTATGCAAATATTACTGATTGAAATCCCATTAATTTGAATAGATTTACTGTATGTAGGACTACCACTGGATACTATCCAAAGAGTGTGATCCAGTGGCCTCTTGGCACAGAAGCATTTGTTTTTGGACGCTTAGGAACATCTGATGGTAGGAGTAAAGAAAGGAAATGGCAATCTCTGCCACACCCCCCACTTTATGTTTTTCCTAAACAGACAGAGGGGAAAGTAAAGATGCTGGGGCACTGATAAGAATTGGTCTAAGCTAAAGGCCCCCGCCTCCTTCTATTTCCACCCCCTGTAATAGCCCCACACCTGTGGGACACTCTCCCAAGTGTTCAGATGAAAGGAAGAAAGGAAAAGGGCCTTGAGAGGTTGTGCTGATGCCATGCTGGTGGCAATAAAGCGCTTCCTCATTTCCCTCACCACCACGGAATAGGCTTGATAATGAGCACCAAGCTTTGGCTGGATTCGATTAAAGTCCTCCTGCACCTGAGCTCTAGCCATCTTTCCTCTTGCTTCATTGCCCTTGTATATCAAAAATAAGATTTCTGGTAAACTGTGAAGAGCCCAAACCAATACAAAATTTCTGAATCTGGCTGAGGGCAGAGTTGATAGGTTGCAGGCTGGAGAATCACCCTTTAACCTTTAAATGTGGTGCTGAATCAGAAGACAAGAAAGTAATGGCTTTTCCCCTTCATCCTCCCATCTCCAGTGCTGTTGACCTTATCCACTGCCATTCACAATGAATGCAGCTTTAAGAGTGAATATAGATATATGAAAGACAGGCCCCACTGGACATGGGGTGGAAACAGAAAGCAAAAACCACGATTACCTTCTGTACCAATGCAGAAGAAGAATTAAAGGCAAATTGTCATTTTTGATTTGTAACTTGGCAACATGTGTTGAAAGTTTAAGTGCACCACCCAGAACTTTTCTTACACACAACTAATTCTGGAGGCTTGGAAAGCAACAATGTTGAAATTTAACTCTGTCAGTGGAGATCAGGCCCCCCAAAATTAGAAAATGTAAAATGCAATCATTCCTGACCTCATAACCCTGTGCTGTTGAAATGAAGTATAAAATGTCTCATATACTATTGATATTGTTCCATATTTCAGGTTCACAAACAGTTAAACAATAAATTATGCAAATTACTAAGTTATACAGGTTTTCTTGTCCTCACTTATTAAATGCATAGCATTTAATTCTATTCAATATATTCAGCATACTTTCATAAGATTGCTCACAAGGTATCCTGTCATAATGTTGACCCTTTTACTGTACTTCAGATTGCAGAAAAGGTCAAGAATTCCTCAGGTTTGCATTTCTTCCCCCACCTTCTTTTTTTGGTGGGGTTGTGGTGACTACACAGAAGGGTTTCACTGAAGGAGGCTCCACTATAGATGTTGGAAGATGAATAAATTGAAGTCTTTTATTAGCCCCGATACACTATATGGCAGTGGAGGGCAACCTGCAGCCTCTGTGGCCTAGGACAGATTACTCCCAGAGGATGCAGGAACCTTTAACAGGTAAAAAAGGGTTCCTATCCCCTTGCTATATTGTATAGTGTTCTATAAAATCAAATAAATTGGGGGAGGGTGAATATACACACATCACAGAGAGATGTCTCACAGAGACAGACTGGACCAAAAGCTTCTTGGGGATCCTGTTTCAACTGGGTGAAGAGGGGATTGACTTACAGTTAGGAAGGAAACTAGACATTCATGAAGCTGATTGCATGTGATCTGATGCCATGGGAAGAGGGCTGCTCATTCTGTTTTAACTAAAATAGTTCTTCTCCAATTTCTTTCCATAAGGTTGAAACAGACCAACTAATATCAAGCAATGTTTGGCATAAAACAGGGTAGAACTTACTTAAAGAATGCTAAAGCAATTCTGGGAATGTCATCACTGGGATTTAGTAACTATGCTTAACCCATTTGACTTGAAGTGTATTTCTAACTATTTCTTTTTTTAATGCTGTCTCAGAAAATGGAAATTCACTACAGATAGAGATATAAATTCTACAACTGCCTTCTATACATATAAATGATCATAACAGTACAAATCTTATTCAAAGAAATACCTTAGAACTCACCAAAGATGGAAGAAGGTAGTGGCACCTGAATTTACTGGTATTTATTCCAAGTAACAGAAACTTTGTCTTGGCATGCTTCTGTTTATTCAATAACCGGGAGATATGTTTCCTACAGAGCTGGGTGAGGCACAAGGTTATTCCTATGGCAACAGTGGAAACTATAAAAGAGTCCAGGGATCAGTCACATGGAACTGGTTGGGTTAGGCTCACTTGTTATTTGAGTATGGCTGGGAAACTTAACAGAAATAGGTGTGTATCATAATACAGCAAATCCGTGAACAGCAATCTGAAAAGTCTATCAATGAAATAACTCTGCAGTAACATTTGTGCTGTCTCAATGCTAAAAAAGAACCCTCTTGTTTTTAAAATGTTTATTTTTCAGTAATGGTATGAGTGTTAAAGTAGTTCTTTTGATCACAGCCCTGCCTTCAGAAACAAATAAGATCAAGGAGAGAAGGAATTTCAATACTTACATTAAGGGTTATTTTACAGTTTTTTTCAGTGCCAGGTGAAACCCTTTTAATTCTGCCAGGCATTTCAATAATTGTTTTGGTACTTTTAGATCATTCCACTGCTGTTTTCTTTTGCTTTGTTTCTATTCTACACTGGTTTTTATGCCTTGCTGTTAGTTTTATTTTGGTTTTATATGTGCTGTTTGTATTGTCTGATATTTTATGTTTCTAATTTACCTGTGC
>NW_025335268.1:137444187-137577010 GCF_004798865.1 Varanus komodoensis
ATGTGATCTGCATAGGAACTGAGTGACAAAGAAAAGACAGATAAAGGCAGATAATACCAAATAACCAACCACTTAGTAGTAGAAAAATATGAAGCAAACAACAAAGATTATGCCTAAAATATAATTCCAAAGTAATGTGCTTTAGCAGAAGCCCTTGTGCTGACAAGAAAAGGAAATGGATACCACCTTCTGACTCACACACACTACCACCACCACCACCACCATATCCTTTTTGCTGCATCCTTTTATATGTGTTTGGCAAAAGCAAAATTAGAAGAAGTAGTCAAATTATAATACAGAAGTAAAAGTAAAATCTTGGGGATGGATTTGTTCAATAGATACCTTTGCCTTATATAATGATTGGATTTTTTTTCTGAACTAGAGCTAAGCCAATCCTTCCAAGTCATGAGAAGGAGGAGGAGGAGGAGGAGGAGGAGGAGGAGGAGGAGGAGGATAATAATAATAATAATAATAATAATAATAATAATAATAATAATGCATTCTTACAAATTAATGTCACTTCCAGCATTCCAGTTCTGCACCATTAATATTTTCCAGCATCAGGGCCTCAGAAAACAGTGGATTTATCAACAACAGTTCTTCCTAGGCAACAAGAGTGTTACCATATAATCACTTTGTGAGTGCGCAGAAAATTAAATCATTAACTGACTGGATTTGGTAATATCATACAATGATTTCATATAGCTAGTGAATGATTAACTTGTAATCGGCGATGCTGCTGGCATAGGAATTAAAGTGGCACCTCTTTTCTATACAAAAGATCACAGGAAACAAATATCTGGTGCCAAATCTAAGAGCAACAAATTTAAGTCAACATAGCACCGCTGATTCAGAAAAGCTCATTTGCTGTGTGCTGAAACCTAGAGTAATGCATGTCTGATTATTAGTTTTGCACTATATTCATTTCTTTCTATAGAAAGTATAAAATCTTGTCTGTAACTTGCTTACAGAAGAATTAGGCAATATATCTTTCATATAGTAGATTGCATCTAGAACTATAAACTCAGTCATAGTTTTGTCCTATTGAAAGCAACTTCATCTCAATATAACTCAATTCAAGAGCACAGTTTTCCTTTGTCTATATTTGTAATAGCTGGTTTCTGCAAAGAAAGTATTCCATGGCAAGGAAGTTGATATCAAACTAGTGGGGAATTGTTATAGTCCTCCTGTTTGGGCTAGCCATGCTAACCCCGTCTTGCTATCAGGTGAAGTTTCTTCAGTAGTAGATCTTGTATTGGTACTGATAGTACTTCCAGTACTACATGCACTTCCATCAGGATCTGAGGCTTCAACCTAGTATTCGCTTCTGCTCAGAGAGCCTTGGTGCTACTGTTAGAAGCAGAATATTCATCCAATTTGGAGTCTACTTCTATGTTTTTCATTTCTTCTCCAATTGTTAATGTGAGAGATCAGAGGCCCCTGTATCACAAATGAAAGATACCAGACTGTATGCTAAACTAGTACTGCAGAAGGTCATAATTCTGAACCTATTAGTATAACGTAGCACTTCATGTTTTTGGGAGCTGGTCCTTATACACACCTCAGTTCTGGTGATGTTGGTACTCTTTCAAATTACCTAACATTCTTTGTCGCAGCCATCAACTGCACCATCTACATTTTTTTTTCAATTTCAATTTTTTTTTCAATTTTTCAATTACATCCAAGAGAATAGAGTAAATTTTAAACTACTGGACACAGAGTAAGAGTTTCTGTTTAAAACATTCTTTGCCTGTCTGTATTTTTGCAGAGGTAGTCCATATTAAATCTGCTGAATGACTTGCACTACACCCACTGATAAAGAGTGGAAGTTGAATGCTATGGGCCAGTAGGTCCATTCTAAAATGATGTTATCTCTTGCTGTATATCAAGCTGTAACAACTCATCACTTGGGAGAAGGGTTTAACTTCTTAGAACATCTGCCAGATAATGGATATAAGTTCACACAAGTGTTTCATCATGACACATTAATCTGACTGAAAAGCAGAAAAATAGATTCATACATATGGCAAATTTTGACTCAAGATATGTAGTGGTGTAGGTCTTGTTCAAGAAGCTGAGACCTGAACTGAAGATATTCCTTTTGACTGTTTTTCTTTAGCAAGATGAAACCAAATGTCAGAAGCAAATTGCAAAAAGGAACACCCTGGCTTTCTTATTTATTGAACCAAATTCAGAGCCAATAAGTTCAACAGGTGCAAATTGCACCATAGGAAGGAAATTTTCAAAACACATTGAGAAAATTTATTTCCAAATACACTTTTGCACTTCCAAAAACAGTCTCTCTTGTTTGTCTATATAGCAAAGCCACAGATGACATTCTTGACTTTGTGTGAAAGCTCCTTATTATACCTTGTTTCTTGGGCATTGGAGTCCAGCAATCAATGTATGACTGATCTGGTCACCAACAGATCACCAGCAGGTCACATGGCTTCCCATCAGCCAAAAAGACCTTTTGAACACTGAAGCGGGGGTTGTCTGGCTGATGAGAAGGATTAGAGTCTTTTAAGCATCAGCTTTGAATGTTCTGCCATCATCACTTGAGCTTCTACTTGGCCTTTGTTTGGGATCTCCCTCTAAGCCGTTTTAGGTGTGTGGCAGAAGGTCAACACAGATAGTGCCTCTGCTGACCGTTGTGGGGATTGGTTATACAATAACCTTTGCTTCTCCTCCACCAGATGGGCTCTGCCATACCTTCAGCCTGTCTCCTCCTCTACAGGATGCTTCCTTTGGAAGAGATATGCTCAGCGTTTCGGCTTCTTAGCACTGCCACCTTCGTAGCATCTGCCACCAAATAACCAAGTTTGCAACTGGGCCCATGGGATTGCACAAAGAGTATGAAGAAGAAAAACAGGTTATTTACCTGTAACGAAACTACATGAATGGGTGGCCATCTGCATAGTCATACACTCTCTTCTCTGCCTGGTGCTCTTAGTTGGGAATTTTTGTGACTGTTTCCTTTGTATGTTGCTGTTCTGGTCAGAATTAGATCTGAAAGGGAAGGCAGGAACCACTCCCCACCCCATCTTGAAGGTGTGCACAAAGTGTTATAAGGGAACATCCATGAAAACTCTAGTCCTGCTTTAGAAATTTCTTGAATAGACCTTGGCACATGGCCAGAACCCTTAGGAGTAACTATACAGAAGCACACTTGAAGAGTTACATTTAGAAGCAAGCAACCAGACTTTTCAAAACAATCTCTGGGAAGTATCTCATAAAATCATACTGAAACCCAGATACATTATTTATTTATTTTACACACTGCACGATCACGAACATAACTAGTATTTTAAATGAATAAATGAAGGCATAGGCCAATTTTTTTGCTTTGAAAAAAGAGGGCAATTTTTCAAATCAAATTCTGATATGGCCATGCAACATTGCTACTAATCATGAAAGTGGGTGATTTTCAATTAATTATCAGAGTTCAGAAGTTACACAGCAAACTTTGCAGGATTGTGCTAGGGTTTCTTACACTCTTTGATAATGCATCAGGCTAGAAGTCATTATACCAGCTTTCCTTACCCTTGCAGGATGTGGCACCTGCCATTTCTATTGTTATAAATGTTAAAAGTACATGAGTCCTAACCCTGTTTGTACCTGACAGTATACCTGTTTTCAACATATGCTGGAAAATACTTTTGTGTCAGCCTACAAAATCTATATCTCTTTGACCATCTCTCACTCCAAATGTTTTCATGTTTGTACAACATGGGTAACATCATGCTATTAAATAGTAATCCTCTGCACTTTCTTATCACTGAAGCACATCCAGTGCCCTCTTATTTGGGTTCCTGGGATTACTTATCTTATTCTAACACAACAGTATAGTAGCCTCTGTTTCATGAAAGTGTAAATTACTGAGGTCAGTGAGCAAGTTGTTTCGGTAAAGAGAAAGGTCAGATATGAATTATCCAAACATGAACTGGCTGTCACTGGATGAGCTCTTAAAATTCAGAGGCACATGGGCAAGTCATATAACCAACCGAGTAACAAGCCAGCTTTACAGAGATCAGACACAGAATTGGAATACCACATTGGGGAAGGCCTTAAACAGGAAGCGAATTGTAGGAAGATCTGGAATAAAGCAGAAGAACATATACAGACTTAGGGTGCAAGCCTATGGCTTCCTGAAATTGTCCGAGAGGCGAAACGATTTTTTCAGACTCCTTGCTCCAACAATCTGGGAGTCTAAAGGCCAAGCCTCCTACCTGTCCCTTCCTTCCTTACTTACTTATTGAAAGCTTTTCTATCCTATCCCCTACAGAATATCAGGACGCCTTAAAAAAAATAAGTAGCTAGCAGCCACTGGAAAGACCCATGTCAGCATCTTCCTCAAGGTTGCAGCTGGGCCACAGGCAGGTAAAAGGAGGGGAGGGGGGGACTGCAGATGCATTAGGATTCTAATTGACACTCCAGCCTCCTTTTCTCCCCCTTCCCAGCACTAAATCTAGATGTCCAAAAATGGCTATCTAGAGAAAATGCAGGTTGTAAAATGTGGTGAAGATCACCATTGCTATACCTTGCTATATCACTGGATGCTTGTGATCCTGAGTTCATATGAATGCCTGTATGTTTATATGCCCTGTGGCCAGTTGGATTGTGTAGTACAATGCAATGCAATGGTGCAGACAGGGAAAAATGGTACATGATGGAATCTTTAAACCTTTCTCTAAGCATGTGGGTTTTTCTCCCAGTGAGCCTGTTAAGTCTAAATAATGAACTTTCTCCTGTCTGAAGTGACAGATCTTACATTGGAGGGATGTGAGCCTGGTCCTGTGTATTTTATACTCAGGATCTTTATCCTAAAAACATTTCTAGTTGTCACAGTTGCAGAGATACAATTAAAAACTATACAGGCCTTACTTGAAAAGGAATCCAGATGTTCAGGTGAAAAGAGAAGTTCTGAAAGACTGGGCCTTCTTATCCTATTCCTCCCACAGTACAATTCATTTGCCCATTTTGAGGTGTTTTCTTTAACATCAGTATGGGTGCCTCTGTGCATAATGCTAATTCAGTCTGGCCATAAACCATGGTGGATTGGTTATCGTGCAAACCTCCCACAGTGAGGCTTGTTAGATGGTCAGGTTCACTGTGGGTTGCTCGTCCCATCTTCTCCCTTCAGTTGTTCTACAGATGTCCCATGAAACACCACAGGGGAAACATGACTCCTTCTCACCACTCCACATCATGGCCAAACCTTTTGGGCTCACCATGGCTTTTGGAGACTGTGGAGGTCTGCAGTTGTGCAAGTACATGTAAATAATACTAATGTAAAGAGAATGAAGACATTTGCACACATCGTGATTGCAATTTTATAAAAGAATTTATGTGCTGTCTGAGCACTTTGAAGGGGCTATCACTGGCTATAAAAATTGAAACCATAAAAACTGTCATATCAGGGCATGTGACTTCCTAAGTGAGCCACAGTGAACAAAAGAGGAGGTGAGGGAGAATCAGCCAAGTCAGGGCCATCTTCATTCTCATCCTCTGAAGGAGACAGAGGAAGCTTCCTATGAAATCATTCCCCCCCCCCCCAACTATAAAGGCATATATTATATACTTTTTAAGCATTGTTGACTTTACTTACATCTGCTAACTCAATGCCTGTGTTCACTCAGAATGTCAAACCATGCTGTAAGGTTGCTCTGTGCCAGGGTAGCTTACCTTGGGTTCAGACAGGCTCGTGACTTCCATGCATGAGTGGATTCCACCCTAGTTTCATCTGTCCTGCTGACAGCTGGAATTCCATCAACCCGCATGGCTGAAAATCAATCCCAATATGCACTGTTCCTGCCTCTGATACCTGGCTGTCCCACACACTCCCCGGGCCTGGCCTCTGGCAGCTGCTGCTGAAGTATTTTTCCCCACTGCAGTCTAGAAAAGCAACTGCCTACTCACTAGTGTGGCACTGTGGCTCTAGAGGAGCACTACAGGAGCACTCTCCTGTGCCGCCACGCTCCTTGCCACCAGGAAAGCATACCCACCCACACTCACACTTCCATTCTGCCCATCCCTTGCTGCACATGCGTTCCCCACTCCCATGCGTGAGTCTCATGCGCGCTGGAAGGGGCTGCCTCCCTCCCTGCAGCCAGGCACAGAGAAGGCATCAGCGCAGGCAGCCATGCTGTGGCAGAGGCAGCACGTCCTGCCTGGAAGGCTTTCCCAAGGGAATGCATGTGGGCATCAGCCTGGGAAATTTGCTAGGCTCAGAAATAATGACAAACCAGGCCACTGCAGTTTCCACTATATGGACTAGCAAATGGCATATTTGATTAAAGTGCAATTTTCCATCTTCATTCCACGGTTTGCAATTGTTTCACCTTTCTTTCAGATTCTCAAATAATAGATTTAGATAGTGGGAAAAGAGGCTTAAGTATCAGAGAGCAATACTAATTAATCTGACTTTCTAGAGTATCACTCCATGCTGACAATACAGCAAACATATGCAGTTGCAGTGCTATGTAAGCTTTTCCAGTTCTTATTTGAGAACTCAGAAATAAGAACTGCCAGAGATGGGTAGACCCTGGACAACTATTTAGGAAAGAACTTTTGAGAAAACTGGAATGTAAGCATGAGGACTCATTCCAAAAATATTTGTTAGGTGCTAGCCTTGTGCAGAGTGTTCTAAGTTTATATAAAGTTTAAATGTATTTTATGTTGGCTTTGGGTGGAATTGGGTCAGGATCATGCCTTCACTATACTTCCCAGTGTGCCCAGCCTTTTGCATTGAAGATCCTGCCTATACAAATGTTTTATCAAATGATCTTATCAAATATTCCAAATGCAGAATAAAGCCTCTACCCAGTATATGCACATGGGCCCTGAGCAGGTAGCATCTGCAATGCATGGTGGCTCAGCCCAATCCAGTACGTGTGCAGCCATATGCATCTATGACCAGGACATCCCTGGTGCAAAGCAGAAGGAACACACTACGTATTCAAACCACATTGAAGCACAGTAAAGTTGGCTTTGTTTTTATAAAAACAAAACAAAACAAAACAAAACAAAACAAAACAAAACAAAACGAGTCTCACTGAAGTCAGTGAGTCTTGCTTTTGAGTAAGGGCACTTAGGATTGCAGATTTTAACAGCAGCTGGTCTCGGATGCTTCAGGAGAAGGAAAGAATTCAATTATGTGCTAAGTGAAACAGAGAACTATATTTCTTATTGTTGATTCCTTAACTGAGGATAGATTAAAGCTTGAAGAGAATTGGCATGGTCCAGTGAAAGGCAATTTAAGTGGAGATTAGTATAAGAGTGGCAGCTGATGAAGAGTCTACCACTGGCAAAGAGAATTCAATTTCCTTCCAGTGGGTTCCACCTACCAGATGCAATGAAGTTGCTGCCATCATAAAAGGAGACCACAGTGTAAGCAAAACTACAGTTCAATATTGTTGTTATAGTTAGTCTTGACACATAGGTAAATGAACTGATCGGGGGTAGATGTTACCACTATCCCCATTTTACAGATAAGGAAGTGTGATTGATACAGCCATGGTGTCCACAGTGATCTGAAACCACTATGGTTGCCCCAATCATTAAAATCCATTTCTCTTTAGCCTTTAATCACACTCATTACAAAACACAAAGCACAAAGCACCTCCATTTTTCTTTGCATGATATGAGTCTCTGAAGAAACACTGTTCCACTGTGCTGAGATGATCGAATGAGGGCCTCTTATAGGTTTTTCTATTATCTGAGGTGAGGTAATTTATTTATTTTTCTTTTATTTAGCAAATTTCTATGCCGCCCTATTCGGCGAAGCCTTGGGGCGGCTCACAAATCTATCAATTAACATATTATACAATTAGATTTTAGTGGTGGCATTCCATTTGGGAAACTCCCACAAGACACCTATTATGTTACTTTTGGCACCAGCAAATATAAATATAAATAAATATAAAATATGGTGGGGGGATGGAGAGTATTTCAAGCCTATAAATCTCTGACATATAGGCTTAATCGTTGTAATCTGTATAGGCTTAATCAATGTAATCATTACAATTTAATCATTGTAAGTTGCTGCTTTTCATTGCTCACTTTGTTGTAGTTTTTCTTCTGACTTCATATTATTTTTATTTATTCTGTTCTGAACCACTCTGAGAACCAGTTTGTTGAAATGTGGTATATACATGCATTTTAAAAGCAAATAAATAAATACATGGGAGAAGGGATGTAACTATGTGGTAGAACACATAATTTCCATGCATAAGGTCTCCCTTGCAATTCCTGGTGTCTCCAGGTAGGCTTGGTAAAGATCCTTTCTGAATGGGTCCATCTGACGAACCACTGCAAGCTAGTCACCTGAACTGCATGATCAAACAACTCCTGGTTAAGAAACCATGGGTTGTTTATGAGTACATGTCTGATGGCTTACTTCCACTGTAAATTAAATAATTAGGAAATATACCATTTAGTGATGTCCAAAAAACTCTGGGTCATTTAGGACTTAATTCAGGATTAGCCCAACAATTGTCCATGGTTTATTGTGAGGTCAACTCTGGGTTGTTTAAACCCATAAACCAATATTTTGACTTAGAAGACCACCCCAGTGTTCTAAAACACTTCTCATTCTCCATGAGAGCACAATGATGCTACACCATCACCCTGCAATTTTCTTAGCAAGGTTTCAGCCATGCGTTGTTACAATGACTCAGCTCTTTTTTGTGCATCCACTTCTCACTTTTTCTTCTGGCCTTTGGCAACTCACTGTCCTGCCTGTCTCCCGGCCACACAGCACCCTCACATATGTGTCTTTTTCCTCCCTTGATGCTTATGCTAACAGTCCTGATCTGGGGATATATCACAAACTGTGCCTGCTTTTTTGTGATGTCATTTGTTTCCTGGCTAACCTGGCTATCAATAAAGGATTTCTTAAATCCACATATATTTATGTTCATTTCAGGAAAAATTAAGACTCAATGTTAAATTAATTAGCACAGCAGTCCAGCTGCTAAGGTAGAGATATTGTAGTTCCGCTTATTCCAATTACATTTCCTTTGTTCTCAAGTATGAGTCTTCAGTAGATATTACCATGATTAGAAGCGGTGATTAATGCAATTATATAAACAGGGAGATCAGCCAGGAATTAAGCAGGAGAGTATAAAATGCACTCGGTGCTTGTGCTACAGTTACTGCCTCTAGATCAATCTCAATGCAGAACTAGGTTCCTCCTTGAAGGAAACAGCTGGCTGACATTGGATATCCCTGCAGAGTTCATAGGTGGGTTCCAGATGTTTGCATCTTTTATTGACAACCAATGTTCTAACTGTACAACTTGGAATTAATAACAACTTTTTCCTAGGGAGCATACTCTGTGTTGGGAAGTGGCAGCATCGGCCAAAGGTGGTTCAGGGGTGATTCTCTGATGTCAGTGCCCTGTGGTTATGTTCATTTGCCAGAATTCAGTATTAGCTGGAGCACCTTTCCACCAAGCAACAGCTCTACTAAATCAGGAGATCCAGATTCTCAACATTTTGTTTAAAATGCCCTTTTTTTGAAGGAGGGACAGTGTAATTATCTTTGGCTCTTGGTTTGCCACCCTGTATTGATGTCTGCATGAATGCATGTATGTGTGTATAAGAAACCTGGGATGCTTTCAAAAGGAAGGTCCCTAACTCAATAATCAGAAGTTATCTTTTCACTCTTAATGGATTTTTCATGGTAAAGCAAGAGGTGGAAGAAGTGGTGGGAAAACATGGGATGGTTATGAGTAGGAGACATGAACAAGGCAGGGCAGTGGCATCTTCTCTGAAAGCGCTGCTGGATGAGCTCATAGAAAGGATATGTCTAAGATTTACAGATGACACCAACTGGGAGATAGTGAGCACAGCAGAAAACAGAATCAAAGTTGAAAACAATATTGCCAGGCTAGAATATTTGGTCAAGATCAAGATGCAATTCAACAGACATTTAGGTACAATAAAATCAAAGCCACAAATGTGGGTTGAGGGAGATGTGGCTTGGTAGCTGTACATGTAAAGCAGACCTAGGAATTAGTTAATCACAAGTAGCAGTGCAATGAGCTTCTAAAATTGTGAGTGTGATCTTAGGATGCATGAAAAAAGCATAGTAATGAGATCAGTAAATCATGAGATATTCTGTTTTATTTTGTGTTGGTTGGGTTGCATATAGACTACTGTGTCTAGCTCTAGGTGCAACATTTTGAGGTGGCCAGTGGCCAGCTAGAACATATCTAGAGGTGGATAATCGGAATGATGTGGAGTGTAGAAATCAAGTTCTGTGTGGAAAGTCTGAAAATTTTTTGGTATTTTTAGTTTAAGCAGAAGCTGAATAGCCATCTCTGAGGAACAGTTCTCTCTGCTTTAAGTAGGTGGTTGGACCAAAGGGCCTTTTATAATTCTATCAATTTTTGGTTCTTGGTTAGCTTAAAGAAAGGAAAGATCATCATAATTCTAGTGCTTCTTTGCTTCAACTTTTAAAAGATCCACATAAACATGTCTGAGTGTATATGCATACACCTAGAGGGCCTGAATTTGGAAAATCAAATCCATATGCTGAACTCCTGTTGTGGAGGTTCAAAGCGATGAAAACTGGAGAAGGGAAATGTGGCCCTGATATGAAGGTTCTTGTATCAGGTGTATAATGTATAAGATGATCATAGAAGCATCTGAGAAGGGAAAACAAGGCAAAACAGCTCACTTTCCCCAGGATTCTCCTCATATTCACAGATGAACATAATACAGTGCTTAGCTCAGAAGCTTTCTCCTGCATCATGACCTGGCTCAACATTTTGGTTCTAAATTACAGTTTGAGGATGGAGGCAGGGAAGACACATTATGACCTGGGAGAGTGAACCCAGTTTCTTTTACATGCTAATTCAACGTTGCTTTGTCTTTGTCTTTGTCTCCAGCATGAAGCCCACCCTCTTCATCTCTCTCCCCCTAGTCTTTGCTTTGACTTTGGGGCAGAGCATGTCCCTTTGCATTCCTGTTGAATATGTCATCCACGTGGAGAAGAGAGAGTGTGCCTATTGTCTGGCTATCAACACTACCATCTGTGAAGGATTCTGCATGACCTGGGTACATTCTTGGAAGACACTCTTGCATCTATTCATACAGTACTTGGTTAGCTTTTGGCAGGGAAAAGGTGCTTTTCTTGAATGAACAGAAAGAGAAAGTCACAAAACTAGCACATAGGAAGAGCTATTGAAACTACACTCAGTAGGTCTACACATTGCAAGGGTGAGAGTGACTTCTCTTATTACATCTAGCAGTCCTTAGAAATCTAGGAACTGTTGTAGTTGGGATACAGACAATTCATTGCATTCCTACAAAGTTAATCTACAAAGTCAACATGAGTGTTTAACTCTTGTTTGAGACTTTTGTTTTCTCTGTGGGAGAAAGAGTGTTCCCTTTACCAGATTTTCCCTCCACTAAGGTTTTTTTCCCACTTTTCTACCTCTCCTGTTAGCCAACCACAGAGTGATAGTGTGGTGTAACTGCAGTATAATAGAACTGCGACAACACACAAGACATTGATTCCAGCTTGTTCTACATTTGAAATTTAATAGCTGACTTTCCTTGCTTTTTTTTAAGTCACAAACCTTTCTGAAAAACATGAGAGAGGCCATAGAGGAGGATGCTATCATGAGAATCACCCAAAAATGTATGTGAATGAGAGATCACAGGCACACAATCAATGTCTTGTGTAGAGAAGCCCAAAAGGATCATTGGGGTGCAGAGAGGAGTAGGAGGCTAAAAACAGGAGAGGAGACACCAGGATCAGAAACAATCATCTTTGTGAAATGTAGAGGAATAGCTTTGCTAAAGAAGTGAGAAAAGGAACAGTGTACATATCAAGGGGAAGGAAATGTAATGAGCCGGAACATACACAAATAATGGAAATGGAAAAGAAAGTGGGGCAGAAGAACCACAGAGTTTAAGTAGCAGCTTAGGTATTTTAAGGGAAGATTTGGCAAAAGAGATCTAAGGGATGAGAAACACTGTCATCTATTGCAGTGCTCTCATTACTGTCCCACAACATCCCACCGTTTCAAGAACATATTCCTAATGTTTAAAAATAGTCCCTCCCTCCCTGTACTTCCACTCCTAACTCATAATAAGAAGCTTCTTTCTGAAACTGACTAGACCAGGAGCCACTTTGTCCTCTTAAATCAGTTTATCAGTGCAGCAGGTTAGGGAATGAAAGGAAATGACAGCGGTTAGGAAGCAGGAGAAAGTGAACAGTGTACATTTGTCAAACATCTGATGCTAAATTAGGGTTAAAGTCATGGTAGCACTAACGTAGAAGTTCTTTGCATTGGTCTTCAGAGATGCTGCCTAAGCACAGCCAGAGAAATAGGGGACTGGATCAAAGTGACAATAAGAACAACAGAATTAAGTATGATGAAAGGATAAAGGTAAGCAGTAGATGACGAGATGAAACTAACTTTGCCAAGATGAAGACAAAAAGGGAAAAATGCATTGGCAACAAACTGGATATGAAAAAATGAAAACTAATGATAAAATATTTCTCTTAGCAGTGTGCCTGAACAAAAACAAATGAGCTAGGTCTTCTGAAATGTATTGTGGCATGAAGGAAAGATACACAGTTTCGTCTAGATGACTGGGTAAAAACAACTGGCAATTACACAGGCTAAGGAACCAATTCAGAAAGAACAAGTATCAAGAAATACAATTTTGAATGCACATAAAAAGAATAACACAAACCAAAAGATAATACAAGAGGGACAAAGAGTAGCCTATAAAAGAGAGAGACAGGGCCAAGTGAATTGGATGGTGAAAAAATAACCATTAACAGAAATGCCACACGAACAAACAAATTTATTTATTTATTTATTACATACATTTATACCCCGTCCTATCGCTTCAAGCTCTCAGGACGGCTTACAAAGTATAAAAAAATACAAATGTGGTCTGTTTTGAAGGAAATTATTTCCTTGAGATAGAATGCCAGATTTCCTCTGGGCTATAGTGCAATGGCAGGGCATAAGCTTGTATACAGAAAGCCCCAGATTCGATCCAAAGCATCATCAGAAACTCTGAAAAGCCATTGCAGATCAGTATGGAAAATACTGACAAGGAGTTGGACCTGATGGCCTGTTGGCCCAAATCTACTTTTTAATGAGCTAAATGGGCCTAAGGTTTGACTTTGGACTTCCTTCTTAAGAGACTGAACACTTCCGTGTTGCATTTGGGCAAAGCAAAACAAGCTGTGAAAGGAAGCTTTTGGAGAAGTCCCAATCTATTAAGCCAGGCTTTCACAGGTCAGCTACCATCTGAAGGACCTCTGTCAAAGCCCAACCAATAT
Source organism: Varanus komodoensis (assembly GCF_004798865.1). NCBI lineage: Eukaryota > Metazoa > Chordata > Lepidosauria > Squamata > Varanidae > Varanus > Varanus komodoensis. Next base: position 137,457,502 of record NW_025335268.1, read on the forward strand.
GTTGTGTATCATTTAGGATAACTCAGCAACACTTCCTCAGGGAACCATTCCCAAGAACCATGGAGGCTGCTGAGCAACATGTAGCAAACGCATCACAGTGCATGTGCCATTGCTTGGATTTGTTTGACGAACCCTCCTCATCAGGATGTCTCTTCTCGCTTTAGCCGTGCAGTAACAGAGATGTGACCATTGGGGAGGAGAAGGAAGAGGTGATGCAGAGAGGAGGAGAGATTGCTTTCTGAGCACAACATAAATCATCTGTGTAGGTTTCAACCAAGCAATCAGAAATAGAATAACCACTTGGCATTCCCTTTCAGGACAGCAATGGTAAGAAACTGCTCCCCCGGAGTGCCCTGTCCCAGGAAGTGTGCACATACAAGGACATGGTGTACAGGACCGTGATGATCCCCGGCTGTCAACACCAGGCTGCCTCCTACTTCTCCTACCCAGTGGCGGTGAGCTGCAGATGCGGAAAATGCAACACTGACTATAGCGACTGCGTTCAGGAGGCGAGCCGCACCGGTTATTGCACTTCACCTCAGAAATTACACAGTCCATGAAGTTCTGGCGTCCTCCCCCTCTCCACCTCTCTTGCACCCAAAACCTCTCTGCTGACAGATGACAGATGATTGGCAGTCAAGAATAAACGGGTTGGGTGGCATATCCAATATTGGTTCTGTCAAATTATTTGCAGGGAAAAAAATAAGCTTAAAAGTGCGTAGCATTCACAGACCCAGAAAATAAGCTGCTGCAGCATCGGCATGCAACAACATTACAGTTATGAAAGTGTAACTACAAGCTTGTGCTCTCAGGGCAGGGTGGGGCAAAAGGACTCAAGAATTCTGCATTTCTTAATTGGCTTCATTTCACCTTCATGGGCAAAGAGGGAGATCAATTTGCTCCTTACTTTCTTACTTTGATAGCTGAAAAGGGGGATTTGCACCAGACATTAGAACTGCTGTGCAAAGCACAGATTTATCTGCAAATAGCGCAAAGTGCAATATTGATATAGTTATCCTTGGTTGATTGGTTATGGTCAATACTTTACTGTACCAGATAGTAATAGTTCTTTGGTTTTTTGTTCTTTGTAAGCCGTCCAGAGACTTTTAGTAATGGGATGGCATATAAAACCTTTAAATAAATAAAAAACGATGGGCACCAAAACTCCTGTGGTATCCAAAAGACTAACTTATCCTAAGTGATAGAAGTGAGAGACTACTTCACCAGAAGTAACTTGCCCATGAAAGCACATATGGTAATAAAGTAACCCTAACATGTCAGGGAGGACGGCCGAGGGCCATATTCTACTGCTGCTGTCCCTCTCGTTGGAAGAGGCCTTGCTGGCACAGGGGCAGAAAGCACCAGCACCAGGTCTGAGCTGCAAGTCTAGGGGCTAGAATGGGGCACACTGGGGGAGGCCATGAAGAATCCTAGGCACCTGCTTCTCCCAACAGATCCTGTAACTATGCTGCACCTGAAGTTAATGTGTGAACAACCACCAGTCCCAAATGCACTAAAAGGCAGCCCTACCTTTCACTGTAGCTGCTGTGAAGCAGTAGGACCTTGGGTGCCTTCCCCAGGGTGGCCAGGGGAAGCGGGAGATTCCTATCAGTGAGACTGCTTATCCATTGCAGCTTTTATTCTGAGCTAGTGTTTCATGGTGCTGAAGTTATTTTGGATAAGGGGTTCAGCAGCATAGATAGGCCAAATCCTATAAAATTTGAAATAAAAGCTGAGATGTATACAGAATTCCACAGCACAGAGGCTACCAGCCTCCTGTGAAGATTGCCCTCTTCCCCGCAAAGATGCCCTTCATATTGACTGTGCAGAACAACCATGATTATAAAGGAGAGGCAAGTAAGGCAAACTCACTTGGTTTGATAAATTGAAGACTGATTCCATTTCAATTTATCAAACAAATAAGCGGTAATTATACCAATGTATTTACTAAAACTCCTGAGGATATGCATATCTAAACATTTAATAGAAACTGCAGTGGTTCTCCCTTACCTAGTTCAAGTCCTCAGCAGTAAGCATAGATTGCAAAGGGTATTTAGCAAGGATATGGTAAAGAAAAAACACACCCCGATTGTCACCACATGGATCTGAACTTTTTTATTATTATTATGCAAGAGTTATTAAAAGTATGTTGCTTCTTGCATGGCATACATTAAATTTACATTATATGTAGGGATCAGTTCATAGTTCCCTCAAAAAAAAAAAAAAAGATTATGCCCATACTTCCCACTGATGACAGCCTCTCAGATGAACCCAGTGATATAGAAATTCTGTACATACAAATGGCAAACCCCTGGAATATAGGGTTCTATATTTTAAATTAATAAAATGTAAGTACAATTGCCCACCAAGAAAGACTGCTTTGCAGCTTGGTTGCTCAACAAGTAGTGTTAAAACCAGGCACATCCCTCGTTTCCCAGATGAACTACAGTTCTAGAGAACATCTTAGGAATCTTTGGATTGGTAGCTATTTATGAACTTCTGTATGCAAAACACAGAGTGTATATTTAGCTTACTTTGCCTCAAACACTTGCATTATGTTGCTTTGTATTCACTAGTCACCATAGGAACCAAATTCTTTACTCTACATAAAATTAAAGCATAGGTGTATAAAAAGTCATATGTTTTTGTTCCCTGATTTACCTCTGGTATGTGAAATAGAATTTTATTGAATTTTACTTTGCTGTAGCTGAAAAGATTGCAAGTGGATAGATGTATAGCATCTGCTCCAAGAATAACCACCTGGTTTGTTTCACAACAGTTCATAAGATTTGGCCCCCCAAATGTTTAATTTTTATTCTTGCTTTGCTTGTAATTAAAAATGTGCTTTTTAATACAGCCTCCCATAAACATTGTCATTCCATCTCATAAATGTGGCCATTGTCATTCCATTTTCAGTGTCTCCAACCTCTCAGCTTCTGGAACTAAAAGACACACCTCTATTTACACATACAGATGTCTATCTTACAATCCTGGTGTCCGTATTTTGATCACAAGATCACAAGACAGACACACAAATCTCACCCTTCGTCAGTTGGCTAACCTGGATATATGCATTCTGAAATCTGGCAACATTTAACAAGGCTTTTTGAGTTCAAACTTCCAAATGGAAGAAACATTGATAGGTTGACTTGAACTGCCACAGTTTACTTGCATCTTGACCAGTAGTTCTCATGGATCTGTTTTAGTAGGTCCAATGAATGAGAAATTCTAGGGGGAAAGTTTTCCATATTGGCATCGCTCAATAAGATATTCTCCAACACCGATAAAGTAAATCACTTGGGCTATACCAAAGAGAGGAGCAATGACTAGTGCTCTGCAGCCGGCTCCCTTTAGGAAGGCAGAGGGCCCCTCCTTAATCCAAATCTTCCTAAGAGAGAAAACAAAACCCAATATTTCGTTACAAAATCAGCAATAAATTACTAAAATAGATATCACCATTGCTGTGTCCGTATCTTAAAATGTTCACCCTAGGATCTCTCTGCATATCTTTGCCAAAACCCAAACATCCAATTCCTCCTGCAGTTGTAATTCATCTTACTCTCTTAGATTAAATTTTACAAGAGATGGGTATGATTCCAAACTGTTTATGGCAGATTCAATGGTTATCACTCCCATGTAGAAGTCCCCCCCACCCCCCTCCCAAAAAAAAAGCTTGCATGGTAATAGCTCTAACACTTGAAAACTGCTTCTGCATAGGTGGATCTAACAGCATGGAGATTTTGCACAGGAATTCTGCATTCTATCATATGGAATATATCTTGCAAATGTTAGAAGAATGTGCTTAAAGGTAATCAGGTATTCCTAATTGTATGAGAGCTCATAGCTACCTTCACCTGACTGTACAGGATTCTGGGGCAAATACTTTTCACACCCCCACATTTAACATATTTAAAACTATGGCATTTGATTATATTCCAGTTAAACAGTCAAGCAATTCATGGTGCTCTGTGGGTTGTTGCCTTCTTACCTTGCACAATCAATAATTCCATTATAATTTTCTTCATTTCTTCCCTTGCCCATTGATTGAAGACGAGTTTTTATTACTGCAAAACAAAAAGTTAGACAATGAATGTAGGTGAACCTCAAAATGTGTGTCTGCACCTGTTCAGCGCTGCCACTGTATTATCCTGAACGTATCAGTCTTCCCTGCACAGAAAGCCCAAAACAGATGGAGGATACCTTCCAAGATTCACAAGTAACATCCTTTTGCCAGTCTTTTCCTATGGCTATGTATGGATCATGATGAAACTCTGTACAACACAAAGATCAGGAGAGAGAGATTGACACAAAATTTATCTTACCATCACAAGGATTGACGCATACAGCTGCCACAGAACCAGCCATGCAACCAGCAAGAAAAGATCGAAAGAAGGGAGCTCTTTCTTCCAGGCAATCTCGTTCTGTTTTATTCAGATGGGCAAACAGCGGGAAATAGATGACGGAGAATGGAACATCCCTAGAAGACAATTTTTCTTTATTTTCATAAAGGTATATGTATAATTGCCCTGGGGCTGATAAAGGCAAGGGATATGCACCAGGCTTACCTCAGCAAGGTTGCTCCAAGACCTTTGTAGAGGCCTTTAATGCCCTGAGTATGCAGAAGCTCAGCTGCTATCTGAGTGGCAGAGATCTTCATTGGAAAAGAAACAAGTCCTGCATTATATGCTCTAATTGGAACAGGGCTGAGAGACAGAAGCTTGCATCCAGGAGCTGGGCAAGGGACTCTGCTAATAAGCTGCTGAGATGCTGAAAAAAAGTAGAAAATGTGTCAAGCTCATTGGCTTCTGAAAAATCTGATTTTGCCTTCAGCAGAGGCAAATCTGACATACATGCTAAATGTGAATAGCTGGAGGTACAATTCCAGAAATCCTTCCAATCCCTTCTGTCATTGGAATTTGCAAATTCCATTGAAATAGAGCCTCTGCTGGCCACCAGTTTGCTGCAAACCAGAAGAAAACTTATTCTACATGCATAAGGTCCCCCAAAACTGGAAATATATGCAATCAGCGCTCCAAACCATGGGGGTGGGAGAAGGAAGCTCGGTTTCATCTCTTCAGACTTTCCCCCAACGTGTGGGCAAGCAGGGGATGGAGCTAGCAGGGAAGAGGACCTGCTCCATATCATTATTAGTTGCAAACGTGTAATTTAGAACAAGGTTATAGCTTGGGAAAAATGGGGTTCTGCCTCCTATAGCAGACTCTGATTTTTCTAACTGTTTCTGGTCTCTTATTTCACTCTTCAACCATATTTCATGGTCTTGGGGCCAATTCTATTTCTGTCCAAAGTAGATCTTCCTCTACATTATTTTGCCCATGCTGCTGTTGTATCTTGTCTAACTGCATTTCACCTCAGTTGGACAATGTATTCAAATGTTCCTTGCATTTGGCAGACAGGGCCATGCAAAAGGTATTTTTCTGCAGTTGCCAGAATGGCTAGAATACCAGAAACTTGCCTTCTTAATTTAGAATGCTCAACGGACATACTCCTAATGTTCTCAGTCAGAAAGTATAAGCTTCGTTAGGTCTGTCAGTGGCTCAAAAGATACAGTTCTGTAAACACCAGATAGACTTTAATTAGTCCCTGTTCCTGGCTACAAACCACCAGGTTGTTAATGATTCAGGCTATGGCAACTGAAATCAATATGAAACCTAAACCAAGCAGAACATCTCTTGTTCTACAAATAAATGTGTATTGCAATTTATGTATGAGCGTTACACAGAGGCCTTTCAATGTGTGAGCACCCAGTTCTCAGGGCTGAGTCTCGAAAGGGCAGCGCGTGCTGTTACCTAGTCTCCCTGCATCCTGCAGCTGGATTTTCAGCATCTCCATAGGAGTGGTGATAATAACTTGGCAAATTCCAGCACCGCAGCCTGCCATCATCTCCTTAGATAAAGACAGGGCTATCCTGTAATAAAAAGCCAAAGTAATTATAATATATCTTACATAATATCTTATTTATCGTGTATCTTAAAAACTATAATATCTAAGCTTGAAGAGGAGGAAGGGGAAAGGGCTTTGTAAAGGAAAAACACCAACTCTGCACCAATAAACTTTGAAAAATGAATCAAATGAAGCAGAATAAATTATGGCACAAGAATGGGAATGAACACAGTCTAGGAGGCCACAGCTTCTCCTAATGAGTTTAGTTGCATAGACGTTGTTTTGTTTGTCCACACAGGGCTGTAGAAAGGGCTGCTTGCACTCTGTTCCTCTTCTCTCTCCTTTTCTCCCCACTTTTATAATTTGTAATGACCATTCCCAAGCTCAAATTGTTGAAATTATGAAGTTTTCCAAAAGATGTGCTTAGTATAGGCACATTATTCTTATGCCAGTACCTGTTATTTTGCAAAATTCAGTACATTGATTTAGGAAGCAGCAAAGATTAAAGACAGGATAAAGTTAAGGGTTGAGATCGAAAAGCCATGAAGAGAAGCTAGGTGATAAGACTTGCAAGGACTCTACTTGCTGCTCATTTTAAAACTTGTCTACTCAACAAAAATAAGTTTTGTTTGTAATTTCCTGAAGTTTACTTGTTCTCTGCTTGTTTATAATTAGTAATATCACATTTTCCCTATAACTTCTCATTTGCATGATTTCTTTTTTATTTCTTTATTTTTGAATTATTAACATATTAGATAATTATAAATTTATTAAATAAATTATAAACTATTACAAATCATAAATCAAAACAGATTTGAAGCCAGTGTACTTAAAACATTCAAATATACAATGGAATATAAAACATAAAACCTGAAACAGCTTTAAGGTTTTGCATTCAAGTACAGGCATAGATCTTCTGTAAGGTATAAATGAGAGTGCTCTAGCATCTCAAATAACATACCCATCCTTGGCAAGAAGGTGTCTAAAATAGTCGTTAGCAGCCAGTTTGATAGCCTTCTCTGGTGTTACAAGGGTCAGATTCACTGCTGCACCTAAAAATAAACACATGTGTGTTTAATTGAGTCCAAGAAGGGGCTTTTTGTTTTAAAATGTGACCCAAATTAGTAGCAATCTAGTCCAGAAAAAGTTTCAGGTTCTGACTAGTAGTAGCAAAAGCAGGAAGTGAGGAAAGGATAGACACTGCTGCAGAAACCATGACAGAGGGAACCTTGGCCCATGTTGGAAATGCTTCTTAGCCCAAGATATTTCAAGGCAATCCCCTCTTCTTCATGGGCACTGCAGAAATGAATCTACTTAATAAAAAGTAATTTTAAAAACGAAATTGCTTAAAAACTCAAATGCATGATAAATATGCTTTAATTAGTGGTATGTAAGGCCATTTCCTCTGGCAGAGACCCATTATCTCTTAGGAAATGAATAATTAGCCAGTGTGGTGTAGTGGTTAAGAGCATGGGACTGGGACTCAGACGATCTGGGTTCTAGTTCCCGCTCAGCCATGGAGCCAACTGGGTGACCTTGGGCCAGTCACAGACTCTCAGCCCAACCTACCCCACAGGGTGGTTGTTGTTGTGGGGATAAGATGGAGGAGGAGAATGATGTAAGCTGCCTTGAGCCATTTGTTGGAAAAAGGCAGGATATAAATCCACAAATAAATAAAAATAAATAATTACAGCATTGCAACATTAGAAACAGATGCAGAACTCCTCCACGCTTTTGAAGTAACAGTATGCACTATTATTTCAGTCCTCTATTAGTAGCCTTAAGACACATTTTCCATCACATGGGAAATGTTTACCCATGACCCTGCTATGCTGATGAGGCCGATCTCATTTGCCACAAAATCAGGAGTCTTGGCAGTAAACGGAAAAGAGATGGCAGCCTAGAGGCAATCTCGAAACTTAAGTTTGTGAGCTGAGACGCTCCGCTTGTCACCGGTGTCCGACTGCTACCTTCCAAAGCTGGCAGCAAATCTGAAGCAGCCAATGTATTGCACTTTGCTTCTTCTGTTTTAAGCAGCCAAGCTTTGAATGGCTAAAAGCCATGTGGCCCTGCTACCTAGCAAAAGTGTTTTAGGGCTGCAATTGAAATCTAGAAGCCTCATTTTCCAGGATGGGAAACACTACAATCAAAGGCTGGCCCAAACATCTCCTCATCCTCTTCTTGCCCATACAGCTCCCCACCTATTCTGTACATTTGCTTGAGGATCCCTCTACCCCCTACAGCAGATTTGGGGCATACAGATGGGGTGTTGGGGAGGGCGAGGATTTCATACCAGCATGGATTTCATTTACTGTGAGAATACAATCAAGAGTTTAAGTCAAACCAAACACCGTCATTACTGATATCTGCTGTCAAGTCACCTCTGGTTTATGGAAACCCTCTGAAAGGAAGTTAGGGGAGCTGAAGGCAGAAGATGAAAGGGAAGACCAAATATGAGACAAATTAACTACATAAAGGAAGCCACAGCCTTGAACTTGGAAAGGCTGAATGGAGCAGTCATGGAGAGGACATTTTGGAGGACTTTTATTCATAGGGTTGCCTTAAGTCAGAGTAGACTTGACACACACAACATCAGGAATGGACCCCACCCCCAGAATGTCCTGCCCAAGGCAGCCCTGCTCAGTTCTTGTAGACTCAGGGCTGTGGCTTCCTTTATGGAGCCAATCCATCTCACATTTGGTCTCCCTTTTCTTCTTCCACCTTCAGCTTTCCCTAGCATAATATTTGTGTGTGTGTTTGGGAAACTTACCTCTGTACATGCCAAAATACCCCTCTGAACGAAGCGTTTTAATTAGGCAATCCAACCTGATCAAGACACAACAATACACACAGTGTGTGAATTTCTGGATACTTTGAGTAATTCTAGATACTGTTTTAGTAATAATCTTTCATTGCTATCCATCAATATTTATTCTGAATGCATTTTAAAAAATTAATCAGAAAGAATTTAGAAAACCACATTACCACAGCAAAACTGAAACACAGCATATGAAATGTTTGTGTCCCAGACAACAAAAAGGCTTAGTTTTCAACAAACTTGTTATTTGTGTTCCCCATCCACCCACACATAATTATTTAATGATAGATGTAATGTTCCTTATATAAGAAAACCACTCCATTATCACTGATGGATAGGTTGTTGTGTAATCTGAACTCAGGCCACCTTATTTTGGGGAATGAACCAAACTGACAATCCCTGATTTATTCTAGGGACTTTTGTACCACAAGGGGTTCTTGTGTCATCTGAAGCCAGGGCAGTAATTTAATTATGGATTGAGGAATTAGAGAGGATAGCAGCCTTGCTGGACAGCTCACTATCCAAGTTAATTAACTCATATGCAGAACACATCATGAGAAAGGCGGGGCTAGATGAATCACAAGTTGGAATTAAGATTGCTGGGAGAAATATCAACAACCTCAGATATGCAGATGATAGCACTCTAATGGCAGAAAGTGAAGAGGAACTAAAGAGCCTCTTGATGCAGGTGAAGGAGGAGAGTGCAAAAGTTGGCTTGAAACTCAACATTAAGAAAACTACGATCATGGCATCCGGTACTCTCACTTCCTGGCAAATAGATGGGGAAGAAATGGAGGTAGTGACAGATTTTATTTTCCTGGGCTCCAAGATCACCTCAGACAGGGACTGCAGCCAAGAAATTAAAAGACGTTTGCTCCTGGGGAGGAAAGCTATGGCAAATCTAGACAGCATACTAAAAAGCAGAGACATCACCATGCCAACAAAAGTGTGTATAGTCAAGGCTATGGTTTTCCCAGTTGCAATGTATGGCTGTGAAAGTTGGACCATAAGGAAGGCTGAGCACCAAAGAATTGAGTCCTTTGAATTGTGGTGCTGGAGAAGGTGATCAAACCAGTCAGTCCTAGAGGCGATCAACCCTGACTGCTCTTTAGAAGACCAGATACTGAAGATGAAACTCAAATACTTTGGCCACCTAATGAGAAGAAAGGACTCACTGGAGAAGAGCCTATGCTGGGAACAATTGACGGCAAAAGAAGAAGAGAATGGCAGAGGATGAGGTGGCTAGATGGAGTCACTGAAGCAGTTGGTGTGATCTTAAGTGGACTCTGCAGGATGGTGGAGGACAGGAAGGCCTGGAGGAATGTTGTCCATGGGGTTGTAATGGGTTGGACATGACTTCACAACTAGCAACAACAACAAGAAGCAAAACAGGGCTGGAAAACCCGAGGCCTAGGAACCAAATCTTCTGAGGCCACAGCTGCCCCTCCTGAGTTCTCCTGTTGATCTCCTCCTTTACAAAACCTAATGACACATTAAAAATAACATTTGGGCCAATAAAGTCCCAAATGTTTGGGCATTTCCCAGTTTTGCACAGTTCCCCTTCCCCTGCATCTAAAATTTTGAAGTACTTTTCCTATGGCTTAATTATGAATGGCAGGAGCTTTAGTCTATAACATACCAGTATTTTTGGCCCCCTCCCAGTTGCCCTCATCCTGCCACTCCTGGCATGCAGTCCCTTGCAGCTCTCTAAAATGGAACTGGGCCCTCAAGCAGAGCTCAAACATGAAGACATGTGAAGAGCAACATAACTTTTGAGCCTACTAACTCTATAATGGGGTTTTAGAGCATAATATCTCTGGCATAAGGGCACAATCCTATGCGTGTATAGACAGGAAAAAAATCCTAGAACATCCAATATACACTGGGAGCTCTAAGTTTCTTTCAGTCTAAGGACACATATGGTTGTACCTTCAGTTATTCATTTGCAAAGGTCACTTACATGCTTTTGTAGATTTGCTGTCCACTTCTCTGATTCTGTAGCCTGGTTTTAACCAGGTCAATTGGAAATATACATGTAACTCCAATGATCCCAGCAACTCCTCCATTGATAAGTTTAGCAGGCAAACTGAACAAGAGAAAATATAACTCAATTGTATGCAAATGAGAATTTTCCAAATTCTTCTCCATTATTCAGAAATTCAACTTTGCAATTCAATGATTTCCCCTTTTCTTGAGGCTGGCCACTGGCTGTTTGATACTTTTAGCAAAATTAAGCTTTTAGAGCCACTTTGTATGTCATAATGATACATTGCTTCACACATTCTGAAACAACTTGCCTGAACTTGGCAATGGCCTGGATGAGGGCCAACAAACTGAGACTCAATCCAGACATGACGGAGGTGCTCTTAGTGGGTGGTATTCACCCTGTTCTGGATGGGGTTGCATTCTCCCTAAAGGACAAGGTTTGTAGTTTGGGGTGCTCCTCGATCCAAAACTGTCACTTGAGTCACAAGTGGACTTAGTGGCACGGAGCACCTTCTATCAGCTTAAAGTGATATACGTATCAACTATGACAGATAAAGCCTAGCTACAGTAATTCAAGCTCTGGTAACCTCTTTGGTTTATGGCAATGCACTGTACATGGGGATGCCTTTGAGAACTGTTCCAAAACACGGCAGCAAAATTGTTAATGGAGACCGGTTTATTAAGCCATTCGTCTTCCAGTTGGTTGCCTGCTGAAGTCCAGGCCCGATTCAGAATGCTAGTATTAACATTCAAAGCGCTAAATGGCTTGGGGCCGGGCAATCTGAAGGAACGCCTTGCCCCATATCTACTTCCCTGGACCGTAAGGTCTTCTTCAGGGGCTCTTCTCTGGGACCCTCCTCCAAAGGAAGTAAGGAGGCGGCTACCAGGAAGGGCCTTCTTAGTTGTGGCACTCTGGCTATGGAATGAACTCCTCAGAGAGGTGTGCCTGGTGCCTACTCTTTATTCTTTTCAGTGCCAGGTGAGAATCTTTTTATTCTCCCAGTATTTTAACAGCTAACCTTTAAACTTTTATACTGCATTTTATCATTCACCACTGCTATACCTCTGTGCCAATTCACTTGCAACTTCTGAGGTCTTATTGTTTTATGTCATTTTTGTTGCTTATTTTAACTCCATTAAACCCCCAGAGAGCTTTGGCTATTGGGTGGTATAAAAATGAAATAAACAAACTGGATGCTCCTTAATATTATGCCCATTTATTAGGCTTTAATAGAAGTACATCCCACAATAAGTTACCCATTAGCTATAACTCCTATAGTACAGTCATATCATAATTTGCATCTTTTGATTGTTTCATAGGAATACCTCTCACCTTATGTTTATAGTTAAGTCTCCATAATATCTCTTCCCTTACCTAGTCATCTCCCTTCAATCCACTCAAAACCATGCCACTGGTTCCCTTTGGATCTCTCATTCTGCCACTGTGTAGGAGCACTAGTTAGTAAAAAGATGAGATAGCTACCCTGCCATCTTTCAGACCAGATGCAATAACTCTTTGTAAGCATGCATACCTTTGGTTATAATGTGATATAAATGTTCTTGAATACTTTACAATTTAATGTATTCTTAAGAAATTTGACCATTATTATAACAATCCTGAAATGGTACCCCACACTTAAAAAAACTTGTTCAGCACTCCCTGTATCCCTTATTTTAAACCCATCTTCTCTCTCACAATACCTATTGGTACATTGCTAGCCTAAAAGTTATTTTTCTAAAAAGTATGCAATTTTATAGGATTTGTTTTGTAATTTGTTCTCTAAATCTGTTAAAAGATTTCCCCAGCATATACACTGATGCTTGCTATGCTTTTAAAATATGAACAAGACACATACCTAATCTGTTTCTCAGCCATTTTCTCCGGGATCACAAAAGGAAAAGTGTTCCAAGTGCCTTTTGGTCAGTAGTAATAAAAGCTGCCAATAGTAAGAAGTTGGTTCTTCAAGGAGACAATTCTGTCTAATCCCTGCAGAGTAAATTGAAGCTTTAAACTCTGTCAGTTGTACTATAAATAATCCAAAGTTATCTCATTGGCTGTTTTAACATGCAAGCATTTCAAGCAGCTCACAGCAGCTCAAATTCATATGACAAGGCAGAATCCCCGCTCACCTCTACTCTTACATGAAGTGTCATCATCTGATATTAATACCTACATGATTAATCTATGCCATAAAAAAGGTGCAACTGAAATGTATTACTTTTGATGTAGGAATGACTTTGAAATTTTATGGAAGATGACACCTCTTTAGCAGGACAAGAGGAAAGGAAACATTACATAAACAATTTTAACTATTTTTTCAATACCACACATGAAAACACAAGTTGGCCTGCAAGCTTAAGCAGTTATGGGTAATAATGAATATATTCTACTGAACTTTAGCAGAACTTGTCCATAAATTTATTTATTTATTAAAACATTTTTATGCCGCCCCATTCGCCAAAGCCTTGGGGCGGCTTACAACAATAGGTTAAATCATCATAAATAACATTTTAAAATATATACATTAAAATAAAATACAAATATACAATATAAAATAAATAAGCACTACATTATGCAACTTCAAGGAAAAAAAACTTTCCATATTCCAGTTCAATGAATGGGCAGATGGTGGCAACATTAACCTGTTAAAGCCCTCACTAGCTACAAAGAGGAAAATAATACCCTTAATACTTCTTGGGTCTATTCACTCTGGGAGCTTTAAGGCTTTTTCTGTCTAAGCATACCAGATATTATGCAAATACTTTTGGTCTAGTCCTGTTTTCTCTACTTTACCTACCAGAAATAACAAAAGATGTAGGTTGTGCATCTTGACACGCTTGATGAAATGTCTCAAACCAATGCCAGTATCACATGACCTATCAATTAGTCACTAGGAATTCCCAGTGCCCATGGTGAGACAGAAACACGTGGAGCCTCTTTAAATGAGCAAATGACCAACAATGACAGCCACTATGATCACAGAGTTTCCACTGCAGGCATTAGAGGAGGGTGCTTTGCACCAAGACTGAGATATTATTAGCCTGCAGTCCGGTAAGTTGCCTATAAATCCTACAGAGAAGTTCCAGCTGCAGTATTTGAATTTTACCCTGGGTCTTTACAATTGTACATATTTAAGGAGTTTTACTGAAAAAGAGACAGAATGACAGTCAGGCTTTACTTTTTCCTGTGTATAATTACCCAAATTGCTGTTTCCCATGGAAAATAATGACTGGTATGCCATGAAGCCATTTGTTAGCAGATCAGAAAGGGATACCAAAAAGGAACTGATGGGGCGGGGGGGGGGGTCAAATGAAGCAGAATACGAGGTATACCAAGGATGTCCTGGGCAGTATCCAAGACAAAGCTATTTCTGGACCACTATCAACTGAGACCATTTCAAATGCGTGTCAATTTCTTTCCTCCCAACAAAGAGGAGTGGATGGGAGGAGCAGGCACAAAAGTACCAGGAATTGGTTGTTAGCTTCTAGCAAGTCTCTTTTCTCTGCAGTGTTGTCAGTTGGCTTGCAGCTGGGAAAGCAACAGAAGAAGCCTTGAGCAGGGTGCAGCTTGGTGCAATGATAGCATAATCTAGCATTTCCCATTTTTTTTTACTCTGCAAAGCTCTGTTTGCAAGCCTAGTCCATTCTAAGGTTTCTGCCTTTTTCTGGCATGTCTCCTAACAGTTACATGTCTGGCAACAACTGTACAGATCAATACCCCAGTACAGAGCCTTCATGACAGTAAAGGATACACTTGCTACATTTCTGCATTTTTTGTTTGTTTTTGGTGGCTGGTGAAAAGAATTGCCCAGGCCTTTTAATGCTGCATTTCATTCTATGCTGGTTTTAAAAACCTTTCAGGCTACAGTATCCTATACTCACTTATCTAAGAGTAAGTCCAACTGATCTCTTGAGGCTTACTCTGGACGAACCAGAGTACTGTGGGTGAACTTTAAGATCTTGGCTGCAATGCTGCTTTTTGTTGTGAGTAACTGCTCCATTGCTATAGGATTAGGGTGTTAATCCTTCCCCAACCACAGGTAGGGCTGGAAATATTTCTGTCTGAAACCATGTAGAGCAACTGCTGGTTCACATTGACAATACTGGGCAAAATGGATTAATGGCCTGGGTGCCACTTGCTATGTTTGAAAGCTATTCTGGGAGGCTTGCGGGCTGGCATGCAGGGTAAGGCAACCTCAAACAAACAAACAAACAAACCAACAAACAAAGTCAAGCAAATGTAGGGGAAGATAACAGCCACTGAATGGAGAGAAGAAGCGTACAAGCTGATACAAGTTTGTCTCCCAGCAATGGAGGCTGGCACCAGCTGTGCCCCATTACCCTGGATTCCACTTTACTTCCCATATAACAGATGAAGCAAATAAAAGACACCCAGAAAGATACCATCTAGCCTCTGTCACAGCTGTAATGCATCTAACAACTGCCTTCATTCCCTCCAACAGGAGACAATAGGGACGACTTGCAGTCAACCCCCCACGCCCCCAAGCAGCGACAAGTAAGGCCACTGCATTTTTACTGAGTGTGGTTCTTCTCCTTTCACAGCTGCCTGCATGATATAATAAAATTAAACAGGTGCCACTTTTCCACCCACGCATAGCTATACGTAACGACAGGCACAAATTCACTCAAGGCATTTCTGCTTGTCATTTAAAACAGTTAAAAGGTACAGGTGCCCTAGTGAGGAAAATGAAGAACTAAGCCAGCTGGGCACAAGCCCTGTGCCCATAAATATTAGCAGCCCTGGCATGCTTTGGCACGGATCTCTTGCAAGGAAAAGGGGGCGGTTGAAACGAAGTAGGACTCGAGCGGCGCCTGTGAAAGACAAGTTGCTCTTTTCCCTCAGGTCAACGGTCGGCCAACGACTCTTGGTTTCAAAGCCCCGGATCCGATGCCGTTCCAACTCTGGCGAGCTTCCCCAGCGCTTTACTCACCCAGTTGCCGCCAGCGAAGCGGCTCTTCCATCGACTCGCAAAGCAGCAAGAATCCCTTCGCGCCGGCCTCTCGCCTCTAGCGGAGGCGCGCTGGGATTGGCCGCGGCTGCTCCCGCTCACCCAATGACAGGGACGGACCGGGCTCGGTCGCTTTCCCCGGGAGGCTCGCTCGGAGCGCGGCGGGGAGCAGCTGGCGAGGGTCTCCGCTAGAAGTACTGAGAGAGAAAGAAATCGCCCGTTCACAGTGGACCCCTGTTTCCTTTCAAGGCACCTTTCTCTGCATTTAATAGATTTGCCTTTTGTACAATTCTAGGATTGTCCAGCTGTGAATCTTGGATTATTATAATTTTGGTCTGGTGACCCAGCTCGACCACCTTTTGCTTTTCTTAGGGCGCAATCCTATGAATATTTAGATAGGAAAAGGAGGATTATAGTTCTCAGAATGACCCAGCCAGTGTAGGATTGCGCCTTTAATGCTCTCTTTTCTGTACTGGCAGCCACATCCCACCTCGTCTTCACGCTCAGTCCTTACTGTAGGCAGCAGCCCGCAGTGCTGCGCTCTTTCCCTTTTCGCGCCCGTTCCTTCGAGTTCGCTCTCACAGAGTGTGCAGGAAACAGCAAGCATAGAAGGTTTTCACCTTAGCAGTAGCTCATACACTGACAGGCAAGGGGACTATGCAACATGGACCTCTGCCTGAGATAGTCTGGAAGGAAAGGTGTGAATTACATCATCTTCTCTGAAGCCGGTGGAAGAGGAGCAGGGTATTCCCTCCTCGTGCAGATATTAGCAGCCTCAGCTATTCCAGGAGGAAAGAGTCAAAGGGCAGCACACAGCGGGTGTTTCAAAGTCCTAGGAGTGATGCTAGTTACCGAAAAGATCCTGGGCTCAGGCACACTGGACTCCCGCGCCCCGAAAAAAAAGAGGAAAAAAACATTCCAGTAGACTAATTTACAAATGCTCTGAAGTCGTTATCTTTAAAGGATACGGGACAGCCCTGTCCTAAGGATAGCCCTGTTTTTAAAAAAGAATACAGTGGTTCCTTGGCTCACGAACTTAATGCGTTCCAGGACTCTGGTCGTGACCCAAACTGGTCGTGAGCCAAGTCAAAATTTCCCATAAGGGTCAATGTAAATAAGGTTAATCCGTTCTGCAACTATTTTTTTTACTCACAAAAATTTGAAGCAAAGTGGCAAAGAACAACAAAGATCGTGACCATCTCCCCCCCCCCCAGCAATCGTGCACGCGCAGGGGGGGAGGCAGGCGCTGGTGTGAGTGGGGAGAGGTGGCCGTGGGCGCGAGCCTGCTCGGGCAGGAAACATGGGCACAACTGGGGCCATCTCCCCTCCCCCCAGCATGACCATGATCATGATCACGCCCATGCAGGGGAGGTGGGCGCACTTGCAATCTTCACCCAATGCAGAGTTCATGACCTGCGGCAAATTTTTTAATGAAATTTCTGTTTGCGACCCAATTTGGTCATGAACTGAAGCGCTCCTGTTCCTGTATATGGACAGGAGAGTGGGCAGAGAGAATGCTAGGGATACCCCACTGGGGTGGGTGGGAGAGTCCAGGACAGAAAGATTTCTTTTGATACACCTTTGTTTTGGTGTTTCACACAGAGCAGGACAGCCAGTCATGGATCATTTTGCAACATGTATTTGTTCTGTTTAAGTATTAACTTGTCAGTGATGATAGCCAAGGCAGGCAGGCAGGCAGGCAGGCCAGCCCCTGGTTCTGATTTAAAGGCTGCAGCCAAACAAAAACTGTCCTTTTCTTTCTTGCTATCTAGGCACAATCCTGGAAGCTATAGCATATTGTTTTAAAGCTGATAGAATTAGAACTGGAAATGAGACTGCAGCTTGTCCAGCCCAACTTTCCTGATAAATGCAGGCTTTATTAACTGCAGACAGATGGCAGTTCAGCCTCTGTGTGAACGGAGGGGAACCCACCTTTTCCTGAGGCAGTCCCTTCCACTGCTGTGCAGTTCACAATGTAAGGAAGTTTCTCCTAATGTTTGTCTCATGCCCGCTTCACTGCAATTTTCATCCACTGGTTCTAATCATGTCTTCTTGAGCAGCAGAAAACAATTCTTCTCCATTTTCTGTACAAGACCTTTCAGATAGTTCCCCTTTTCAAGTTAAGCAGTTCTTCCAACATTCATCATAGGTCTTTGTTTCCATCTCCCTTACCATCCTGCTCTACTTTGTCAGTGTCTTTCTTAACATGCACCGAGAAATGTTCTGACTAAATGGGGTCTAACAAATGCAAACCAGAGTGCAAGAGCTTGACTTACCATGAAGATTATGCTTCAGTTTAACATCCCCATCAAACTGGTGCCTCATATTCACCTTGGTATCTACATCCAGAAAAGGGGTCCCAAACCATTTTGAAATTTGAAAACCTGCTGTGAACACCACTACAGAATGTCTAATCAGTGAATCACCACATTGGTGCATCTATAGATTTTTGGATCCATTTTATTCAGCAAAAAATTGTTTTGTGTCTATTGAACACCATTGTTTCTCTTTAATAAGGGACTGTCTAATTCAAGTAGTTGCTGGCTGTGCAATTCAGCAAATGCTTCTTTAGATATATGTTTTGATGATGGCTTGCAGTAGTTATGTCTTTTTTAGAGGATGCTATTACACAGATAAATTTTGTACTGGAACAGTTTTTAATATGCACTGATGTACATACCCTTTTAATTTTACCTGTTTTATGGAAATTAACATATGGTTAATATAAATAGGCAGCTAAAATATCAATATTTTAACCCTAGAAATATACAGTGGATTTAGGTGGCATATGACAGCATGTTCAAGCAGGTATTTATTTGGATATTTGGACCATTTTTGTTGAAGGCTTTGTAATAATTGCTAGGAAGCTGTGTGCATTTCATTTCTATTCATTGTTATGGAATTTATACAGGTGGATGTCTATATATTAAAACATGGGGAATATGGGTGCCCATGAACTAGATTCTTTTCATATGTATTGCTACAAACAAGTTTTCCTCATTGTTTAGTAATGCCTTTGATCTTTTTGTACCCAGGCATAAGACTTTACATTTTGACATTTGCATGTAACAGAATTTCATCTTGTTAAGTCTGATCCAGTATTTCAGCTTTTGAATCTTGATTCTGTCTTCTTTGGTACAAGCTATTATTCCTAGCTTGGTGTCATGTGCAAACACTTTGATAAATATCTTTTCTGCATCTTTATCCATGCAACTTATTAAAAAGCTGAGACTTAGGCAGGGCCCTTTAATGAGCAGTCATTGAATACAGCAACTCGACTCTTGATCCTCTGAATGATAGCAATGTCCACGTTTCATCTTACCATCTTCTCAACAAGGAAAGTTCTGTCAGATTCTTTGCTTATGTCAGGATTTAATGTTTCTATGGTACTTTCATGGTTTATCAGACCAGCGACTTTATAAAAAACAAAGCAAAACCGGATATGGTTGGTCCAGTCCAAGTTAGAATTTGTGGTCATTTTCATTTGTAAGAGTACAATCCTGTAGGCGGCCCATAACTCTATGAGCTCAGAAGGTTATAGGCATCCAACTGAGCACAGAGGCAAAAATCACCTCCATGCTTCCCCCACCTTCAAAACCATTTAGTAATCTGATTTCGGGCATCTAAATGTTTTCCCCTCCTCACATTTCCATACTTTTTCTTGATTATAAATGCCCCTTTCATTGCATATACCACTCTTTTGAGCCCAAAGAACAAGAGGCAGCCAGCTGAGGTTCCTGAAAAACCAGTGCCGCAATATTTGACAAATCTCTATTAGGAAAATAGTTAAGTAGTGAAGAAAAACTATACATCATTTAAGCCTGCAGAATAATGATAAAAGCAGAAAACTTCCACCTTGACCAGACTGAAATGATGTTGCAAAAACAGTAAAATGAAGGGGAAAAAACACTGGTTCATTATCACTTTGGAATTACCGGAAGACAACCTAATAGCACAATGGCAATGGCTTCCCCCTCTAAGACACCACTGCCTTCTATCAAAGAACACCATGGATATACTTGGGAAAGGAAGCTAGCAGATGTAGCGTGTGTCAGAATGCCGGCTAGCAAAAAGGGCCAATTCCCAATTTTATTTCAGATTATTTTTATTAGATTTCTGCACCAACTTTAGCAGAGAAAGGGTGATAAAAAATGCATCCAGAAAGAGCAGGCCATACTAGAACATATTTCATTAACAGAACATTGCTTAACAACATTTACAGCCAGGGGAAATGACTACATGGTGAATGTCCCGATTTCCCATGGTAACAACTAGATGCACTAATGTCAGATATCAGGCACACTGGGGAAGGAGAGCTTTTATTTACACTTCTATGACCATTTTAAGAGTTAATGAGGTGTTTAGCCCAGACTCTAAAATATAGGCCTTAAAAGGTGGAAATAACAGCTTTTTGACATCTATTGCAATAAAAAACATTTGTTCACATAAAAGAAGTGCTTCCACCATTAGAGCTGCAGAAGAGGCATAGCTATTTGGTGGTGCCGTGTCTGTCAGGTCTTGCCTGATTCCTGCAGGCTTGCCAGGAGTGGTCAGACAGAGTTCTCCAACAGATTTGAGACATCACTCAGGGAAGACAGTGGAAGGCCTGAAACTCAGTACAGTCATTCCCATTGTTAGTGAAAATGCCCATATTTACACAGAGCACATGATCCCAGAGAAGAACATCTATTAGATGCATAATGTACCCAAGGCTATGCAAGGGACAAAATTTAGACATTTCTGCTCCAGGTAAGGGCTTATTAAATGTATTTTAAAAGGTCCGCAATTGGACCTACCTCCTCAAAGTATGGCACTGCTTGGCAAGTTTGCAGGGTGACAGTGTTGAGACAGATCATAAACTCCAGGATTGGTAGCATGTGGAGAGCTGCTTGCCCAGCAGCAATAAAAACCAAAAACAGCAAAGCCATTTCTGGATAGTGCAGATAGTTTTGAATATGCTCTGAATATGAAGAGTCCTTCCTGAGGAGCTTGAAAGATTTAGAAGCCCCTGCACATCTTTAGATATAGCAGCCAAAAGAACCCCAAATGTATATTTTTTCTGTCCTTGTTGCAAAGGTTGTGAAGAATTTCTAATTCTTCCAAGCTCCTATGGAAGAGTCCTGGACTGCAAAACACATGGAGCACAGTAAACCATTCACATAATTCAGCACCTGAGTTTGTTCTTTTTGCAGTTTGCATTTTGGAGGTGCTGTTTTCGTCTCTGTTCATCAGCAGCAATGAAGACACATGGGAGCATCTCACTGCACTCTACTTTTCCTACATACTGAAGTCTGACGCTTCTACCGGGTCCCTACAGTCAGCATTTCTCACATTAGTCCCCTCACTGTGCAATTCTATGGCTTCCTGACAGCCTTTGGGAGTGCGGGGGGGGGGGGGGGGGGGGGGAGGTCATAGGATTCTTCAGAGCCCCAGCCCCAAAAACCTATAATTTCAGAGCTGGTCTATCCCTTGACAACCTGAGTGGAAAGATCTGTGCTAGATGCATCCACACTGAGGTTGCAACTAGGTCTCAGAGGGGGGAAAGGGGGCAAGCAGGAGGGCAGAGAGAGGAAGAGATTGGAACTGCAGAGTTACTCTGATTCCAATTGGTGGTGAGGCTCTTTTCCTTCTCCACTCTAACATCAAATCCAGACAGCCATTTGCTGCCACCTCACCTCACACCTTGTATTGGATGCTGCTAAGCCTTTGAGTCAAAGGCTTATGAGCATCAGGCACAGGTGTGATGGGGCTGCACCCTTAGGAAAAGACTGCCTTTCTAGTAGAGTTGGGCAATAAAATGGTAATGCCAGGCTTTGGATGCAGCAGCAGCAACCCAAATAAAAGGCAGGACTCCAAAGGGACACCTGGCTATCTCAGCCCTTAGCCCAGTTCTTGGTCTAGAAAAGTTAAAGAGAAACTGATTCTTGGCCATACTCTAAACTGCTCTTACAATTTCAGATGACTTGAAAGTCACCTGAAGTGCCAATTTGCAAGCAACTTAGGAGAAGGCATCCAAAACAGACTGATCACATGCTCACTGATTGCATACTGTTAGTAACTGATCACTAAAAAAATGCAAAGTTTAAGAAAGGGATAGACAAAGCTAAAAAAAATTGCTGATATTCAGTGTCTTTCAGATATAATTCAGAATTGAAGGAATCATCTCCCACACACCCCAAAATATGATTATTAGCAATGATCTCTAACATGGTGAGATTGGAAGGCTACAGCTATGGAGTTTCCAAAAGGCACTGATAGCCTGAATACATGCTGCTTTATGGAAGAAGCAAATAATCCAGAAAAACACACCTGTGCTGCCATTGCATGCTTGCCTTGGAATTCCAAGCACATGCTTTTATTACTTCTGGAAAGGAGATGACCCCAGGACAACTATAACCACTACATGCATAGAAGCAAAACAGTGGGATGTAGGGGAGTGAGAATTCACTAGTAGGGAATATAATTCAATTCCAATATTGATTTAAAAAACCCCTACTTGTCGAACTGGCATTCATCCTTGTTTCCAAAAAGGCACTTAGAGGTAAAGAAACACCCAAGCAACAGGCACTGACATTTGGGAAGCAAGACAGGTTCCTCTAAGTTTATCTACTCTGGTGGAGTCAGTGAAGAAAGAGGCAAAAGCCAAAATTGCCATCGCTACCCGAAGGTCAGATGCAGAAAATAATGGCACGTGTGTGTAAGCGGATGTCCCCGCTGCTCCAGTGACACTAGCAGCAGGCGTGGGCACTGCCCGATCTGTCTAGGTGGATACCACATCTCCACCCTGCGTGTGCGGCCCGAAGCGCAGTTATCAGCACAGGCCAGCAGGCAAGGGTGAGGTCTGCAAAGGACAAAGCCATTGCATAGAAGAATGAAAGGCTAATCTGAGAGTGACTTGCAGTCATTTCTGGCCTGGAGCTATCCATGTGCAGCTTTGACATATTTCATTTTCTGATCAGTGTAGTTCCCCCTGCCAGTGATAAACGCAACTGACAGAATGGAGCAGAATAAGAGCTCTTTAACCTGTATTTAGGGCATCAAGCTTTCTGTTTGTCTTTTGAGAATTGCTGAGCTTCTGATGGGGATGGCCTGTTTCCTAACATTAGTCAAACAGAAGAGCAAGGAAAAAAGTTGGGAAGCAACAAAAGAACAAGTGTCCTTTTCTCAGTTTGAACAGGTTTTCTGTTCCCCTAATTTCCCTCTTCAATAAAAATCCTAGGAATGTAATCACTTTTCAAAGGCTAACTAGCATAATTTTCCACTGAATAGGAAAAATGAATTTTAAAGTATTTTTAATATTGCTGAAAATGTTTGAACAAATCATGCCCCCACCCAGCCCTATACTGTTTTTCAGCTGTTTATGATCAACTCAATCTGCAAATCCCAGGTGAGAACTACTTACAGTGCAAGCAAGTCTGCTTCCCAAACAGAACAAGGGCTTTATTCAGCTATTCAGACCCATGGCAGTAAATTTCATATTGTACAGGATGAGCTGGTGCCCCAGGAGCCATTAGCACCAGCGGCCACTTGTGTGAGCAGGGTGAATTGAGCATATGATGAGTCTGCTTCACAGGCAGACCTCATTGTCTAAAATAACATGATGGATCCAAATGTCTGAACTGGGACAATGAGAGATACAAAGGCATAGCTCAAGACTCTTGGGAGAGACGGGCAATGCATGCATTCATGTTTGGAAAGGAACGAAAATGCTACACACACCTTGGGACTTCTCACTCTGACACACACACATACACACTTGGGTGCACATTACCCTTCAAATTGGGCCCTGCTACAGAAGGCTTTCCCTGAGGTCTCATATGCTTTTAATATGTTTAGCTGGAACAATGCGCATGGAGCACATTATGCCTTTCTTTTGAGAAAAAATGCTCTGCTAAATGTTCTTTTAGATGGGTCATTCCCACTTGAATCAAAATATTACAACTGAATCATAAAACGAAGAACAGAACTTGTTTCCTGAGTTCTCATTTCTAAACGAACAGCTTCCCAGAAAACTGACTGGACAGAAAGGATCCAAAGGGTGCACCTCTCTTTCAAGTCAATGGCAACATCCCATTGAGCGCAATGTACTAGGATTGCACCATATGCCAATTTCCTTCTGGCAAGCTGAATTAATTCCATCTGATTATTTTTCAAGGACTATTTTAGCAGAAATAAATAGAAGCAGTACAAATCACAGAGGCAAAGTGTAAACATACTCCTGAGGTATTTCAAGCATACAGTGTTATTCCTAGAACTTTTACGCAGCTTAGACAGTGACAGCATGACCTAGTTAGAATGCTCTGCATTAAACTGAGCTCTGTTTTTCAGGAAGAATGAACAGAAGTGGAAGGCATAAAAAATGCCACTTTGCTTGTTCTAAATCTTGACCACATTCTATTATTCAGAAGTGTAAGGGCTGGATCTCCTGAAAGGTCACTGCATTTTGGCAAGAAGGTCCTGGTCTTGAATTAGCATCTGTGATAATACAGGTCCTGTAAATGCAGAGTCCCACCAGAGCGAGCAGCCTCTGTTCAAGTACTGAGTCTAGAACAGGGATAAAGCAAAGCAGAGCCAGCAGAAAACATTTTACTGCCAGAGGCCATGGACACTGGCCAGGTTGGAAATTTAGTCTTGCTGCCAATGGCCAGCAGAGTAGGGCAGGCCACATGGTCACATCCAGTGCTCCTTCAACATTTTGCTACAGTTCCCCGCCTCCTAACATGTGCTCCCTGCTTCACTTGGCCTAATGGCAGGGCTGAAGCAAAGGAAGGCCATTTGACCTCTACTTTAAAAACGATTCACACTCTGGCAGCTGGGTTGGCTGGTGCTTTTTACTGTGCTACAGGTGGGGGAAAAGCCATAGCATATGCTACTTTAAACCCCTTAGTTCCATGCCCTTTCCTCTAATCTCTTCAGTCTGTTTCAAGGGATCACTTTTTAGCCAAATAAATGTACAGTTCTACATAATTCCAGCATCTTTAGTGAAGGCTGCTGTGTTAAACTTGGTTACACCAGTGTCCCAGTCACTGTCCCTGTGATGTCATTACTGACAAGGAACCCATTTCCTTCCTGCCTGCAAAGCTTAGTGCTCCTTTTTTCCTATTTTTTGTTTTGTTTTTAGGTTCAAAGAACAGCAAAGTTATTTTGCTACCTCTGCACCTGCCTGTCATTTCAAGAGTGTTTCCTTAAATATAAAGAATGAACTGTGGACTCTCAGTAATTTCAGCGAAGGAGTTAAGCACATGCTTTACTTTGGCCAGGTTATGCTAGTTGGTTACTTCTTCCTCTGCTGTGCCAAGCTAATGTGGAAGTGCTTGTGTAATGAATAAGCCATTGTGAACAGCAGTGTGGTGCTCACTGCAGCAAGCCTATAATCCTCATCCACTCGTGGTACAAACCAAAGCACACTTAGTGCACAATACATTTCGTGGAATAGAGGAACTTATTTCTGAATAAGTACGCTTAGAATTGTGCTGCACCAGTGTGGCAAACGCTATTTCTTCCCACTGGGTTTTGGTGGATTATCACACTGGGCATACTCTATAGAAGGAATACGGTTTCTTTGACTATGCACAAAGGACTTTTCTTTGTTTGGAGAAGAAAATGGAGGCAAGTGGCACAAAGTAATGTTTATTGGGGAAGAAACAACAGTCAAGGAATCCAAGGTATTTTGAAGGAGAATAAGTTGCTCTTAAGGGACAAGCTAATTTAAAGGGAGATTGAGGGGAGAGAGAGAGAATGAGAGAGAGAGAGACCACCTTCAGAAACATGGCTGCATAGGTGTCACAACAGGTCCTTGTACCTGATAAACTCTGTTTTGCACCCACTGCTTTAACTGGGCTCCGCTGATGGAGAGCCATCCCACCACTGCTTTATCTTCCTTTGTGCAGCAGGCCGGAGGATTTCTCATGGAGACACCAGTGTTCAAAGAAAGCAAAAATTCTGCATGTGGCAACGAATGCAGCAGAAATCTTGCCATGGAGAAGAATTGTCCAGCAATGGAACCTAGTAACAAAACATTTAACTCAATCCAATTGGCTAAATCTAGCCCCCTTTAAATAGTGCAGAGTCTGAATAAAGATCAGAGGGGACACTGGGTTTTCCAAAGTCCATTTCTTTCTCCACTGATTATTAGCAAAGTAGAGTCCACTTGGAAAGGGCTTTAGGCTGGTATGCACCCAAGTGTATATATACCGCAGGAATATGCATGCAAATACAGACACCCACAAAACATACATACGATCACACGGAGTACCGTATATACAGATATCTGTGCAGTTGCACCACATGCAACTGTGTGCCAAAACAAACACTCATGTAGTTGAATAAGGAGATACAGGCACTGTTCACCCACACACATGTGCAAAGTAATCTTACAAATAATAATTTTAAAAAGCTTCTGATCTTGCCATTGTCTTGGAAAAGGCATTTTTAAGTTGAATGTACTTACTTACTTCAGAATTCTTTGTCTCAAAATTTTAAATACAAACTCTTGGGCTCACCAAACATCCCCCTTTTCCTCTGTCAGTTGGTTAACAACGCTAATTAAAATGGATTACAGTTGTTAAGCTGAGTGTGCAAGCGCCTCTTGTATGTTCTATCCAGAAGCCTTCCAGTCCCTGGGATGAAAATAATCTCATGCAGCTGGAATCTAGAGCATGTCTCTTGTGTTGCGGATTGCACAGCAGAGGACCATGCTGAACACCATGCCAAAGATCTGGAAACATAAGGAATGCATTTTAAAGGACATTGAGCAAATCTTTCCCACTGTTTCTGGCCTTCCAGATAAACTTAATGATTGATTCGGGTGGGTATGTGTAGCTGAAGCCAGCACTCTGCTCAGCCACTGTCCAGGGAACCTCAAGAGAACAAAGTGGTTTGTTCTTAACAGGAGGATCTCAGAGAGGCTGGATACTGAGATCAAGTACTCAAGAAAAGCCTTTTTGGTAGCAGCCTCCAGCTGAAGAATTTCCTCTTGGAGATATTGTCTCTTTCTTTAGATAGGCAGTAAAGACTGTTCATTGGTGTGAGCTTGAGTGGACTCTGGGGGATGGTGGAGGACAGGAAGGCCTGGAGGAATGTTGTCCATGGGGTCGCAATGGGTCGGACACGACTTCGTGACTAACAACAACAAAGACTGTTCTGTGTGTACGTTTTGTTGCTCTTCAATTTTAATGCCACTCATATTTTACTGTGTGTTTTGTTTTCCACATGTTCTTTCCTTCTTTTGGGTTGGGTGGGGAGGGTAGGTTAAATATCATAAATCAATGGATAACATGGTCCCTTAGGAGCTTGTCTTACAGTCAGACTTATGTATAATGGTGCCACCTAGAGGCCACATCTTAAACTGGCCAGATCCAGTATAACAACAAATAAATATATAAAAAAGTTTCTGGAAAAATATGGTTAGTGACAGCCAAACTAGACAGAGTGGAGGAAAACTATGTATATTAATCACATGTCTGCCCCATTTGTTTACAAAATTTGCAGGTTGGAGGCTAATTTTAACGCAGTATCTAAGCAACATATTTAGACACTTCCAGTATCTAACGTGGTTTGTGGAAAACTGTCTGAAGCAAAGGAATGCAGGGAGATGAGGCTGAAAGGGGCTCAGCTCTCTTCCACACATCCTTTCAAGACTTTATGCGCCTCATTATTGGTGAACGGAGCAGCAGACAAATGAATAATCAGGGCTGTCCGGGTTGCATTTAGTCTAATTTGCTCCTGAGAAATTGAGACACTAACTTAGACAAATCACTATTTCGGTTATCCCCAGACACAACTTCTAACTCTGCAACAAAATGCACAGCATAACAAAATGTTTCTTTATTTAAAATTGTTGCTAGGAACAAAAATATTTAGCCATGCTTTCCCTTCTCTAAATACTTATCTCCCTCTAAGTTTCTTCCAGCAAAGCTGAACTGTGAACTCTTACTAAACAGTCACTGCAAGCAAGGAACAGTATTTGTTTACAGATTTATATGCTGTAACCCAGAATGCCCTAACCTTCACCCAGAATGATGAGGCTCAGACAAGTGCTGAGGACTGGAGCCTGACTGTCCTTTTGCTTGGCCTCAGGGAGAAACAAATTAGGAAGAAAGAGACATGCCAGGCAGGCTTGGATGATGGAGGAAGGATGGTTTGGAGGCCACCAGGTCTGAGTGAAAAAGATCGCCTGAAGCAAAGGAAGACACTTTCCTTTGATGCTGCAAAGCCTAGAGACTTTACCCAAAAGCTGCAAAAGGCTGCAAGGTGAAACCTCCACTGTGCCAGAGCTGCCTCCTGAACCAAGTGGCATCATGAATGATAGGCAGGGCTTGTTGGATCAAGAAGCCCCGGCCATAAGAAGCATTTTTCTAATTTCTAAAGAGACAGCAATTTATTTAAAATTACAAGCACGTGAGCTGAGGTCAGACTTTTGTTAATCATAGTCTCTGGTCTTGATTTCCCCAAACATTTTGCGCCCCTTCTCTGAGGAGCCAGCAGCCTCTTGGTTGAAAGATAAAATCACCACAGCCACCATCTCAGTTTCTATAGCCCTCCTCATGCTTCTCAGCAACCTGCTGTGATTCCACTGGCTTGGATGGCTTTGGGTTGTTTGCAAATACATGGATGATGGAGACGGGAGTAGTGGTAGTGATAACAACAACATCAGCATTACAACTGAATTACTCACTGTGATTCCAGCAATTGCAATCCCAACAATGCCTACTAAATGCAGATTTGTGTCAATGAGAGTGTTAATTTCATCCAGACAATTCTGTTGGGGATATAAAGATGTTATAATGTTTTAAACATCAATAAAGTCTTGAACAGCCTTCCTAGTTATAAGGGACAGTTCCCATAACCACATGCAAGTCTTGCAACCCTGGGAAAAGTCCAGACTGTGCCTTCTTCCAGTTACTTAGTTCACCCTTTTCCCTTCTGCAGCACTTGCCTGTGGAAGGTACTGGAGCATCCTTCTTACCTTGGCTTCCTCTGACCTACCCTTGAGAACAGCCACTTAAACTAATACCTCACCTAGTTTGGCCCATCCTTGCATTCACAGTTTTTGCTGCAATCTCAGAATACTAAACAGGCAGTTGAAATATGTGGGCTGCCCAGCATACTACTCCAGAGGCACTTGCTTGAACAGCGGCAGCCTCTTAATTCTTTGGTTTATTATATTTTTCTAATATTTCTCACCAAACCTCATCTCCTTACCATCCGAACAAGCTCAAACACTGGATTCCAATAGCATTTACAGTTTTATTTAAACTGAGTGCTTCGTGTAAAACAAAACAATCTTTTTGCATGATTTGGTGGTACCTATTTTATATTTTTCTTTCAGAAACTGTATAAAGATTTCTTTACTGCTGCTAAAGCTAACAGCCCTGCATAATCCAGAAAGGCTATTTTCTCTCCTTCCCCTATTGCAGTCTCTGCTGTCCCATTTGTGCAACCTTCTAGTAGCAATAAATACGATAAGAACATGTTTGTATTTTTTTGTTTTTATATAATCTTTTATTGAATTTGTTACTTATAAAGATTATTTTATTGTTTTTAATTGTATATATTGTGAGCTGTTCTGAGATGCCAAGGCATGTAGTGATGGCATACAAAAGTTTTAAATAAATAATTAATAAATAAAATAGAAAGTTTGGAATAAAGAGCTGCACACCTCTAAATTATTCAGTGTTTGTGTATGTCACAAAGTGTGTGTACATGGGAGTTGTACCCAATGGGAGTCTATTTTCCATCCCATTTATTTCAATAGGCCTATTCTAGATAGAATTAACGGTGGTTGCAAGCCCATCAGATATTTGAGCAAAGAAGGGCAATGGAAAGGAATGTACTGGCTGTGTCCCAGATAAGCCATGATTTTCACATTCAATCTAAGGCACAACTACCAATACTGTGAATTTCAAATGCCTATGAATTTCACCTAAAACAGAAGTATACAGTCTATTTGGGGATTCACCAAATTTGAACTTGCCATAAATGTTTGGGCATCCTTACTTTAGTCAGCAGTGGGTCCCATCAGACTCATTAGGACCCCTATCTGTCAAAAGGCCTCTGCCAATAGGCCAATCACAACCTATGGCTTTCATAGCACCAAATCTGCATTGAGTAAGCTGTATGAATGCTCTAGACCAGCCTTGCCCTACCTGGTACCTTCCAGATGTTTTCACTGCAACCTTCAGCATCCCTGAACATTGTCCTTGCTAGCTAAGGCTGATGGAGTTGAAGTCCAAACATCTGAAGAGCACCAGGTTGGGCAAGGTTGCTCTAGAGCAGTCATCCCCAATGTTGTACCTATGAACAGGTGTTCCCCAGTATGGTACCCTAGGTAAGCTGCAAAACATTTGAAAATTCCCAATTTTAAAATAAATGAGACAGATTTGTATATATCCATATCAATGAATACATAAGGAAAGCATACAACTTTCTAGCAATTATACATAGGCTTCAACAAAAAATATGCAATAAGTATCTACTTGAAGATAGAGTCTTTATGCCACCTGTTCAAATATTGAAAGTAATCCTCAATCCTTTGCATTTTAGGAGGTAAGTATTTATCCTTTGAATGCTGTAATATCAGTCTTCTAGCTGTCTAAATGATGTGGAAAATTCATTTATGCTGACCATTTGTTACTTTCCATGAAGCAGGTAAATAATTTAAAAGAGCAGATGCATCAGCAAATATTAAAGAATATTCCAGCATAACATTTATCTGTGTAATAACCTTCTCCCAAAAAGGCTCAATTAGTCAAAATATATGTTTAAAAGAAGCTTAACTGTATTTCATTGCCAGCAATTATCTGAATTAGACAATCCCTTCTTAAAGAAACATTGTAATGACCAATACACATACACAAAAGTTTCTGCTAAATAAGATGCATACTAAATTCTGTAGACTTAACACAGATAGATGCCAAAGCACCAGTGCAGTAATTAGACAATTTGTGTGATCTCCACAGCAGTTTTTCATATGTCCAGAAAAATGTGTAACTCCTGCCATAGATACTCTCACAGATGCAAAGATAGATAAATGCAACAGAAGTAGACAATTGTGGGCCAAGCTACATGATTCATGAAATGTATAAACACATTTTTCTGTTATTTTAAAAAATGAAGTTGCAACAGTGGACATGACCACACTGTAGGGGTCATAGGTTAACCTCTTTCTTCTGCGTCCCAGTCCTGCTTTCCACAATTATCACAGACCACCAAGGCTTATTTGAGCCATGGTAGGCTGTGGCATCTGTGGGTGCCAGGTTGTTGCAACTTCCTGTTGCAACTTCTTCCTGTTGTCCAAACCTGGGGAGCATTTCTTGTTAGGATGGTTAACAAACCACTCCACAACTTCATGACAAGCCATAGGTTCCATGTAGACTTAACAAGTCACCCTTGCTGTATTTGGTTGCCAACAGAGGGTAATTATGTGCATAGGGCCCAGTGAGGGTAATTGTATACATTGGGCCAGCATGTGACTGGCACACACACAGTAAGTCACTGTAGCTTGTTAAGCACCCTTGTGTCATGAGAAAGGGTCTTGAAAAGCAGTGTATACTCTTGCCCCACAAATTCACCCTGAGAGAAAACCTTTCCTTGGCATGAAACACTGATAAAAAGGGGTATACAAAATGCATTTCAGGGGTCATCTGGTTTAGCCCTTTTGGGATTCTTAGTGGTCCTGGGAGCAGGCAACTGTCAAATAGTTTGGACCTTGTGGGAGGGCGCAGGCAAGCATGAAGGTTAGCGGGAGCACCTATGCCGCCAACGAGCATAGCTAAGCCTTGTTACCAGGCCGTGGCTGCCTTGTGCAGAGGTATGGTTCAGCTGCACGGAGCAACCCATGACAGGCAGAACACAAATGCTTAAAAGTCAGCTCTCTTGGCACACTCTTCAGTGGCTCATGATGAATAGTAGGAAAAGAAATTTGGGAGCCAAATGGCCCTTGTCCAGACTGTCGTCTCAGCCATCCTACACTACACTCCCACAAATTTCTCTGGTTTACATGCCTCATCCTGTCCCAAGGCTATTTTTACTACAGTGTTAGATTGAGATGACTGTAAGAGGTACTTACTTTAGACTGTTCAAGGTCTTTTGGACAGGTGGGCTTCACCTGAACGTCACTTTCTTTCCCGCAGCATTGCAGCTGGAATGACAGAGAGAGCACTTGAAAATCCTCTGAAAGTAATACTTCCAAATTTGTATCAAACTCTCGTCTCGGAAAGCCCCAAACAGTCTGTACTTACAGTGAAGCACAGATAAGATGTCCTTAATCTGCTATCTTGAATCATGCCTCTTACCTCAGTTCATCAGAAATGTAATAACTGTACAAAGAATGCCAACTGTCAACCAGAATGGCACTCGACTTGCCATTTTGGTGAGTGCCTCTGCCCAAATAGGCAAAACTCTGTGCAGAAGGGTACCTCCTTTTTGCAGGGAGAACTGTTTCTTTTTGCAGGGAGAAATGCACAAAATCCCACACAGCAGTGTACCTCCTTTCCAGGGAAGAATGGCGATCTACACTTTGTGCTTAGTGATAAATAGTGCAACCAGCCATGAGCAAAATTTCCATTCTGAACACACCCAAAGATGACAAGGGTGATTGTTCTAAGAGATGTAGCATGCTAAAAGCATAGTTTCCTGTGATAAACACACTGGGTTTTTTGGGGGGGGGGGTTGCACTGCTGTCATCTCTTGTCAGACAGTGTTTGTGGGCTTTTAAAAACAGAATAAAAGCCTATAACAGCTCATTTCCAGAGATGAGTTCACTCTTTCTCATCACACCTTTCAATACACTTTAAAATGGTTTCTTTCCCTCTTGTCTAACATACCAAAAGGTTTAAAAGACAACCATTAAATGATATGTGAAGAATTTCTTGATTGCACTTGTTAAGTGCCATTTACGTTCTGCTTGGTGGAACATCAGTTCCCAATGATGTGATTCAGGGTGTCCTGTTCTGGTTGCAATCCTCTATCAAATTGTGGCTCTGAAAGGATTAGTTCGTGCCGACATTCTTAACTGGTACTCACAGAGGTTATACAAAAAGGCAGTGATCTCCAGTGGTCTCTTAACCAAGATGTGAAACTCAGTGATGAGACCTAGAGGACCTTGCTACATGTTCCTTTAAACGTCTTGCCTGAAGCAACATCAGGGTTTTGTTTTTTGTTTTAATTAAGCCATGCTGGGGGTGGATGGTGCCAAAAGGAGAGGGCTCCTGCTATCACTATTCGTTGCACAGGGAGAGTCATCATTTATTACTATGGTGCTGATCTGGTCTGCCCTGCATTTGGTCTTAATTAAGAACAAAAAACCCTGTGGTCTCTTCAAGCACTACATTTAAAATAATGTGCAATTAAGCGCCTTCCTTCCAAGAAAATATGTTTAAGATAGGGTTGTTAAGCTTATTTCAGAGCTGGATATTCTTAAAAACAACTCCTCCTGCACTGAAAGAAAAATTGCTAAATCTGGCAGTTTAACAACATTGGATTAGATATCATTAAGTTCAGTTTTCAACAAAGTCAGTTAAAGTCAATGGACCTTAGCTCAGGCAAGCAAACTAAAAGAAATTGCAAGTCCATACAGTCTTCCAATCTGAATGCAAATAAGAACACCAGCTCTGCTGGGTCTTTTTTCCCTGAGCTGTTAAGTGTTGTCCTATGTGCATGTGTTTGCCAATAAGAACCTAATATGAGACTAAATCGGCCCATGTGCAACTGGAATTTATTGTCAGCTCCGCACCCTTTTAAGAGGATCAATATAAGAGTGAGGCTCTGACACAGGAGCCAAGTGACAACAGACATGGCTTACTGGCCTGCTAGCATAGATCAAATGATCAGGTGGCTCAGTTTTGCTGCTGTACCACGAAAGAAGGCATAGAGGGTCAATTTAGATGGCACCACAAGCCACAGTGCATAAGAAGCTATGTGACATGCCCAGTGGACACTCAACCACACTGGGTGTCCTGGGGCACCTTCCCGTGGCTCCCCTTGGTCCTGCTGCAAGTATCCTAGGCAACACCATGGGGACACTGAGGTCTCTTCCTTCTGCCATTGCTTGACGGGGAGGGGGGAGCACCGATCACTTCAGCTGAAAAGGGTGGCCACCGTGGTGGCTGGCTGGGCAAGGCAGCTCTTCCCTGCTGCTGCAGAGATAGTGGGGATGATTGCAGATGAGAGAGGGTGACTTGCAAGGAACTCCCCTATCCCCTGTAGCCAGTTCCCCTGCTTTGGCTTCCCAGGAGAAAATCCAGGACCAGCTTTTCTCCCTGCTGTCCCACAATGGTAGGGTTACATTCTGCAGGGCCTTCTCCACAAGAGGGCTTATGAGCAGGGACTGTGGAGGTGGCATATGGAAACAAGGAAGTCAATGACAGCTACCACTTGGGCACTTTGGCCAGCTGTCGTTGCTCCAGCTTGGACAGAATGGCTTTCTAGGTTTCAGGGCTTCTCCTGGGCTTGTTGAATTGTACTGGTTCAGATTACATACACTACGGAAAGCCATAGCTTGTTAAGCTGGCTTTGTAGCCACAAAGAAGCCACCCTGGAGAGGGGGCAGCTTAGACAACAGTGGCTTTGCATGGCTTAGTGTGTTGTGTGAACCTAGACATATTTCATTCAGAGTGCTACTGATGGTAGATCAGTATGGTGTAGATCATCGGGCCAAGGCCAGGGAGATTTGGGTTCCAATCTTGTTCAGCAATGAAACTCAAGGACCAGTCAACAATACTATTCAGATAAAAAAGGGAGCCTATCACCTTCAACATCCTGGAGGATGCTAAAAATGTGAACCAACATGATAAATAAAGATGCATAAATAGAAGCTTATTTTGAAAGGATCATAATCAAGCAGCCTCATATAATCTGGTCTACTTGCAGTGGGAGGAGGAATTCAGCTATTCTAATGCAGCCTTTTTCAATTTGTTGTTCTCCAGTTGTCCTGGATCACATTTCCCATCATTCTTAACCATTGACCAGGCTGGTTGTCCCATACGTGGAGGGTACCCTGTTGTGGGAGGCTGCTCTAAGGAATATAATCAGGCTGCCAATATTGTGCCAGGTAACTGAGACTATCATTAAAATAAGTGAAACCCCCAACAACCAGAAAACCCTTGCACAATGTTGAATATTTTAATTTTAACTCTATTCTCATATGCTGGCATTTATATCTGAGCCTTGCAACAGATTACGCATCTATCTGATTTTGGCAAGGAGGCTTCCACCTTTTGCAACTTCATGAAATTAACAGTAAGAGAAGTAAGACCTCAATTTCCAAGTTACTCACGGCTTCATGGAATTGGATGAGGGTTTTGTTTTTCCCTGGATCACTGACATATTCTCCATATGCTTCTTCATAGATGCTCTGGACTTCAGCAATAGCCTGCATAAAACCAGACAAGCCACTTTAATGAGACAATGGGCACATTTGCCCTGCATGACAACCACAGAGACAGGAAGGCACAAGCATGCTGGTTGTTGTGCAAAATTCCCTCAGTGCTCCCAACAGACGATCGGGCTCAGCGTGGGATTTTGTCTCTTCCTTGGTTATCCCAGGGTCCCCATGGCAGGGCTGATTTCTCTCCCCAGCTCCCCGTAATTGCGAGATGGGGTTTGGGGTTTTGCTCCTTCTTTTTCAGAGACCGTAAAGTCCAGCTTGACATCTGGCTTTCAAAATTCCCACCTGACAGCCACTCACAGCTCCAGAAAGTGCCCAAGTAGCAGTTTGGATGATGGCAAACATTCATATTTGCCAGTGGATGGCAAGCATTTTTATTTGTATTTTACTTACAAAATATGAGCCACAACTTTCATTAATTTTACTTTTAATATTATTTAGCTGTACTTATACAACTACCAAAGAATGCCATTGTGCAAGTGCAAACATGATGATTTTTTGGTATCAGCAATGCAGCAGGTACCAAACCTGGAAATGAACCTTAGAGGGTTCAAATAGAATTTCACTCCTCTTTTACATTTTCTTGACAGCTGTCAAAGAGCAATCTGCCAAGAGAAAACAAAGGTATGAACGATTATAACTCATGAAAGGGGAGTGGTAAGATTTGTGTTTTTTATATTTGTGGTGAGATCTTCTTTCCCCACACCAACAGTCTTGAAGGTAATGAATATTTTGCATCTTCCCTGGCACTCCAACCACTTAAGGAAAGTGCAAAATGAACTCCACCTCTTTTTCTGTGGAAAAGCGTTTTGACAGCTGTCTAAAACCTAAAGGAATTGAGGAAAAGGCACCTGGCAGTCAGAACTATGGATCCACTTTAAAAGTGAGATTTGATAGGGCAATAGTGTTTTATATTTTTGACTAGGAGATATACAGCTGTAAGTCTCAATAAAAAAATGTAACTGTTCTGTCACTTCCCCTTTTTAAACATGGTTTATCATGTTGAGGGGAACCCAACCAATGAACAGGAGCCAGGAAACAGTGGAGATTCTGCTAGATGCATCTTCCATTGAGCCCTCTGGCTCTGCTACAACTCAGGATCTTCAGAAGAGGGGGCATTGAGAGAGCAGTGCAACTGAGAAGCTGAAGAGAGGGAAGGAAAACTGAACCTGAAGGCAGTACAGATTTAATGGGACGAATGTCCAGTGGCACAGTATAGGCAGATGGTTAATACTTCTGGGAGAAACATGGCTTGAGGACAGGCTTGGATGAGAGGGTACAGGAGGAGGAAGACCAGGCAGGAGTCTGGCCAACTCTTGGCTAAGCAGGCCACACTCACCACCAAGCTTCGGCAGGGCTGCCAGAGGGTGAAGGATGAGAAAAATCTGGCTGAGTATTGCAGCTGGACATGGGGGAATGAGACACATACTATGCATTATAGGGAGGGCTGTATATATGAGAATCAGTTCTTTCTCCACCTCCCTCCCACATTTTAAGGCAAGGGTGGAGAAAGTCTGAAGGCCAAATTCCATTTTCGAGAGGTTCATGTGACAGTGGTGGGAGGGGCCAAAGGTGTGGGGCCAAAAGGCCAACATATTTTAGAATTAAGCTCTAATTGCCAGTAACTAAGCCTGAGCAGAGGCATTTCAACTATACAGAATGGGCAAGAAAATGTGAAGAAGCCAGGAAACCGCCAAACAAATGGTGGCAAAGGGAAAGGACAAGGCCATTTGAGGTCCTGTGGAGGGCTGGACTGGGACTCTAGGCAGGCTGCATCTGGTCTGTGATTCTGCCCTTCTGTTTTAAGGGGACCAAGCTCTCCACCCCCACCCCAGAACAAGCACTGGCAGCAAAGCTGGGTTTACCACTGAGCAAGAGAGAATCTGTGAAACAAATGTGTGTACAACATTTCTATTTGTTGGTGGAAACACATTAAAAGCACTGGGGTTTGTACATCCAGGGCAGCTCCTTCTAAGGCCACCTGGCACTAATCCCATCATTTTTTTCAGCACTAGGTTAAAATGACCCTCTGCTCCAGGCATTTAATGGTATTTGATGCCATGTGATGCAGGGAGGCGGGGGCTGGCCAGATGTCTAAGGAAATTGTTTTCAGCTGTTTACATAGTTTGAAATGTTGTGTACCAAAATGTTATGTGGTATTTTATTATCTGTACTTGAGCTTTGCAATTATATGATTTATTATGAACTGCCCAGAGAAATTATTCGGCAGTATAGAAATAAAATCAGTAAATCAGTAATTATATGTTCTGCCTGTTTGATTCTTATCCACGTAACATTTAAGACACCTTTGTTTGCTTGTTTAATACTTTTGCAAAATTGCCTTTCCATTCCAGCTTCCTGAGAAGAAAGACTTACCACTGATTTGCCAAGAAAAGCAAAAACTCCTGCAGTGACTTCAGCAGCAAAAATCACCAATAAGCAAGTGAAGAACTACAAAAGGAAGGAGACAGGATTACAGGTTTAGCAGTGGCTGGATTCACACGTTATGACAAGCAACCCTGTGTGGCTGCCACAGTTCATGGTTTTTTACCTCAGTGTGCTAGCAGATGATCAGGCTCAGCATGGTGCTTGCCCACCTTTCTCATTCCTGCTTGCCAGACAGGTGTGCCCATCCTGGCACCTGCCTCTCTGTCAAGTGGAAGCGACAGTGAACTTGAGGGCAGGAAGAGGGCAGAGCAAAGACATCTCTGACAGATGCACAAAATGGCGGCTGTCAGTGGCATTCTCTAGCTAGCCCGTCAGAGGATCAGCAACAGGCTGCTTTTGCCAAGCAGCTTTCTGGTTCTGGCCTTGGTAGAATGTTCAGTTGCGTTGTGTTGGACAACACAACAGGATGCTGTGGTAACAGGAAACCGAAGAACAGATAGTTGTTTCTATTTATGGTTCCTAAAGAGCAAATGTACAACACTTAAATACAATGATGAGGTTCAGACAACATGAGAAACCAAGTTTAAAAAATCAATGTGGGTTGTGGTGTTCTGTGAATCCACCCAACGTCTAATCTTTTATCCAGAATTTGGTAATAAATATATTATGTAGGCCAAAGTAAAAGAGTTAAAGGAAGATTCTGGTTTAAAAGCAAGGATAGCCCAGAGAGATGCTTCTAGCATGACTCTCCATCCTGACACTTTCTAGTGTGCATATTTTCTCAAGATGGAAATCCTTCAATCTTTAAGATGGAGATTGCAGGCTGTTACGTTGTTGCTATGTTCTACTCATAACAGCACTGCTTAGCTGTTCCTTTATGGAGTCAATCCATCTCATATTTGGTCTTCCTTTTCTTCTTCTGCCTTTGACTTTCCCTGGCATGATTGTCTTCTCCAGGGAGTTTTGCCTTCTCATTATGTGCCTAAAGCATGGCAACCTCAGTTCTGTCATATCTACTTCTAGGGAAAGTTCTGGCTTGATTTCATCTAGGACCCACTTGTTTGCCTTGCTGTCAATCCAGGGTATTCACAAAGCTCTCCTTCAGCATCATATTTCAAATGCATCATCTTCCTGTCAGCTTTCTTCACTGTTCAGCTTTCACACCATTACATAGTGATTGGGAATGATCCTGGCCTTGATCCCCAGTGAAACATCCTTACATTTGCAGTTTTTTCCCTAGTCCTTTCATTTTTGCTCTTATAAGCCTTAGTCTTCATTGGATTACTTAACTGAAGTCTCTCTTTGAATTGATAACTGAGGTATGTAAAATCTTTCACAATTTCAGTTTCATCGTTATTAGTAAAGTTCTGGAATTCTTCTGCAGTATGACTTTTGTTTTCTTAAACAAACAGTCCTGCTTTTGCACTTGCAACAGTTGCTTCAATTTATTGCTACTTTCTGTTAGTAACAGAATCATAAAATCATAGCATAGTATTGTTGGAAGGGGCCTAGAAGGCCATTGGGTCCAACCCCCTGCTGTTGCAGGTCACCAATTTACCAGTTCACAGCACCTCTCAGATGGGAGGTGACTCAGTATGGTATTATCTGCATATCTTAAATTAGTGCTGTTTTTTCCTCCAAGTTTCACTCCTTCCTCTGATCCTAATCGAGCTTTCCTTATGATATGTTCTGTGTTCAGATTGAACAGATAGGGGGATAAAATGCACTCCTCTCTGACACCTTTGCTTATGGGAAACTATTCTGTTTCTCCATATCCTGTCTTAACAGTAGCATCTTGACCTTATGCATCAGGGCAATCAAGTGCTGACACACCCCCATTCTTTCAGAACCTCCCACAGCTTCTCATGAACTATTCACTCAAAGGCTTTGCTGTAGTCTATAAAGCACAGACCGGTTTCTTTTGTGCCTAAGGAACACTCACTGAAAGTACTGCTTAGACAAAGAAGCAAAGCTGGAGGAGCATGTGGTCATTTAAAGAACCCATAAATAACCATGAGTAGGGAATGACAAGTGCATGATAAATTCCTTGTGTCGAAAAGCCGGTAATGTTCCTGGATGAGTAAACTATTGTTTTTTAATCTGAGGAGGAGCATCAAACTGCACTGGGGGGGGAGGGGCACATTGCCCATCCATGCTCTGGAGTAAAAAAGGCAAGGCGGCTAGCTATGTCTTTAATGTGCATTTTCAGTCTGGTGCTGGTGCCAGAGTAAAAGAATTGAGGAAAAAGAAAAGTGAGCATCCTAGCCCTAATTTCTGACTTGTGGTTTATTAAATAGAGAGGAAAGTTACGCCCACAAAGGCCCTTATACCTCCCGAGATGGAAATAACTCCATCACTTACCGCTCCAAGCAGGCACTGAGATTCCCGGGCAGCTCCACAACAGCCAAAAAATCCCACGGTCATCATTAGCACACCTGCTCCCACCAGCACATAGAGTCCTGCAGGGAAAAACCAAGTCATCATGGAAAGGAGAATGAATACAATGCCCTCTCCAAGCCATTTCCCGCCTATGAGCCAGGATGGTTCTTAGCAGCCTCCTGTCCTGCCCCTGCCCCAGGCAGGCCAAAAAGCAATCCATTGCTGGAGCCCCTGTTCTAGAATGGAAAGCACCATTAGAAACTGCTTTCCTGTAAATGCTGCTGATGTTTCGCCTTATACACATTTCCTGAAGCTCAAGGAGGCTATCAATAAAAAGAGAAGGTTAAACATTAAACAGCGTAAAACAGATTTGCTATGTAATATCAAAACCCTTCTCTGGGAATGGTGTTCATTATTCCCAGCTTCTTTCCTTTCTTGAAACACCCAAATTAAAAATGGATTTTGGCAGCAATCCTTGAGAAAACAGGAGAGAAGTTTCAACAGGTGGTAGGAAACTGTATATTGTGAAGAAACAAATGGGATTTGCTGCATGAAATGCTTCTACTCCTAGATACTCCATTCCAGGATACTCCATTCCATTCCCCCCATTCCCCTGATTTTCAGGTTGCCATGCCCAATGATCATCAATCATCATCTCATTCCCAGTATGCCCAGTTCTCACCTCTTTATTCAGATTTTTCAATTTTTTATACTTCTGCAAAGTGTGGGATCCCCATTCCTTTCCTGTTAGGGCTGCATGCCATCTCCATACTGAACTGAACCCAGTGATAGGAGAAGCCACCATGTTTTTCCCCCCTTAATTTTCCCCATTTGTCCTCTCCCTCAAGTCTGAACTGAAGTCCTGCAAAAGGATTTTGAAATTAGACCAGGGCTTGCAGGCTGGGGCGGCCCATCCCTGCCTCCAGGGCACAGCCAAGGGGATGACCTTTTATGCTACAACTGTGGGCAGCAGGGAGGACTCAGGATACATTTGGGATATACTCCAGTTAGAACAAGTCTGCTATTGTGCACCAGGCAGTAGAAACTCTGCAACTCTACACTGTCCAAGAGCCTCTTCCACCTGTAATCTCCAAAAGTGGGGCAGGGAAAAACTTGACAGCTTGCCTTGTCTCCTATGGTTATGCAGCCAATGAAGGCTTCCTAAGAGCAGGTGCTCATGTTACCAGCCTGTTGGCTCCAATCCCAGGCACCATCAGAGAGGCAGTGAGCTCCAGGGGAATGACCTGGGCCTCCACAAAGTCTGACCCTCGATGAATGGAAGTGAACATCCACAACCTGCGGACAAGCCCTGTCAAATCCCTCACCTCAAAGGCAAGACTTTTACATACAGAACATTAAGAAGAGTTAAACTGGCCACAAAATAATCCACTGGTGTGTTCTGGTTAATATTTTGGCATAAATTAGAAGTTGGGACAGAGAGACATTTTACCGACACTGTAACCAGTAAAATAAAAACAAACCAAACAAGCCCTCCTATGCAAAAAGAACAGTTTGGTTTTGTGGTTAAATGCTGCCATTATATTGCTCCAGTAGTTTTCAAGATGCAATTTTCAAGAATGGAAAGGATTCCTGATTTAATTTGTGAGTTATTCTGAGAACCTTTTGTTATATGGTGGCATATCAACTAAATAAATGTATAAATAAAATAATAAGTTACAACGGGCATTTCAAATGCAAAAGAAGCAGGTGTAACCACACCTACCGCATTGGTAGCTGCATCTTCAGAGGGAGGCAGAGAGGAGGACCCAACCCAGAAGCCAAAATGTGCACTGCTCAGGATAATGAATTAATCAAGAAAGTGTGCAATATAATAGACCCAAAATAAAGCAGATATATAAATAGAATTATGAGTACCTACCAAAAGTTTGTCTAAAATAATCAAGGCCTCAAAAGCTTAAAGTACAGAACAAAAACCAAGCATTAGAAGCCCACAAGAATTTCAAAGAAAGTCATGCAAAAGCACAAGTGGCTGGCTTAGCTCACTTGAAAAGATCTCCATCATGCAAACTTTGAGCAATCCAACTGACAACACTTCAAATGATGTGAAGGCTTGAGTAAGTACTGCAGCTTTCCAGAAACACAGCCTCCTCCAGGCAAGTATTTCTGGCTAGCTGGCAAATTATGCATGCCCAACAACCTTGCTGAGTGTCCAGATCCAGTGACAACTTCACTTTCCTGCATTTATTTTCTAAAATGTCAGATTTCTCTGCTGT
Organism: Varanus komodoensis; assembly: GCF_004798865.1. NCBI lineage: Eukaryota > Metazoa > Chordata > Lepidosauria > Squamata > Varanidae > Varanus > Varanus komodoensis. The sequence goes on from NW_025335268.1 coordinate 137,499,565, forward strand.
TAATCAAGGTGCAATGCAAAGTAGTTCCACAAGAGGGCAGACCACATCCATTCGACTGGCAGTGCTACCCCCATCATGGTTACATGTGTTTACCTTTTCATTTCTTTGGTTAAAAACACGGGTCTTTTGTGGCAGAGTGGGAGTTGGAATAAAGCTTTTGCCATGAAGCACAGCCTTTTTCTTGTTCATTCAAAAATATCTATATGTCTATATACAGATACACATACACCTGCTCAGGGTTTCAAACTCAAACTTTACATGCATATATTGCACCACTGAACCAAAAATTTGTTATCATGAACTCTGCAGCTTACAAACCTTTCTACACACTTGATTTGTGCAGGATCACTGCCTTTTCATCAGTTACCTACAGACTTTTCTTGCCTTCTCTCCCCTGCCACCTCTGATGAGTTAGTAGTATTATCCTGTCCATAAACATACACAGAGCTTGCAAAGCGATTATTATTTCAACAGCGATTAAAAGATCAGAAGTAGGAAAGGTCTCTTTGCAAGCCTGTTATGATTTAATGCTCTTCTGAGAATGAACAGTCAGAAGAAAGATATTTACACAGGCTTCCTTCCTTCTCACCTTCCCTTTACATGTAGCTTTGTGTAACTTCCAGTCCTTACTTTCAGAAATAGTAGTTCAGTTTCTCATCTAAACAAGCAAACTGGTTTTTTTCTTGCAAATAATAATGACAAATCAAGGCCAAACCTTACTTGTGATTCTGATTTGTTTGCAGGCAAGTACAAACTAACATCTGCTTCTTTTTTTGCTTCTTCAATGGAAAGCTGTGGTTTTCTGCAGATATGAACCAGAATTTCTGCATAAGAAGAGGAGGGTCAGGAACTATATAAAACTCATTGTTTTGGAATAGCAAAACTTAACCTTTGTTCAGGCCTAGCAAAATTTTAGCTGATCTGATAGTAACTGTGAAATTTCATGACTCTGTATTTATCCTGCAATTTGTGGTTACAGAAAAAGATTATTCTTATTAGATATTCCCTCTTCCCCCAAGGAGATTTTAATTGCGATGAGTCTCCATAAGTGGTGTGGTGGAGCAAGGAACACGGGGAAATCCAACTCCAGGACTTTTTCAGGGTAACTCACAAGGCTTATGTTGCTTTGGTAAGTAAATGAGATAATAACATTGCTGTCAAGTTTCCTCTCTGTTTTGTTACAAACTGGAACAGAGTAGTAGTAGGTGACCTGGTACCCTGCAGACATTTTGGATTACATGTCCGATAATCTCTGACAATGTTGGCTGGAATTTGTGGGAACTGCAGTCTCCAAAATCTGGAGGATATCAGGTTGCCTGCCCCTGACATAGAAGTAGTCAGAGTATGAGGAAAATAAACCAACATAGACTGGAATTATTTGAGCTGCTGGGTTATTTCTCTTGAATATCTCAGTTATCTTCTGCTTCACAATATCTTCTCCTCAAAGGTGAAAGCCAAATGTCAGCTACAAATGTTAGTGTGTAAGAACCACAAGTTACCTATAAACAGACATTTGATGCCTGTTTTTGTTCTTTGTCTTGAAAGATAAATAACTTCAGGAGAAGGAAATTTAGAGCAGAATGGCGGAGCTGCTGTGGCTAATTACTCCTTGAGTATTTCTTTTCCAAGTTCCTTTCTCTGGTATGTGATTTCATTTAAAAAATGCTTTCAAGGCGCCAATAAATTTATTTGCTTAATGTGTAGTTAGGTGCCATCCTCTGCCTATTAGAATTAGGGTAAGAGCTTCATCTTAGAATGGTAGTGTCTTTCATTATTCAATCTATTAAAATGGATCCACAATTGGCTACAAAATTGGACTGCAAGAGTGCTCATCAATGGCACCTTCTCAGACTGGGAAGACACAACAAAGGGGGTGCTGCAGGGTTCTGCTCCGGGCCCAGTGCTCTTCATTTATATTAATGATTTGCATGAGGAAATACAGGGAAATATCACATTTGCAGATGACACAAAACTGGGTGGAATAGCTAATTCCTTGGAAGACAGAAAACCAACATGATCTTGATAGGTTAGAATGCTGGGCTGAAAACAACAGAATGAAATTCAGTAGGGACAAATTCCAAGTCCTGCTCCTAGGAAAAAGAAACCAAATGCATTGCTACAAGATGGAGAATACTTGGCTCAACAATATTGTCAATCTGCATTGCTGTAGATCACAAGCTGAACAGGAGTCAACCATGTGATGTGGCTGCAAAAAGGGCAAATGCTATTTTAGGCTGCATTAAAGGAAGTTTTACTTCCTAATCATATGAAGTACTGGTTCCCCTACACTCAGCACTAGTCAGACCTCATCTGGAGTACCACAGTTTAAGAAAGATGCAGGCAAGCTGGAAAGGGTTCAGAGGAGGTAACAAGGATGATCAAAGGCCTGGAAACAAAGCCCTATTGAGGAGAGCTGGGAGTGTTCAGCCTTGAGAAGATTGGAATGGCATAAGATAGCACTGTACAAGTACCTGAAAGGCTTTCACAAAGATGAAGGGAAAGATCTCTTCTCAGTCATCCCAGAGTGCAGGACACGGAATAATGGACTTCAGTTACAGAAGAACAGATTCCAGCAAGATATCAGGGAAAAAATTCCTCACTGTCACAGCAGTACAACAATGAAACCAATTACCTAGGAATGTTGTGGTTCTCCAACACTAGAGGCAGACATGATGCAACTGGACAGTCATCTGAGGGGGATGGTGTAACTTGAGGCAAATGGTTGGACCCAATGGCCTCCCAACTCTACTGCTCTATGATTCCAGTGAGAAGATACTGAGTGGAATGCTCCTCTAAAATGTCACTTCCTGCTTTCCCTAAGAAGCTCTTTTTCTGGCACCAATTTGCGCAATACCTTTTTCATTACACAAGTAGTGCTGACCATCCCTCTTTTGTGAGGATGAACTCAATGGCTGCATTCCAGGATGGGAACGAGCAGCAAGTGCCGGGAGGACCCCCGGTTGGGGAAGCACCGTTGCTTTCTGCTTCATGTTAGTAGCAAAACAAACTAGGATGCAGCACTTAAATATAGTTTCCTGTGATGTGTAAACTACCCCAGAAAGTATAAAATAAGTTAAGAACCTAAGAACAGGCATGCTGGATCAGACTAATGATCCATCAGTCTGTTCACATGGTGCCAAACCAGCTACCCACAGAATCCCTCACAGCATGGGTGCAGCAGTTCCTTCCTGCCCAAGCTCCCCAGGATCTGGCGTATGCAGGCATGCAGCCTCTGCTAAAGGAGATAACACATAGCCATGAAGGCTAGTAGCCATTGATAGCCTTCTCCTCCATGAATTTGTCTGATCCCCCTTTTAAAGGCATTAAATCGGTGGCCATCACTACTTCTTGTAGCAGTGAATCTCATAATTTAACTATGCACTGTGTGAAGAGGTACTTCCTGTTATCTGTTCTAAATCTCCCACCAGTCAGCTTCATGGGATGATCCTGGGATCTGGTATTATGGGAAGAAAAATGTCTCCCTCTCCACTTTCTCCACATCATGCATACTTTTGAACACTTTTATCATGCCTCCTCTTACTGGCCATTTTTCCAAGTGAAACAGTCCCAGCTGTTCCTTAAAGGAGAGTTGCCTCAGCCCCTCAATTGTTTTACTTGCCCTTCTCTGTACTTTTCCCGATTCAGTAATCTCCTTTTTCACTGTGGCAACCAGATGTGTACAAAGAGATGTGTATAAAGGCTGTTCACACTGAAGATTTGTGTAACTGGAGTATGATCTTGGCGGTTTTATTTTCAATTCCATTTCAAATTAGTTCCAGCATGGTGTTTTCCTTTGCTACAGCAGCCCCAGTCTGGGGTGACATTTACATTGAGTTGTCCACCACAACCCCAAGTTCCCTTTCTAGATCAGTCACTGCTGGCTCAAATTCCATCAGCCTCTACCTGAAGATGGGTATTTTGCTGAAATATGCATTACTTTACACATGCTTATATTGAATCACCCCCCCTACATTCTGTACATTATGCATTTGCCATTTTCCCAGCTTAGAGAAATCCCTCTGGAGTGCCTCACAATCTCTTTTGGTTTTTACCCCCTTGAATAGTTTGATGCTGTCAGGAAACTTCAATGTTTACTCCTAATTTCAGATCATTTATGAATAGGTTGAAATGTATTAGTCCTAATACAAAAAACCTCTGGGATCCCACTGGAAAAGCATTTATCCCCTGTTTTCTGTTCTGTAAGAATGGCCCCGTTCTTATGCTATGACTGCTATGTTTGTGCTGGAGTCTTTGGTGAGGGATTCTGTGAAAAGCCTTTTGGAAGTCCAAGTAAACAGTGGTTACCAGATCACCATTGCTCACCTGTTTGACAGTCTCAAAGAATAGGTTAGTGAGACATGTCATAGCTTTGTGGAAGCCACGTTAATTCTTTTTCTACAGAGCTTGCTCCTCTATGTTCTTAATGATTCTATATTTAACAATTCTTTCAACCAAATTACCCAGAACACACATTAAGTTAACCAGCTTGTAATTTCCCATAACCTTCCTGGATCCCTTTTTAAAAAATGGTGTTAACCTGGCAATTCTCCAATCCTCTGATATGGAAGCCGCTCTTAGTGACATGTCACATAGTTCTGTAAGAAGGTCAGCAATTTCATATTTGAGTTCTTTAAGGATTCTAGGATGGATACTGTCAGCACCTGGTGATTTATTAACTTTCAACTTGTCAATAAGAATTTATTTTTTTGTCACTAATATCCGCCTTAGTTCATCAGGCTCCCTTCCTGGATGCATAAGTTCGGAAATGGGTATCTGTCCTATATCCTCGGTTGTGAAGAAGGATGAAAAAAATTATTTCTGTTTCTCTGCAATCTCCTTATCCTACTCAGTGCTTTTTCAGTTCCATTATTATCCAATGGTCCCACTGCCTCTTAGATGATCACATTTACTGGACTCTATGTCCGTGTTGATGCAGAACACAAGTTAGCAACATGTTCTTCAATATGCCCTCCCTGTCCTTACAGTTTGTATCTAGAGATGGCCATACGCCATTGCTTCTCTCTTTTCCCCAAAGTTGCTGTAATTCTGCTGCATTTAGTTTCTCCTTTACAACCAGGCACTCCAGCTGTCCTATTTTGGCTTGGGGGCTTCTAAGTTCTTAAACTGGCTTAAGTAACATTGGTTGTTTACGGTAAGAAAATAGCAGCAACATTCACAGAATATTGGTTTGTGATTGGGTTAACAGTGGTAGACAAATAACATTTTTCCTAGCATGTCAGAAGTGGTGCATGGTTTGGCCTTTTGCTGAACTCCAGAGTGACAATTTCCCAAAGGAAACTGCTTGTTATCCTGCCAAAGAATGTATTAAGACAGCTTTCCCCAACTGGTGCCCTCCAGAGTATTGGATGACAACTTCCAGTATCTCTGACCATCGACCATACTGTTTGGAGCTGATGGGGTATTAACTGCAAAACATCTGGATGGACCCAGCTGGGGAAGGCTGCTGAAACTCCTGCTTTCTGTTGCTGGGCCACTACTAACTCCCATTAAGTCCATCCTCTAAACACCCTTCTCCTGAAACTATTTGTCTTGGCCTTGGAATTTCCTCCATTGGAAGAGAAGGTCAATTTCTTCGGACTACACCCTGCTGTCTAGAGCAAGTTTCCTCAGTGTGAATCCCTCTCAATATTTTAGACTTCCATTCCCATCAACCACAGCTGGGCTTATCAATGACAAGGAATGCTGAGAGCTGTAGTCCCAAACTTCTGAGGGGCTATAGGATGCTGCCGTAGAGAATAATGTGACCCTTGAGAATGGAATGAGGTTGTTCACCCACAGTTTAATCAGACTGTGAATTATAAAAGCCAGCCCTGAACCAAAATGACCCTATCTTGTTTAAGTAGTTGAGTGGATGTGTATGTTAGTGAGCACTTTTGAATCTCTCTCATCTATATTGTCCAGGTGAAGTCAATACTAGAGGTGACAAGGTTAGTCGTACCAGGCTCTGCGAGTCCCTCGCAAGGCTGGGTCAAACCTTCATAGACAGAAATGAAGGTTTGACCCAGCCTTGCGAGGGACTGGGCAGCTTTTTCCCATCTGGGGCAGGCCTCCACAGTGCACACAGTGCATGCTCTTTCACCCGGGGAATGTGTTCGGAGGGTGAGGTTAGAGGTACTCTAACAGCTGACAGTTCAGCTGACTGAGTCAGACGAGTAAAATGCTAGAAGTCACTGAAACAAGAGCAAAGTGGCCACCCATTAGGGCTCTTCAAAGTGGCCAAAACCTGACATTGTTGTGCCTCACGGTTTGTTGGGATAATGAAAACCGGCTGCAGTGCAGGGAAGTCCAAGACATCTGGGGGCATGGTAGTGATAGCAACATGAGCAGCAACTCTAACTGCCCAATAGGATCTGTAGGAACCAACAGTGGGAATGACGAGAGCTGCACTCCTTCATATCTGTAGGCTATCAGGTTGTGGGAGGCAACGTGAAAGATAACTGCTTCTGGACAAGTCTACGCTGGCTTTGGGTCAGAAACAATGGAGGTGCTGCTTTTATTTTATCACCTCAACTCATTATGCCAACGTTGGAGGGGTGAGCACTCAGCTTCTTTCTGATTTGCTGCTTCCTTTCTCCCATTGGATTCCAGCCATGGGGTCTGCTTCTCTTTCCTGCACCTGCCATAATTGTCCTCCCCCATCCATCTGCTACATGGAATATCTTTCATGGGCCTCCAGGTAGACCATACAAGCCCTGCTTTGCCTCACTTCACAGGACACCCTTTCCCTTTCCACTCTTTTGATCTTCACAGCAAAAAAGTCCTGCCCAAGCATCCTGGGGGAGGCAGCAACATGTCTGACCACCGAGTAGCAAGGAAAGGAAGAAGAATATTTTGTGTGATGCCCATGGATGAACAGGGTCTTTGTCTCAAGTGGTGAATGCAGAATTCCATCTCTCCGGCCTGCTTGTGGAGAGGCTGAGGAGGACTTCGCAGCTGCAAAGTGGGTGGGGCGCTGTGCCTGCTGGGGATGAGACCTGGCTCTGTTCCACCAGGCAAGCTATGCTTTCCCTGCTTGAGTGCCCTGTCTCTAAGGTGACAGGCAGGCCTTTAGGCAGAGCTCCTGCACCTAATTAACCTCAGAGGAAGTTTACTTGTTTACGCCGTGGCTTGTAATGTGCTGGAAGCCCCACAGCACCAATAACGCCACGGTTAATGATGTAACTCATTCCCCGCACAGCCGGTGACTGCTGCCATTGTAACAAGAGCCTAAGTTGGGAACAGACTATTCTTTGCTAGACAGAGAGCTTATGGTGGTTTACAGTTGGGTTGATGAGGAAAGAAAAGAAAAAAGAAAAGAAAAGAAAAGAAAAGGGAAAAGCCCTGCAGTCCTGTGGTGTTCACAGGATCTTCTTGATGTGCTTTTGGAGAGAAACATCCAGCATCTAATGGGCTCCTGAGGTTTAGTTTACATTGACAGTACACAAAGTAAATTACAAAACAGGTGAGGAAGCAACTTTGGTTTCAATGCACTAGTAGTTATTTTATTAATCACATCTTACTTTTGAATTGCGTTATTCCTTCTTGGGATCCAGAGGAACTGTTTTGCCTCACAACCAATCTGCAAGATCAAGTTAGGAGATGCAGTGTGCCACCTCAAGATGCCTGGTGAAGAGTTAATCAGTGATAGCACCCTGGGTTGTGCATTCGTAATGCACAATTAGCAACACGCAATTAATAAGTAACCATTATTATCTATGCATTGCAGAGGATTCATTTGAAATAAACCCTGATGTGGTTTACAAACCAAGCAAAAAGGACAAGCACTCACATTAGTACCACGAGTCTGCTACAAGATAGCTCATGACTTGGGAAAAGATGGTGCAAGAAAGCACATTTTTGTAAACACCTGAATCATGCCAGCATTGAGGCCTGATGTCTCTCAGCAAGGATATCATTCTACTCATCATGTTGATAGCCTGACACTTCTTGCCCTTCCACAGTAAGACTGGAGCCTGAAAAGAATCATCTATTTTTACTAGTGGAAAACCATGCAAAGCTGTCAGAAATGCATTAGATTTCACAAGCCTCTGAGGGTTGACCATCTTAATGGGGATCCCACCCTGCAGGGAGAAATAAATACTGCAAAAACATGCCAGAAAGTGGTCTGACCATGGCCACCATGTCCCTTTGTATATGCAAGCCTCCTACACTGAGGCAAAGGCCTAACTTAATCGATGTCCTTGATAGCAAATGAGAGTCCTATTTGGATTAGACCGATTGAAATGAATAGGACTTACACAGGATACAAGCCATTCAGTAGAGTCCTAAGACTTGAAAAGGGAAGTGCAGAAGATGGACTCAAAATCTTTCCATCCTGAACACATTATGCAAGCAGAATCCCGCAGACATTTTGCCGGGTTCATAACAGGCTACTGTCAGGCTCCTAATCCCTTTCCCACTCAAATTACCTTCAAGTCAGGAGTGAAAGCAACAGGGAACTTGATTAAGATGAGATGCTACCATGAAAGTGTCTTAGGCATCAAGAAATACAGCTGTCATTATTTGCCAGAATATGTCAAATACAGCTCCCATTTTTTTGCAGTAATGGACTGTCTTCATTTCCCTTCAGTAAAGCTATCAGGATTGTATACATTAAAAGATTTTTTTAAAAACTATTAAAACAGGAAACAACCAAGACAGCAGTAAAATTTCAGCAGAATTAGCTGTTCTGCTTTGCATCTGTCTTAATTGGAATTATAGCTTGCTTAATCATGGCAGTGAGGTAAAACAGGGATTTGCTAGTAGCTAGCAATGCAAACAGAAATGTGACTGGTATCTTAAAATATTTGTCTTGGCAAAGATTTGCCCTTTCTCGGTGAATAATTTGCCACCAAGAATTGCCAGGTTTAATTGTCAAGTATACTGAACATCTCAGGGGCATAAATGAGGCTCCTATGGAAAAAACTGGATTCCACTTAAAGCCAGATAAAGGGAAATTAAGTCCCTTCCACTTTGAATGACAATTCAGAGAGTAAATGGCCAATTAGACAACTGCCCTTCCTTTCTGCCTGCCTGCCTGTCTGCTCGCATAAAATTTCAGCAGTGAAATCCAATCTAGTCAGTTCTTCCCTCTACTACTTTTTTCACTGCAGCAGCATTTGAAAGCCTTTCATAAGATCAGATCACAATTGCAATTCAATGTTTCACACCTACAGTACTGAATACTCTTACAGTAGATTCATGCTAACAAATAATTGAGGATTTGGAATGCAATGCCTTAAAATGGGAAGGCTTTGGTTCTTGCAGTATGCACCATGCTACAGTGGCTGGGTTCAGATAACACAACAAACCATGGTGGTATTTTACTGTTGTTGTTCTGATGTGTTCTCTGAACTCAGTCACAGCATTTCATTATAGGTAAATCTGATCATTGGAAACCATGATATGAAACAATGGTTTGTTCTATGGTTTCTCTGTATCACTGTGGCTTGTCATGGTTTCCAAACCCATTTCCATGGTTTCCATGGTTCTGGCATTCTGCTATGAAACTACCACAGAATTTCTTGGAAAGAATGGCCATTCTAGGAGACACTCCAGCCACTCATCCTATGCAATTATTCTCTGCCTAGTGATAGACTTGTGGACCAATGAGGAAGTGGCAGGCATCTGGTCTGTCAGATGATGAGGATGAGGATGACGGTTACTATTATTATTTCTATACCACCTAATAACCGAAGCTGTCTGGGTGGTTCACCACAATTTCTTAAAAATTGTGTAAAAGATAAGATGTGCACTTCTACAGATTGGTATGAGGAAACGTGATTGTCGTAGTCAAGGTGTTTTATCAGTTGCAATTGATATACCAGCTGTTATAGCACTGGGCCATGTATCATGGCCCAATTTGGCTAGATACTCCTGGCATGATTTCAAGAAAAGTGCTGGAATGCTTCATACCATTCCAACAGCTAGGTTAATAATCAGCTCTAATTTGACAGATGAATTTAGAGTTTTAAAGGGTACGAGGCAGGGCTGAATGCTCTCCTGTTGTTGCTTGCTTTCACAGCTGAATCACTTCAAACTGCAAATCATGTATTTAGGTGGTGCCATCTGTCATTTGTCACAAACCCTTTAATCTAAAAAATAATCTGGATAAAATTTGTTGGGGGAACAGAGCAAACTGTTAATATACAAATATATGATCATAAACATCTATTTCCATCACAACTTTGGATTTTAAAAGTGGCTGCATTTTCCAGTTGTAATGCTATACAGTTGTGATACTTCACTTACAAAATAATAATAAAATAAAATACATGAAAGAAGTGGGGGAAGAGGGGGAGAATTCTATTTTCAATTAAGAGCTTTTTCTCTTTGTGAAAAATTAATGGAGATGGAAACAGGAACAAAGAGACAGCTCTCAAAGTGTTATGGTCTAATGATAAGAGTACAGTAAGTACTGGATAATTATAAAAGCCAATGGAACAAAGGACCAGGATTTGATAGTCATGATACATGGGACATAATTACAGTCTGAGTACCATGGTTCAGTGGAAAGTGCTATATGATGGCATGTCTCTGACCCCAGCCAAACCTAATAGGTTGCTCTCATAAATCTTTTTTAAATGTTGGAAAGATCAAGATGCTACAACTGACTTATTTCATCTATCGCTAAAATGTCTAAAAGCTCAAGAAAGCTGGATGCCTATCTTAGAAATAATTACTTGATTTTAGCAATAGAGTCAATCTTGCTAAATGTAATGAACATCAATAGAGAAGATGCTGTTAGCAAATCCATTAGCAGCAGCCAAAATGGTCAATACAAGAAAACAGACACGGTGCACCCATTTCTAAGTGATGATGCCATAGCTAAAATAGAGGAGTAACTGGAATGGCCCAGAGAGGAAATTATGACTATATTCCACAGGATTTATCAAGAAAATGGAATCCAAGTATTAATTGATGCAATTCATATTGTACAGAACTGTAGCTGGATGAGGGCTGTTGATGGGAAATCCCAGCTTGAGCATGCTCTGCTCCCTGGGAGCATAGCACAGGGTAGAATTTTCTCTCAGCCTATTTTTGGTTTCATTCTAGGATTAGATTTTCTGTACCTGTCAGTTTAAAAGGAACTAGCTCTTAAACTGCAAGGGTTATGTATTTATTTAATTTCTATACCACCCAATAGCTGAAGCTCTCTGGGTAGTCCAATAGCCCTGATTCACATACAATACTAATTCATGGTTGTTGAATTCTAGGTTGTCATGATGTGGGAACACAGCCAGCCTATGTCCAACCCAGAAAGAGAATCCATGGTTTGCTTTTGTATTGTGAACCAGCTCAAATAAACCATGAGTTATGGTTATCTGCAAGCCCAGAACCATGGATTGTTTGTGGTTTGTTTTGCTAAATTCATGGGTTGTTTTGGTAGATTGTTTTGCCTCCCAGCAATCTGACATGCCAATAGTAAGGTGTAACAATAATAATAATAAAACCATTTTATATACATGAAGGAGTGGGCAAAGGATAAGAGAAACAAACAACCTGGGGATTGAGAAAACAAAGAATGGTTTGTTCAGTCACTTGCAAGACAAACCTTGGGTAGGGCAACAAACCATGGGTTATTTATTAGTTTGTTTATGTCTATGGGTTAAATAAACTTTGGGTTAGTGTCATATGCAAAACCAGCCTATGTCAAAAGCAGGCTTACACTCCTTTTCAGCACTGAGGGGCACTGATGTGTGGCCTGTGCATCACACACACACACACACACACACACATATTTCAATACAGATGGCTCTTCCTTGCTGCTGCTACCAGTAAAGAAAGAAGGATGTCTCTCAGGATCACCAGTGGGGAGGGGTGAAAAAGGCTGGAAATTGGTGGCAGCAGAAGTGGAGGCAGCTGCATCAACTAGGTAGCACCAGTGGAAAATCAGCAGGGACGGTTCATCTGTGCTACAGTTGGAATACCTGGCACACCCACATGCTCCCCCTTGGCTGCAAGGTGTGTGTCCCTGATCTAAGGAGAAAAAAGTGCTAGCAGAGGCTTTGAGCACACAGAATGGGAATCCTCTTAAACTTCAATTTGAAGTGATCCATTTATTTCTGGCCTTTCTTCAAACATTTTAAGAGTATTTACCATAGAAGTTTCTCTAGTTTATGACAATGCTTATTACAGAACTGGTGCTGTACCGTGAGCCACCTGTGTGCATTTACTAGAAAATGCGAGCCTGCTAAAAGAGTCAATTCTGCCTGTCTTTCTGGTTTGAGTGTCAGATTTTATTCCACTTTCAGGGCTTGCAAAGACAGTAAGGAGGGTTTAACCAGGTGCTGTAATGCACAGAGCTTGTATTTTAACACTGACGCTGAGGCAAAGCTACTGCAAGACTGGACACAAAGGAGCAAAATGCAACTGACTCTCATTATAGCCAGCTGTTGGCGTGGGCACTAACCTTATGAAGGAAGTCTGCTAATATCCTTTTAGGGCAGACATGACTTCATATCCTAAAAGTACAAGCTGTCTCATTAGGGCTTCTTTGAAACAAACCATAGTGGTGCAGCCTCTGAAAAGGGTCTGCACTGCTATGACTCACTCATTGAGATTTCAGCCGCAGCTAATTCAGCACCCACAAATGATAAGAATAAAGGCTGGGAGATGTAGGCATTGTGCATGTGACAGAGTGACCTACATGAAGAGGGAGAGAAATGACGATGACGAGAGACTGCGAGGAAAAGATCTTTGTGCTCTATGCATAATTTTCTCCCTGTATTTCTGTTATTCCGAGGAGTCAGAATTTATTAGAGGGAAACAGATTTGTGTATAGTACCTGCTTTCTACACAGTGCCAGAAATGTTTACCACTGTCCAGAAATTTAGGTCTTATGCAGGTTCTCCAGATGACAATGACAAGTGAATAGGCAAGGTGGGTTAGAAAGACTGCCACCAAAGCTTAGTAGCCCTCCTAAGTACTGGCCTAGTGCTTGCACTGCAACAACTTCGACAATTGTCAAAATCTTGAGAACTGCCAAAAACCCAGGGGTCTGCCCATACCTTGAACGGCCAGATGGGGATCTACCTGCTGCCCGTTGCCCTGATGGCTCTCATTGCCTCAACTGCAGCTGTTCGTATATCCTTATGACAGCATCTCTACAGCTCATTGAAGGCAACAGATATGTTACCAATGGCAACATTTTTCACATGGCTAAAATGAGGTCCTGCTGACTGTTGGGAAACTTATGTATGTGCCATCTAAAAGCATCCCTGATGTACAGGAGAAAGTAGGTGGCATGAGTGAACCTGCTGAAGCAAACATGGGCACCCTCAGGCTTAGAAGGTGTGCGCTGTTTTTTTATTTGGACCCTACAGTTCACCGACCAAAGCCAGGTCATGGTGAAAGAGGGTGGCTTAGAGGAGGAACCAAATGCACAATGGCACAATGGTATGAATCTGCCATGCCCCGTGAGACGTGAGCTGGAATGACCTGCATTTATGCAAATACAACGTTACATCAGAATGAACAACTGATGTTGATAACTGACCAGGTTAGTGAGAGCTTTTAAAACTGTTGCTCCTTTTTGAACTAGTGGGTGTCAGAAAACATGCAAATCAGTAGCACTATGCTGCTAGATTCCAATCTACCTTTGCCTACCCCAATGTAAGGCAGAGTCCTATCTCTTAAAGTGAAAGATAGAAAGAAGGCGCTGCTGTAGTCCCTTTCTCAGCCATCATCATTATTCCTGCCTCACAAAACACAAGCCATCTAATTGCAAACTCTATGGCTCACAAAGTGCAAATCAGACAGTATCAGAGAGAGTTGCCTCGTCTTGCCGAATTCGAGTCCCACACAAAGGGCACAGCTGCCACAGCACTTCTGTGCAGCTGCTGAAGGCACAGGAGCCACAGCTTGCATTCAGTCTGTCACAGCAGCAGTAGGCCGGATTAGAATAATCCTCCCAAAAAGATTATAGCGGAGTGGGATGTTATGGTTTGTCTTCAGATATACTAGGGGAAATACCTGGCAGAGGGGAAAAATTAAACTACCATAGAGTTGCACAACATTAGGCATGGTATGGAGAAAATTTCCTCTTCCTCTCTCTCATAAGGCTAGAACCTGGGGGCCATTCTGTGAAGCTGAATGATGGGAGATTCAGGACAGCCAAACAGAAGGACTTCTTCTCAATGCACAGGACATAAAGCATAGAATTTGCTATCATTGACTTGGACGACTTCAAAAGATGAGACAAATTCATAGAACATAAATCGCTCAGTGGCTACTAGCTATGTAGGCCTTGTGTTACTTCCAGCATCAGAGGCAACATGCTCGTGACTGCAGGCTGTTGAGAGATATTAGTGGGAAGGTGCCATTGCACTGAATTCATGGAAATATCTGTGAGATAGCAGGCTGGGTGGAGTTTTGGTCTGATCCAGCAGAGCTCTCCTTATGTTCAGTCTCTCCATGTGCTGTCATTAGGGATGCATGTGTGCTGTGACAACCACACAGCAGCTCTTTGATGTCAGTGTTTTGCCTCAAGTGCTATTTGAAATCTGCCAGATTTTCATCCGAATGGATGACTATAAGAAGCCTTTTTATACTGACGCAGCCATTTATCTATCCAGAATGCTACAACTCATGTTGACTAGTAACCTCAGTTCTCAGGGAGAGGCCTTTTTTTAGCACTACAGCCAGGATCCATTCAACTCTTGAGGCCAGAGCCTGGAATCTGAGAACTCTTGTATGCAAAATGTGTGCTCTACCACTAATTTATTGTTCCTCCCCACAACCTAGCCAGGAAAGAGGGTGGAGAGCACAAAATGGGCATTCATGCTTGCATGCTTCCTTTGAACCAAGTGTTCAGCTTGTTCCACATGCTGGCTTTTAATGCAAGGGCAACTGCATGGATGGGAGTATGGGAAATAAAAGCATTTATGCTGTGCACAGGGGAAAAAAGGATGTTTTTATTGGTGTGGAATGAGTTGGTGTGGTTAAAGGAGGAGAGAAGTCGACCTGGAGGATTATCCCACATCAGAAAGTTCAAACGTCAAGGCATGAGAAAGACTGGAACGATGCCACAGAAGTTGCAGCCGTTTTATCGGCACCAAAGAAATTTGATCACCAGAGCAGCACAGTGGGAATGAATCCCCCCCAGGTGAAGAATTGTCTCAATTAAGGCAACCAGACCAGTTAGGGCACTCATCACTACTGAAGAACGAGCAGCAACATTTCTATGGACTTTGATTTACAGAGTGTTTATGATAAAGAACATTTTGCTTACATGTCTCCAGGTGAGAGAGAGAGAGAGCGAGAGAGCGAGAGAGAGCGAGAGAGCGAGAGAGAGCGAGAGAGAGAGAGAGAGAGAGAGGAGAAAAAAAAGTCAAACCAGAAGAGGTAGTAATAGAATAGTACTTGCATACAACTTCACAAGTCATAAATGTTCACCGGCTTTAGTGAATGCTGCCTGTTTTCTCTCGCTTGACATGGACTATTCCATTATTTAATGTGTTTCCTCTTCTCTGCTGATTTCCCCCGCATATAACATTGTTTCCTGTACAAATTGTCCTCTGCCTTTTGGCTTTTGCTACATGGCCAGTTATTGAGAGTTAGAATTACTTCCAGCTCCACTACATTTTCTGAATGATTTGAAATCCTGGAGGTAACCAGCATTTCAGGCACCTGAAGTCATGGCCAAGAGTTAATTCCAGCTCGGACCTGCTTGACTAAATCAGTGAAACATGTGCAATTGTATCAATAATGCAAAGGGTGACTATGGATATGTATATAGACTTTTTATGCTGTATTTACCATTAAATTAAACACAACTGGACCCCACAAGTTTAGGATCAGAGCTAACCATGTCCACAACAGCGGACTAACTCCTTAACTTCTCCCTCTTTTGAGATTAAGCACAGCCTGTGGGTCACCGTGTGACGAATGGAGCAGTGAATAGGAATATTAGAACAAGCATGTAGACCAGTTGTTAGCTGCTGACAGGTTATTAACTCCTGCTGGCTCTCGGCTGCTGATTCCGTCCAAGCATGGTGCTGGAGCAAGACAGTCTAGCAAATAGTCAAAGTGCTTTTCTGGGCGGAAACAGATTCTCTCTGTGCTTCTCAGACAGCTGCAGTTCTACCACATACCTGAGGTTGCCATCTTTGAACGTGGCTCTTTAGGGACAGTCTAGCCTTTCATTACATCAATTAGGCAAAACAAGTAAAGTATCAACCAGTTATGTAGCAATGTAACTTAATTACGAGAATGTATCAACAATTTGACTCTATTCACTTCAGACTTAATCAGGATTGTTGGTTCATTTCCTCTTATGTTTAAATTAGGACAGCCAGAAAGATAGCATCTTCACTAACACTGGACTACAAATTTTGGGATACCACCTATATTTTGGATGCAAAATATGAGCAATAGTAGATTAGATGGCAAACTTTCATATGAGTTGTTTAGACTAGACCATGAGAGCTGTGAAAAACGTCCAGCAGACTCTGGAGTTTCCGTAGGCAGGTATGAGAGCAGCAGTCCAACTTTAGGCTGGTGGCTCCTCTTGCCATGGCTACTTTTGCTTGTGTATATTCTCTGAGGTTTTGACTCAAACCAGAGGGCAGGTGGCTCAGTCCTGCCGTGATCAACTAATTTGGTTTCTATGGTGCTAGAGATGTATTTCCTGCCAGCCTGGCTCCTGTGGGTTGTATATTTATTTAACACAAACCAGTGTTTCAGCCCACCTGGCAGGATCCTGTACCTTGCACTGCAGCACATGCCTGAGCTATTAGCACGCCGCCTGAGTGTTACCAAGGGAATGAATGGAAAAGTGGATGGAAAAGATGAGCCGAGAGCTGGCGTTGGGAGCCAAGCCAGGCTGGATCTGTCCAAGAGGGCAGGGAAGGTCATTTTGTGGGCAGAGATTGGACTCTGCATAGCAGGCACAAGCAAACTCAGTGGAAAGTACAAGACTGTAATTAGCAATGGTTGTAAAGTCAAAAATACTGCAGATCCAGGAAAATCCCTCCATAAATAAGCCAGAGACAGAAAGCAGAGAGCTCCAGACACCCTGCCAGCCGTTCCAATCAGCCATATGAAGATTGACTTAGGCTGACCTGAGCAGCAGCAGCAGCAACATTTTGCATCCCACCTGCCAGTGCCTCATCTAATGCCCTTCAATGGCTTATCAAAGAAAACAGGCAAACTTGCTTATATTAAAAAAACAATGGCTATACTACAATGATGAACAACTCAGGTCCCAATGATCCCAGCAATATACACCAACGGCAATATGCATTTCCCTGAAAGATTAGGCCAACATGCATGCACATTCTCAGGATAACTCAACATTCAGAATGCAAAATCCACTTCCAAAGAAAATCAGGTTGCGTGTGACCAATGAATTAAGTGCTGTCAAGTCCTAGTATCAGATACAAATCCAGCCTGCGCCAATCCCTTCATGCAATGAGGTAATAAGTATAAGCAGAAAATAACGCTGCTCTGCTATAAGACTGGGGTTTATGGATGACACCAGAGACCCAAGCAAAAATCTAATTTCCAGATCTCTGCTCCAGTTCTTACTGCATTAGTGCATCATGACTAGGCAAGGAAACAAGTACATTAGTGGTACATCACAGCTAGGCAAGGAAACAAGAGGATTTCCTCCCTGAAAAATGCTTGCCTTTCTGGATTAAAGGAATGAAATCAAAACATTGTGTAAAATAACATCCAGAAAGGTAGGCCCAAGTACTAGCTGCCTCTCATCCTGGAGTAACTTCCAGATTAGAGCATCATCACTGGTGTTTTTCCTGGAAAGTCAGCATTATGTCAGGGATCATCCCAAACAACAGCATTCTATTGGCTGGGTTCAGATGATCAGCAGGAAAAAGAGTTACCGTGCCTTCTTTTGCTCACCCTGGTGCAAACTGGTTGCAGGATTTGCCTAATTACGCGCATGGAGTGCAGCTTCCCATGCCATCGAAACCTGGTGAGCTGAGTGGAGAGGGTGGCTTCAAAACTACCCATGGCTTGTCGAAGGTTTTTGTGGTGGGTTTGGAGCCAGCCACTGCTGCTTCACTTACCAGCCTTGGCTGACACAGGAAGCCACATGCGGTGATTAAGCAAATTGTGGCTGGCACCCAGTTAGTTCACATGATACATTAAGCGGAATGTGGCACCCCAGGCTTAAAATTAGCTTAAACCCCTTCCTGTGGAAGAAATGATTGGGCACAGTGAGGGTCCTGATGCACTTCCTCCCTTCTCTTCTCCCATGACTCTTCTCAGAGGTATCACAGGTAATACCATGCAGCCATTAAGGGAAGCACAGTGAGGATGACAGATGCCCCCAAGTGCCCAAGTAGCAACTTAGAGGGAAACTGTCGGAGACACCTTGTAACTGATCCTGGCAGAGGAGGACTGCTCATTTCTTTGGTAGAGAGGCCCTCTACCAAAGGAGGCCAAGCATAACACAGCTTGTTCCCCACCTTGCCTGCCATCATGGCTTCATCCTCCTTGCTGAGGACAATGCACTCCACTCCCAGCCTATCATGGAGCAAGTGTCTGCCACATAGCAGAACCTCAGGCCCCATTTGGCCAGCCATGGCAAGCAGGGATGGGATGAGCTATATTGCGTTCAGCCCAAGCTTGTTCCATCTCTGCCACTGCTGCTGAGCAGCTGCAGGTCTGGGCGAGGCTGGGGCAAATTCTGCTGGGACTCCTCTGGAGGAGGCCTAGCAGTGCATCCTCTCTTCAATCAGCACGCTGAGAGGAAATCCAGGAGAATGAAGGAGGGCACCTCAGGGGAGTTTGGCTGATCCCCCCACCCTCACTTGGTGCATTCTCCTGGTCCAAGAAGACCCAGAAAGAGCTGGTCTTGCTCTCACCAAGTGGCTCTGTAGGCTTTGAGGAATTACATGGACTTTTTGACTTATCTGGATTTGGAAAACACAGCAAGCCCAGGAATGGCTACAACAAGTCATGGCTTGTTAGGCTTTGCAGCCACACAGAATATTGTGAGGAGCCTCAAACAACATGTTCAGCCAATGTGGCTTTGAAGGTCTGGTGGCTTAGGGTGTCATGTGAACCCCAATGGTTTCTGGGAATGGGAAGGGCCTTCATCTTGAAATCAGTTCTCTGATCAGTTAATCTGCTGTCCACCGTCCGCCCATAGGCAATGTCCAAAGAAGGCAGTGGAGTCTTCGGACTGATCTCATGGGAGGCGCCTGGCTGTGCAAAAGCTGAAATTATTTGTAAGGCTGCCAATGTAAACAACTAGGAAGAAGGATATTTAATGTAACTGAACAGATTTATACCTCCCTGTCACATTGATTATTTGATTCCCGTTCATCCACCAAGCTCCTGAGCAGCTGCCCCAGCAGAGAGAACAAATACAAACCACAAAAGGCTCTCATACTGCAAAATTGCAGCTGTCAGCTATAATGGGCCAGAAAACACAATACAGAACTCCTTTGCTCTTCCAGAGATGTGCACCCTCTTGAAAAGTACTGATAAACTCAGAGCCAGCCAGGAAGATAGCTGTGAATGCTACCACACAAGCAGTGCCTTGCACCGGATCACTCCTTTACTCCCTTGCAGAGTCATCCAAGGACCTACTTTACTAGGCTTTTTCTCTGCTGGTATAAATCACCCTGGACTCCAAAATTGCCCTGTGGGCACTTGACAGTACGGTACATCAAAAACTGTTCAAAGTTACCTAGGACGTAAAATTAGTGCAGCAGTACTGCAGCAGTGATCTGATACAGCTTTATCCATTCATGAGTTATAGACCTTTCCTTGCAGTCTTCCTGAAGCATGGCAATTCCAGAAGCAGGACATGCTCAAAACCCAGCATGGATTTTTAATATGCAGTCTAATTTAAGGCCCAAGCAGCTGTGGATGCTGTGACACCAATCATACTTGAATCTTATATCCAGGGGTCCAGAAACTTTGATGTGCATAGTCACGATTTCCACTGTAGAATAGCAAGGGTAAATTCGCATCATTGTTTTTCATGGAAAGAAAAAGTCCTAAGGTGGCTTCTGTGTGTGATCGCGCCTGCAAATGTCCATTAGTTGATGGTGCTGTATGACAGCATTGCATCAAACCGTTTTTATTGTTTCCCAGGGTGCAGATAAATTGACATCTCACTACATGGGACACTGTGACAAAAATGATATAATGTGTGGAATTATTAATTTATTTGTATCTGTCCAACATTGCTAACGCTGTTTCAGAAGTGGTACTCTCCATCTGGGGAATAACGCTGCTCTTTCACCTACTGACTCCTCTGCAAGTCTCCCTCTGCTAGCTAGCCAGCTGACAAATCAAAGCCGCAGCCTTTGTTCTGAATTGTCCAGAGTATCCATTTTCTCCTTAGTTAATGGCCACGCAACCAAAGGGAGGCAAGACTCTTGCAAAAATATGCTACATTTCTTCTTTCCAATCCTGTCACGCCCACCAAGAAATCTCATCAGTATTACATCAGCAGGACTTCCTCAGCTATGTTGCCTTTGGAATTCCCTACCCAATACTCGGGAACTCATCCTCATTGCTGCTAATGGAATCTGATTTTATTGCTGATTTTTATTGTCACTGCTGTAATAAAGTGTTTTATTATTTATGGATTTTATTTCGTTTTAAATTTTTAACATGTTGCTTTGCTCATTTTAATATGTTCTTTGCTGCCTCAAGAGTCTCTAACTGAGAGACAGGACAGATATATTTTAACAGGAAATATTACCTGAAAGTAGTACAGGTATTCAGTCATGTATCAGATTGCTTGGGTCTTAAAGGGCTCTCATTGGGTTAGAATCCAAAGCAGCAAGATTGCCACTTCCATAGTGCTTGATATCTTTGCTCGCTTAAGGCAACCCCCAGCCAGACACACTGGGAGCTGTAGGGTATTTTTTTGCCTATATATACAAAGGATTGTGATCTAAAAGGGTTTTTTGTTTTGCTTTTGTTTTGCCTGGGTATTAAGCTGTGGATATAACTGGCCACCATTCAGACATCAGGATAAACCATGGTTTAGGCTGATGACAATGAAGCTAGGCAAACACTGGGCTTATGTGCTCTTTCCTTCCTTTGCTTCTGATTTCAATTAACCTTAGTTTAGCATTTCATCCAAATCCTAAACTGTGTTTATAATCTTAACTAAATTTTGTTGCGGCAGGATAGATATATTTTTTTATATAAATATATCTCTGCCCATCTTTTTTTACTTTTCAAAAGTCTGTGTGACTATTCATTAATTTGAACTTATCTGAAAACTAAATTGATCCATTTTTAAAACACGCTGAACCTAGACAGGGGGAAGCAGGGCATTGTAACATGGTAAGCCAGGAAAACTTGCCTAAGACTGGGGGAGAAAGAACCAGTTTCCCTGTTTATTTATGTAAAACATTTCTATCTCATCCTTCCAGATAAAACATCTCAGGATGGCTTACAATAATTAAAATACTAAAAGTACAATGATTAAAACAATAAATGACAAGTAAACAAATAAACAATCACCCTGCAAAACTAATAAAAAAGAAAGAAAATGGGACTGTAATCTTAAAACTTAAAACATCTAAAATCTTAATGCTTAAAAGAATAAATAAATAGAATAGGGACAGAGGATGCTTCTCAGGGAAGACTGTGTGTATGTAAGAAATGTCGCCAGTGTCCTTAGCTTTTCCCTCATGGGTGCAAAAGCAGCTGGGTGGGGCACTGCTGGTTGTAAAAAAACACAAGCGGGCCAAGGTTAAGAAGTCCCTCTCCACAGCATGATGGTTCTGCTTCAAAGTGCAGCTAAAACAGCTGTTGTTGTTGACTTTAAAAGTCCAGTGACTGAATCATAATAGTTCCGCCCTAGTCACTCTCTGGGAAAAACAATGAGCCGACATCCCATGGAAAGCTTCACAACTAACAACATACCATTTGGAAATAAACAAAGATAAGCCATTGCTTGATTTGAAGGATTTATAGCCATACATTTTGGATTTTATAGCTGCCAGTAAGGCTAACTCAGCCTAGAGCTGTTGACCCTTGTGAACCTATGGCACTGTTTGTGCTATACTGTGTTTGAAATTGCTCAGGCTTCCTGACCCCAGAAAGCCTGTCTTCCCACCCTCTTCTGCTCCTATTGCTGCTCAGCCAGAGCAGTCTGCTAGTGAGCACACTAAGGTAGGAGGCTTGTCAGAGAAGCTCCCTTTGTTGTGGCCAGATTGCACCATTCATGTCCGGAATGTCTTGGTCCGGGGAGTCATGCAAGGTGGGCCATTACAAAGTCAGTGTTTACACAAAACTTACCCATATAAAAGTATTCTGGGGACCTTTCGTCAGTCGCTAAATCTCTTATTACGTTTCCAAACCGCAGCCATAGCCCAAACGCGACGACGGCTGAACCCGCCAACTGGAAGAGCAAAACAAAATCCAAAAGGTTAACAGTTAAAGGAAGGGCAGTGAGTACAGAAAATTTGCAAACAAATAACGCCTTGTTCTTTCTGGAAACTCCCAAGGCAGATGATTCCACATGCTACTGTATGAAGACTGCTATTGGCATTAACACACTTTATTTCTTAATATTGCTCTGCTAAAACGGGTGCGTACAGACATTTTTATCAGTAAGCTCAGGCAGAAGCACCCTCATGTTTCTTTCAGAGGCACAATTTTTCTTGCAGCTTGAACAGCAGGGAAGCCGCATGTGTGCATTTAAAGGAGAAGTTGGCATGCTCAGTGCTGATCGGCTGAACATTGGTGAAATCACTAATCTCCCTACTCCCAAAGCAATGATTCAATATTTTTTAAATCAACCAAGGCCCTGTGGCACCTTAAAGATGGATTTTAGCCCAGTTTTTAAAAAGGGGGAGTTGCCTATATAATTGCATAAGAGTGTAATCACATGCATATTTAGACAGAAGAAAGCGTTGCAACTTCTTATGTGCTGGGAATTGTAGGACAGTTTCTGACTGAACTGCAATTGGCTTATACTCTTAATGTACTTATACTGCATTAAAAATAAAAAAACAGCCAACAGTCCACTCAAAGGAAGTGGAAAGAGACAAGACAGATGACTGAATTAGCATTCAATTTGCTGGTCAGTGTCCATCAAGTGCACTGCAACAGTGGGAAGAATACAGGCTTGCCTTGTGGAAAAAAAGAATATATACATTTGTACATATCCCTGGGCTATATGTACATACAAGATTTGCTGATCGTGAACAAACTCCTATTTTGATATTCATGTAGAAACGGGTTGTGTTTTCTTGGGCTTAGGAACCTGAGGCAGTTGGTCTTGGACACCTTCTCTGTCTACTTCTCAAAAGCTCTTTACCTGGTATTTAAATCAGCTCAATGCTTATAAATATAAACGTTGCTTTCAAGGAAGCTTCTTCTTTGTGGAACATGCAACCAAGGGTTGCGATTACTTCATGTTGTATTAGGAGAGATTACCAAACACTTAAGCACTTGAGCCTGCCATCAGTATGACAGATCCAAACACATGCAATCCTAGATTGGAATTCCCTTCAGCTTCATCCCAGAATGATAACAGTTTCCCTATGGAGCGGCAAAGGTGATAGTTATGGAGATGTCAGCAGGTTTGGTGTCAGTAAGACGTTCAGTTGGCAATTCCATGCCTCCCCTAATGAGGAGAAAACCCGTAAGAAAACTCTTGAGTCGATTCCTTTGTGGAAGAGAGTAATTATTTTGCTAGGGATGCCCAGGTCCTTTGACAATGAGGCCCTTGATAAAGATAGCATGCCTCTTCTAATCAACTTGTGGTGGTGGTGGCAGTGGAGTGGGGAGCGGGGGAGGATTTCTTAGTACGGAGCAAGTGAACAAGAGACAATAGCCAGTGCTTCTGCAAAGCCACACAACATGTAGCTTTGTGTTGCTGGTGTTGGATCCCCAGCTGCAGCTGAGTGATGCCAGCCTCATATCTCGGTACTCATTCACACCAAAGTAGAATTAAAGTCATCCCCACAAGGAAAGAGAGGGTCATTCCTAGGGTAGGGGTGGGAAGGCTTGAGGGATCAATTTCAACTTTTGCTAAAAAGTGATGGATCACTAGAACCCAGAGGAGCCAAGTGCAAAATACTCAGTGAAAATGCAAGAATCTGGTTTGTCGGCTGTGGGGTTGGTGGTGGGGCGGGGGATGACAAATGGTTGCTTCTACCATTCACAATTAGAAGTCAGAAATTCTGCTACACATCATCCAGGGTTGGCTCTAACCTGCCCTCTGACCACTCCTGGTTCCATCTATTTCACAGAAGTATGCACCATAACTGTTCAGGTGTAACAAGCACACTCTTTCGAAGGGATTTATTCCTTACACAATGGTTTCTAAAAAATGGCACCATGAGACCTCCTCTATCCACCCTGCAAAACCCTCTTCAGAGTTAGAGAGATCCCTGCTGGTCTGCTTTGGAAAGGCCTTCCTTTCTGCTGCCTCAAGTTGAGATGCTTTTGGCCTTCTCAGGATGCAGCAGATTCACTGACCTCCCCGAGCCAGCTCCAACATGGCCCCAGCCTCCTTAAGCACCCATTGCCAACATGCTTGCTTCATTCGAAACAGAATGCCTCAGTGGTGAGGCAACCAAATATAACCTATTTCCACCAAAAGCAAATCTCTTGGGATTAATTATTTCTCCTTGCTATTATTTCCCACACGCTTTCCCCAACCTGGCATCCTCCAGATGTGCTCAACTATAAATCCCATCACCCCAGTGGGTTTGAGATCATGGAAGCTGTATCCGTGGAGACACAAGATTGGCGAGGGTGGTCTAGACTGAGAGACGATTGCATTGTAAAGTACATTGCAGTATCTCTACAAGTTGGATGTCTGTCTAGTGGCATGTTGGTCATACTAAGCCATATTGAGGGGATCTGTGTCACAGAAAACTGTGAATACTGCACTGTGGAGATGCAGTTTACAGAATGGCCTTTGCCAAATAAGTGAATAGGTCCTTTACAGGGAAATGAGTGGCTAATTCAGGCTGCCCCTCCACTTAACTACCCCAACAAACAAAGGCCCTCGCAGGAGCCAACCAAGGCAAAAACAGGCAGCCTCTAAGTGGAGCTGGCTGGCAACACCCATCACCAAGATATTACTCCATCAGTCCCAACTGATTCCATCTGCCCTCTTCTGTAAGGCCTTGTCTTATAACCCCGCTCAGGCAGAGTAGGAAGCTCTTTGCCTGAAGATTCAGGTTAGTGCAATCCAGTGGAGACCATCCCCAGGATTTAGAAAGCAGAAGAGGCATCTGTAGCTCTTCATGCAGCCATACTTTCAAATTTAGCATAAACAGTCCATATTCTCTGGTAAATATAAGCAACCACTGTCCCAATTTTGTTTCCATTTTGCCTTTTGTGGAGATGCTGGGAATCCTCTTCATAAAATGCTCTGAATATGCACTATAATTCTTCAGCTTCACACCCAGTCTCCTGGGACTTCTCTGTTAGGGTGGGGTGGCAGATGCTTTGCCTTGAGCAGACTTCTCCAGCCTGGTACCCTCCAAATGTGCTAAACTGCAGCTCCCACCATCCCCAGTCATCATAGCCATGGTGGCTAGGGATGATGGGGATATGGTCCAACCCATCTAGGAGGCACCCAATGTGTGTATATATGCCTCTGCACATACACACAATGCCAGGGCACTGCTTCTCTCCCTCTCCCCCCCTCCCCCCCCCCCCCCCCCCCCCCCCCCCCCTCCCTCTCTCTCTCTCTCTCTCTCTCTCTCTCTCTCTCACACACACACACACACACACACACACACACACACACAGCAATAATTGCATAGCCAGGTTTCTGAATACTGTATTCTTAAGCTTAAACCAAAAAGGAAGCCACTGTGGTCAGATTACTAATCTTTCCTGGTTTGGCTAAAGAGGCACTATAAATGAGTCAGAGAAGAAAGTGTGTATGTGTCATTCCCCCCATGATGTGAAAATAGGTGCTTCACATACAGCAGCATCTGTTTTCAGTACTCTGTGAAATACTGGAGGAGCTATAATGGGCTTGACAGGCTTGAGTTAGGGGAAGGGCTGCTGGTGAACATGAGGAACATGCAGAAAAGGGATTGCTGCTTCCCAGCAAGGTTTTATGGAGATGGGACAGCAAAGTATCATGACTATCCAACTTCTCTGATCGATGAGAAGTTCCAGGGATGCAGCACCTCACCAGGTCTAGCTTCCTTTAGAGAAGATTTATGGCATTTGCTTTGAGTTTAATTACACTTGGAGGCACAGCTTAAGCACTCCAACAAGCAGGCAAATCCACTGCCTAACAGTTATGGAGAAAAAGATAGCCTTCCAAAATACAAGAGCCCAAACCCAGCTTTCTCTTTTACCCTTTTACCCCTCAACACAAGTAGGCCTAAACTGGGGACAGATTGTTGGTGCATATCCAAGCCCCAACCTCAATGTCCTGATCTATTGCCCTCATCTCACAACTAGCTTGCATTTTTTTCTTGTCTAGGAGGAGAAATAAAGATGAGTCATCTCAAAGCATCTTCTGGCCTTCTTGGGACATCAGCTGTAGTTTCCCCTGCAAAGGAGGCAACTTCATGTCCATGCAGAATCTGTGTACTCATGCTGGCCCCATGAATTTTCTCCTGTCCAAAGCTGCAGTCTTCTATATCAGGGGCATCCTTTGTAAAAGGGGGAGTGCATCACTTTACCACCTCCTGCATGTAATTAGCTCTCCCCCATGAGTACCTCGATTTCTGTGAGTGTTGTGTAACAATGATTCAGGCTTCTTGAACAGTCTCACTGAATATTCTCTAAGACTGAAGAGTGTTTCTCGTGCTTGACAAGATAAACCAGAACAGTGACACACAAATGTTCCCAAGAATTTCTTACTTAACAGGGGCTCTGTAACAGGCTTCACATGAGGTAGTAAGAAACTCCCAGTGCCTGTTACTGCCACCTCAGGATTGTTTTACTGGCTTGAGAAAGGAGGATTGGAACTGGCATGGAGGGCTGGTACTAAGGCAAGAATGGGAAGGGTTGAAAAGCCAACTTTGATTATTGCCCAGCTGAAAAGAATAGATTTTGTGAGTGATTGAGTGAGTGTTCACATTACAAATTCCTCCCTTCCATCCCAAATTTTGTACTTTTGCTAATTTCTCAACTCTCCAGTTTGCTTAACAAAATCAAGGGGGGGGGGTAGATCAGGTACTTATTTAAATATTTAATATCTGCATTCCAAGAAATGTACCATTATTCTTTGAGCTGTTCTCAGCATAGCTAGAATTAAACAAACAATCACAATGAGTTTCCTGAAATACATGGTAAGCTTCTCCTTGCCCTCCTGTGCACCATGGCTCAAGCTTTTCAGCTCTTTCCAGAACTCTCCCAGCAAATCCATTCACTTTTTTCATCGCCCTGTCTCAGAGCCACATACAAGGATAAATTGTTGGAAGTGGGAAGGTCATTCTTGCTGGAAGTCTGAAGTGATGGATTGTACAGCTCTCCTGAAATTATGCCAAGAGCCTCATAAAATTAGGCCAACAGTTGCAGGTTCTCTATCCCTTTGCTCAAACCTATTAGCAGAAGAAAGGCTCTCGATGCTGCTGGGCTGCTCTGTGTTGGATAGGGGTAGAAAGGCTGCTTTTCTTACTACCTGGCTTAATTACACAATAACCTACCCAACCAACAAATGACCTGCTTCAAGCAGACAGCAATTGCCTATGGCAAAGAACCCCTTTACATCATCGCAGATTCAAGTAGAAAAACAAAACACACACACCCCTTGGCAGTTTCACCTAATTGTGGACTCCCAGAGAGCCAGGGTAGTTGGCAGGCAGCTGAGCTCTGTGCTCGGCTGCCAAGAGCAATTTCAAGGACCCTGCTGGGCTGAACTGTAGTTCTACAGAGCACAGACTTACACGCACAGTGGGGAAAGCTGGGAACTGTCAGCCCTACAGAAAACTCACTTAGATGGAAGCAGAGATGCCCTTTCATAAGTCCCTGCAATGGTGGGATCTATGAGCTCCTATTGTCTTTCCAGAGCTTCTACACAGACACACACATATACACTGCACAGGAAGAGAGAGAGAGAGGGGGAGAGATGCCAATTCCACATCCCTATACTACAATATAAAAACACAGAGAAGCATATTTATCATCTTTATATTCCACCCTTCCACAAATGTCAAGAAAGCAATTTATGACAAATCAAATAAAACATAATTGTATATGTTCTTTATTTGAAAACTTTATCTGAAACAATTCAAATAAAAATAAAAGCAATGAAATCATAATAAAGCATTTAAGCAACAAATAAAGTCAAACCACACCTATATCAGCCTAGTATCTTTCTCCATGAAACTTCTGGTTGTCCAGGGAAAATAGCAGTAATAAATATTGACTTTTGGGCAGAGAAAAAGGGGCACATACACAGTCACTGGGATCACGACACAAGAAGTAACTATCGTTATAACTGCTTGTTGCATTGTCTGAAACCATCTTGGGGACTGACCATTTGATAAGACCCAACGGTCAGTTCTAGGGGTTGTTTCTGACATGACTGCTTGTTGCATTATCTGAATTTGGGGGACACAACCATCGTGTGTCAAGCGCCAGAAGAAGTGGGCTAAGTAGATGGGCAAAGAGCACAGCTGAGAGTAGCCTCCAGTCTGGAGGGGCTGTCAGGGGCATCCTGGCTCCTGCCTACGGGATCTACTTCAGGCCAGGAGGCTGGAGCCAGTGGGGAGAATCACTAAGGCGACTAACCACCTGCACCTCCTCCTGCATCCTGCCTGAGGGGCCAACAGAAAGAGATAGTGCTCAGGGCAACCCTGCCAAACCAACCACCAACCTCTGCGCTGGAGATCTACTCTTGGTAGAAGCTGGGAAGAGACCAGGAGGGTGTTCTCCTCTCAGGCAGAAGGTAGTGATTGACTCAGCAAAGTTGCCCAAGAATAGAAAGCATCAGGGAGTGGATTGAGCACTGTGCTGCCTCTCCAGGGGTCTTCTCTAATGCAGGAGAGCTACTAATCTGCTCTGTCACCCTCCCTGCTGTGCTTCAGGGGGCAAGACATGCTTATATGGGGGATTCTCTGTCAACTGCAGTGAGTTGAAATTGGCTTGCAATCATGGCTGTCAATGAAAGGAGCTTCATTACTCCCCGTGTGCCCTGGGAGGCCTTCAGGAGGAATGAGAGAGAAGGAAGCTGGGGGAGGCAGCAAAGCACCTGCAGTGAGTCTGATCATCTGTTGGGCTCATCGTGGGTGCTTGGCACTTATTTGATTTCTATCCTGATTTTTTTCTCATGAACTCAAAGCGGCTTCCATCACTCTGCTCTGAACCCTATCTCCAACAACAGCCCTGTGAGGTAGGTTGGGCTGAGTGTCTGTGACTGGCCCAAAGTCACCCAGTTGGCTCCATGGCTGAATGGGGACTAGAAAGCAGATTGCCTGAGTCCCAGACTTGCACTCTTAACCACTACACCACACTGGCTCTCTTGGTTAATGGCAACTCATTGTGGTGATGTACTGCAGTAGGTTGCTGTTACATGTGAACTCACCCATTATATTCATTTAGGAAAACTGGTATATCTACAAAATCAAGACACTGTTGTTGTCATTGCCGGTATTATTATTACTACTATTATTAGTAGCAGTAGTAAAGTTAAGCTCATAGTGTTTCTTCAGGTCTTTCTCAGGTGAGAGGAAAAGGCCCAAGAGATCAATTAATCTAATTAGACCAATTCAGCAATCAGTTCACATGAAATCAACAGGATGTGCACGTGCTGCAGACATCGGCCTATTTCTAGTAAGAGCAACATTCAGCATTCATCTAGACTGCCTTGAGAACAGACATGTCCTTCACATGAAATAGCGACCTTTACTAACTTGTTTGGTGTTCAGGTGAATATAGGAACTGGCTGGGAGATGATTTACTGAAGACGACTCAAAAGAACCTTCCTCAACCCAAGGCCCTCCACTTCAGCTGGACTACAGTTCCCATCATACCCAGCAGGTCCATTGCCTTAGCTGCTGTACCAGTATACAAACCAGGAGGAAGGTAGGCTAGTAGTTATCAACTCACTGAGGAGAAGAAGGAGAGGAGAGCAACTTTTGCCTTGGGGGAAATTCGAGAGGGCAGGCACACGACCACGATTGTTGCATATTTAGACAGCTGCTAGTCCTGAAATAGAAGCAGTGGCTAAGGAAGAGCTTAACTGCCGCATGTGCAGAGATGGGCCACTCACTGGGTTTGCTTTTCACACTTGCTTCACACTTGCTGTAAAACAGGAATGGGAAATGTGTGGCCCTCCAGCTATTGATGGACTGTCCCTCCCATAATCCCTCTCCATTGGTTTTCCTGCCTAGGGTTTACCGGAGTTGCCATGCAAAAAGGTCTAAAGGGCTACCCTTTCCCCATGCCTGTTCTAATGGTCATGATAGGACTTGTAGTCCAATGCATCTGGAGGATGCCTGGTTGGGAGAAGCTGAACCGAGCAATGCCAACCTAGATGGACAAAACCGTCTGACCACTTGAGGAAGGGAGGGGGGTCCTTGCCCAGCGCGCTTGGGCAGTGTGCTGCAGGGTGGGTCTGCACTGCTCACTGTTCCCACCACGTGGACCTCTCCTAGGGACACAGCGTGCTTGGTAGGATGGCATACAGCAACTTTCCCCCGCCCGGTACACGACCCTCAGTGTGCACGTAGCTCTCTGTACAGTGAAAGGGCCAGCAAGAGAAACACGAAGCTAACTCCTTTTACATTGTGTATGATAAAGCCGTGCCTTTCGCTGGTTGCAACAATCAAAGTTATACACTTGCTCTGTTATGTTAGGGCCTGCTAAGGCACAAACATGCTGTATCACAATATTCAGGATATTGAAATCAAGAGATACAGAGCAGAGACTAAATATTTGCTTCCTGTAATGTGCTACAAAACAAAACAAAACAAAACAAAACAAAACAAAACAAAACTGCCCCAGAAGCAACTGCTTTGTGCTGACATCTACTTAAAACTGCTAGAAAGAGCTGCTTTGCATAGGCATGTGCAAAGTCACTCTTAGTCTTTGCCCAAAGCGAAATCAGTTTAAACAAATCCACACATAAACAAACCTCAGTTGTAAGATGGAATAGTTTGTGCAGTAGTGTTTGGGGAACAAATTCCTTCTTCCTAAAACAATGTATCTTTCTTGTCAGGTCTTCACTTCAGATGTTCACGGAAACAATTGAAAGGATGTGCTTTGGTGAAACCATCAAAGCAACAACCTGGATATCCCCACCCACAGCCCTATGATGTGCTAGAAATGGCAAATGCCTATAATTAAGAATTGTGGGGTATCCAGGTAACAGTGAGGCATTGCACTTGTAGGTCATGAGATGGACGACCTGCAGCTCTCCAGAACGTGCTGATCTGAAACTTCCACCATCCTTCACCTTTGACTCTGCTGGCTAGGGATGATGGGATTTGCAGTCCAACATTTGAAGAACTACAAGTGGCCCACAAACAGCTGTAGGTTATTGCAGCATGCGACATCAGTCAATAGCAATGATTTTCTGAAATGCATAATATTTCATAACTTTTTAAAAAGAAATCCTCTCTCCAGTGCCATTTCTAAACCTTCTCCACTGCCAGACTTCTCAGTACTATGCCCACTCTCTCTTTCATGTGCACATAAAGCTTTTGGGCAGTTGCTGCAGAAGCACCCCCAGGGTCAAAGGATGCAGCATCTCCACTGCGAGCAGGGCTGACAAAACTGCCCCAGCTGCAGAGAAGCCAAATTCCAACTGGGAAAGGTTGAGGGGAGAACATCCCTCAGGGGCTGGGGCAGATGCAACTACCCATTTGGCCATGTCCCCACCAAGCAATCAGGCGCAGCGCAATTTGAAGCAAGCACACTCGGGAGGAAGCCCTAGTCCAGCCACTGTCATTTCAGGCCGGAGAAGCGCAGCCGCTGTGCAAGCATGTGGCTCTCGTCACCTCTTAGCTGGATTCAGCCATGCTGTGCTCTCTGTGAGGCAGCTTGCTGGCAGGAGAGCTTGTGGAGCAGGCCGATTCCAAGGCATAAGGAAATCATCTTGACTCGCTCGCACCACACTGATGAGCAACCCTGGTAAGTGATCAGACCCACAGCTTTCTGCTGACACTGGCTGCCTCCTTCAAACGCTCCTGCAGGCTGGTAATGATCAGCACATGCTTAGCAGAGGAGTGGGAACAGTGGAAGCTTGTGCACTGGACTGACCCCGGGAAACACACAGACGCACAAGCTAATAGAGGAAACTGCACAGTGTTCCTGCCTTCCCACCTTCTTTTGTGGGGATATCTTTGCACTCAAACCTTGCTGCCTCTCAAGCAGTGCCCAGTCCAGGGGCAGGACTGCTAGATCTCGTTTTCTTTGGCTGCAAGAGTAAAGGGGGCTTACAGTGTATTTGTAATATTTGTTCATAGCACTACATTGCCCCACAGACACCCATGTTCCTTACAGTTTGATCGCTTGCCTTATTCACAGATCCTCAATTGCAAAGCTTATCACACTGCTCTGTAAGTCCAGCTAACCCTTGGCTATGAAGCAGCTCAGGCTTCAGTCCTTAAAGTGCATCCAGTAATGTTGCCCATGAGCTCAGCAGCACAAATGGCAGTGAGGAGAGGCCCAAGCATGAGTCGTTCACCTATTCATACTCAGTCCCACGCTTAATAAGGGGACTCAGGATTGCTCTGAAACTCTTTCTGGGGGCTGACAGATATTTTCAGGGCAAAGGTGGAGCTGTCTTTCATCTGAATATGTCTTTTGTACTGTGCCATCAAGTCGCAGAGAAAAAAGCCTTTGCTCTGGTGCTTAGGTCCAGCCTGTGTTCAAGAACACACTTTCCAAAGCAAGAAAGCAAACAAAAAGCCAGGAAAAAGAAAGGCTGAACTGCAGTTTCTACTGAACACACCCACACATCTGTTCAGGGCATGCATTCCATGGCACACCCAGTGTCCACAGACCAGATGCACAAAGTCTTAAAACCCCGGAGCAGGCCATACTCCCCATGCTTTCTGCAACACCCCTCCCGTTTTCTGCTGCCCCCAAAGCAGATGAGGCAGCAAGGGAACGCACAGGTGGTTGCCATTGTGGGCCCATGCAGGCCACACCTGCTGCAGCATTGCACAGATGGCCTCTTGACGTGGAAGTGCCCCCAGAGCAATGCGCCTGTCTTTTCCTGGAATGCCTTCTGTACTGCAAGGGCTCTAGCTGGAGCAGTGAAATAAGTGCATGGAGAAGCTGCCATGCAGATACTGAGAGCTGAGTAGCTTGGTAGAGAGAGATGCAAGTGTGAGGTGGGTCACTGTGATATGGAGAAGGCAGGTGAAGGCCCACAGCTTTTCTGGACTCAGAGTGGCTGACAAATTCACACTGAGTGCTGCTCTCTCCATGCTACAGTACAGCTTGCAAAACTTATACGAAGTCTGCAGAGGTGACATGCAGAACATCACAAGACTTTGAACTGCATGATAGGAGTTATCAAGCCATACATCTGTTTTTATATATTCGAATTCTGAAAACCAAAATCATTCATTTAGAACAGGATGACTGCAAAGATACAGTCTCTGTGTTGAATATCATTTAATGGTTATTTTCACAATTAAATTCAGTGAACATTAAAGCAGGGACAATAAACCTCTAGTCCATGGACTTTCTTCTAGGCTTCACCTCACCCCGCCAAAATAATGTTGCTTAAAAGCATCATTTGGTATCTATGAAGAATTCTGAAAAACCCAATTGCCATGTGGGGTTTAATTTAAATAACAAAATACAGGTGATAAGTAATAGAGAAAAAAAATCTCTATTATGAGGGGATTGATGGAATCTAAGCCAACAATTTCAGGGAAGAAATGAGAACTGTCCCCTTACTTTGTAGTACTAATGGTGGCACCACCTTAATCAGGCACAATGAAAGTGCAAGTGCAAAACCATTCCTTCCTGTGTTGACTTATGGATGTGCATTGTTGAGATTTCTACCACGCAGATGGATGACATGTGGTTCTCCAGATTTTTTGTTGTACAACACCACTTTAGACAGTGTAGCCAATGGTGAGGGACCATAGGAATCCTAGGCCAAAATGTCTGTATGGCCATAAGTTGCACCTTAAAGGATAGGCCTGGCTCAACATGAATATAGGACCTGCGTACCAGTGAAAACATAATTCACTCCAGGACAGGCTGAGCTAAGTAAGTACCACAGGAATCATGAGCGTGTTACTGTGAGCAGCCATCAACATGCATAACAGCTGCACACTGGAAAAAATGAGAGATGGTATTATAGAAAATGTTATTTTTTATGTTTAAGCCATTTCTGAAACAACAGCAAATTCTCATGTGATCAAACATGGCAGCATGAGACCAGTAGTTATAAGGAGGGGCAGCAGAAGCACAGCTTTCAGGAAGAACAAATATTGTACTGGCAAGAAATTCTAGGAGATTGACCTTATCAGTCTACGGCTACAAGAAGTATCAACAAGACACCTTGGAGGTTCAATCATTGTGGTATATTTTCAGAGATAGCAACAAACTTTAACAGAGGAATAAAGATGGACTTTTGGTTTGGTTTGGAAGTAGTATGAAATATACATGTATATAAATATGGTATTATTATGTATATACAATGTTATATTTCTCCATTGTCCAATAGCTTAAGTTCTCTTGGCAGCTCACAAAACAAGACTTTAAACCATAAAATGCTACAACCTTCTACAATGGGGGAACCATCACTGAAAGTTCTTTCTTGTAGCTACGCACTTTGCCTAATTTGAAAGGGGCACCTAAATGAGTTCAGGGTCCAGGCAAATATATATGGGAGGACACGATTCTTTAGGTAACACAGTCCTGTGCCATTTAGGTCTTTAAAAATTAACACTACCACTTTGAACTGGGCCTTGAGGTGGACTGGAAGGCAGCACCAATCATAATTCACTGGCATGATATGATATCAGCAAGTTCCTGTTAACAATCTCACTGTCTTTTCCCCAACTGGCATATCTGGATCATTTTTAAAGATAGCCCAGCATATAATGCCCTGCATGAATGAATCGTGTTTATTTAATTCCTATGCTGCCCAATAGCTGAAGCTCTCTAAGCAAAGTTAGAGGTTACCAGAGTACGGGTATTTGTACCTAGGCTATCTTTGAGCAGATAGGGTTGCAGTAGGTTTATCAGCTATTAGTAGCTGATAAAATGTGCCCCATGCTACCAAGGCCATTTGCGCTTCCACTGCCCAAGCTGGATTCAAGAGCACCCCAGACTATGAACCTGGTCCTTTGTGGGGGGTGCACCCCTTCCAGGACAGGCAAAGCACTCGGCCACACAAAGGATCCACCCAGTAACAGCAGAGGCACAGCCTTGGTTGCCACATTTTCTCCTGCGATTGTCGTTTGTCCCGACGTATCTACCAGCAGGGGACGTTCATTCTCCAAATGTACCTCAGTGGGACTACATTGTCCAATCTGTTGTTTTAGCTGCCTCTTAACTGCTTTTGTCCTGCAGCTTTAGTTGTACTACTACATCATGTGTTTTAATTTTGAACATCTTGTTTGGGCATACTTACTGACTCTACCCTACTAATGATGAAAGGCAGTTTTGTTTTAAAAATACATAAACAATGGAGAATAAATAAGCTAAATGCACAAGTGCATTCAATATGAACCAAAAGAAGTGCCAATTAGTGTTTGATGTCATGACCTGAAGCTGCAAACGGGAAGCGAAAGTTCCACTGATATTCAGCAGTGCCTGTTGAACTTATCAGAGAATTTTCCTTCTGTGGCATTTAGTGACATTGTTTAATGCATATCACAAACCTCCTTGCATTGACGGAACTGCATAGCACTGTCCAACCTAGATAGCAAGGAAATAATACTAAATGCAAAGGAAACCCTTAAGATGATATGTGATAAGCTATGCTCTTGAAAAAATAAGTGGAGGGGGAGACCACAGGGGGCACCACAGAGAAAACCCTCTCCCTCGTTGAAACTTTCTGATAATAAGGGAGGAAGCACTCAGAAGAAGACCTCTGTTAACAGTAATATTAACTGGACCTTCGTTAATCAGATGTTAATTGTAGTGTCTGGGTAGGCTCACAATGAGAGAAGCACTTTGTGAGGGATTGCATCCCAAACCATGTTATTTGTATATGTTAAAACCAGGATATGGAGCTGAGCTTAGAAATATTTAGGGAGATAATAGAAACAGGGCAGAATTGGTGTCTGACAACAGCTATTAATCTGACTGCTACATCTGTATATGGAAAGTTCCACATAGAGTACATTGCAATAATCTAACTCAGAGGTGACTACAGCATAGTTTACTGAAGCCAGGTTATCTCTGCCCAGATAGGAGCATAAGTTGACCACTAATAGAAGGCACTCTGTGCCATTTTGGTTATGTAAGCCTCAAGTGACAAGATGGTTCCAGGACTGCGATACTCTGAATTTGCTCCTTCAGGTTGATCACCCTCCATTTGATCAGTAGTACTGCCTACTAGCAGCACCTTAGGCTTGGCTGGATTGAGCTTCAATGTGGTAACCCTCTCCAGTCCTTTGTTGCAGCCAGGCACTGATTTAGCACAGCTACAGCCTCACCTGATTAAGATGCAAAGAGGAAACTGAGTTGCATATCAACAGCACACTGATAGCAAAGGATCCCAGAACTCCAGATGTCCCACTCAGCAGTCCCATGTAGATACTAAATAGCATTTCAGGGAGAAAAATCAAGCCCTGAGGAAACCCATAATGGAGAATCCATGGAACAAATAATATTCTCCAAGCACTCCAGAGCCATCCATCCAACTAGAGGTGGAACTTCTATAATATGATACTCACCTCCACTCTTGGTTCAGAAAATCACCCCAGAAGGTTATCATGGTTGATAGTATCAAAAGCTGAGACACCAGTCATATTGAAAGAGTTGCA
This sequence comes from Varanus komodoensis, assembly GCF_004798865.1. Classification (NCBI taxonomy): domain Eukaryota; kingdom Metazoa; phylum Chordata; class Lepidosauria; order Squamata; family Varanidae; genus Varanus; species Varanus komodoensis. The sequence goes on from NW_025335268.1 coordinate 137,536,404, forward strand.
CTCTTGATTTTCTTCCAACGTAGATAACCATATAGGGTAACCAAGGCTGTTTTTTCCATTGCAAAATCTGGTTGAAATGGATCCAGATAACTGTTTTCATCAAAGAGTGCCTAGAACTGGTTGGCCACCAACAGCTCAAGGACTTTGCTGGGGAAAGGAACATTTGACTCAGCTTAAAGCTGCTGAGATCTTCCAGTCTAAAGAGCATTTCTTTAGAAGTCGTTTCATCACGGCTTCTTTCAAGTGGCCTGGGACTACTCCCTCTTGCAAGAAGGCATTGATCACAGCCAGCTGTTTCCTGTCAGCTTTTATAAGCCAAATGGGACAAGAATCCAGTATGGAAGGGTCCTTCTTCCCCAATATGGAAATACATCAGGTCAACACGTATCAACATGGAAATGCATCAGGTGAGGATGAGGGAGGGGGAGAGTGGCAGCAAGACAGTGAAGGCAGAACGGCGTCTGCCATGTGGCTTGCCTTGCACCTCCTAAGTTAGCCTGCTGCTTCCATATTCACTGTGATAAGCATGTTTCCAATGCCTTTTCAACTTTGCAGGGAAGCTTACAGAGAGCCTCTCAATGGTACAATGCTTCTTCATTCATTTACTAAGGCCACAACTATAATTCTATGCAGAGATATTGAACACAGTGGGACTTGCTTCTATTCTGACTACGCATGCATAAGACTTCTACTGTAAGGCAAATCTTAACTGTCACTTGTGTGCAGAAAGAGAAATATTTACACACAGGCCTATCAAGGGCAATTCATGTGTGTGAGTTAGAAGCCAAAATATTGTTTGGATGTTTCAAGGCTTGCCCTTGATAAAGAAGCATTCTCAAAATGCATCAAGGACAATGTTTATTTGTGCAGTTGTCCTTGGTCTGGGTATGAACATTCCTTTTTGTATACACCACCGGTAACCCTTGATCACTTAAAGTGGAATCCTATGTACACTTATTCAGAACATCTCTTTCTTTGTCATGGTTTTGGATTTTAATGCTGTTTTTAAATTTCCTTTTGTTCTTTCTACACAGACCACCTAGTCACACCTTGGGGAAATGGGCTTGTCTGTGACAGAAAACAATAGCCACAAGAGACCCATCACCGCCCGTCACACATGTGCACACAGAGAGCTTTTATTCAAGTATAAATCATGCAGTCATTTTCCTCAGGCCCGGATGGAGATCTTTCTTCATGCTGCCACAGCAGTACCAGCATAGCAAACCGATTACAAATATTCAAGTGTACTTTTTCATTCTGCACCATCATCTTGTCTACACTACTGTGGTATAATAATGTCAAGGTGAAGAGTTCATTTTCTGAGTACTGGTTTGACTGTGTTACACATCTCTCGCTAATGCTAACAACTAGATTGCCTATATTTAATCTTATCTTTCTGTGTTTGATCTGTTTGCAACTATTTATTCCAAAGGGTATTTTCTAAAAGAAAAACAGCTCTAATGTCATGCAAACACATCAAAGTCCCCAAAATGTTTTCCCATTGGATGCAAAATCTGCATCCACACTGTTTATTTTTAAATGGCAGTAATTAGTATACAGGTATCACTCGCTTAATATCACTGCTCCATGACTGATGGCTGGCTGGACGCCTTAAAGGATGTTTTTAAGAGTGCTTATTTCATTTGAATATGAAGTGCCTCTAAACTTTCCAAGGAAACAAAACTCTCTTAGTATACTGAAAATATGTGTGTGAAACAGGGGTGGGCAATTCGTGGCCCTCCAGATATTTTGGCCTACAGCTCCCATGATGCCTTATCATAGTCTATGCTGGGAATGGCTGATGGGTGCTGTAGGCCAAAGCATGAGAGCCCTGACTTGCCCACCCTTAGTTTAGCAACTGTAATGCCATGAAAGCATCTCAGTTTGATCTGGCAAACAAAGCCAGAGGGACGTACGATGCTATTGCCCTCGGTCAGGTATGGAACTTTATGGGAGGACCCTTGCACTGTCTTCCATTCATGTCACTCCTGTGCTTTTCTATCACTTCAGTCTTGTTTGTTACTCACAGAAATGTCCGTTAAGGGGAAAGATGGTACAGTTGAAGAGTGTATTTTGATTGGTAGCAAGACATTCATCTGGAAGCACCTGATAAGCCAACCACATCCTGAGACAAAAACCACAGGGATGAAGCAATGCTGAATGAGAGGCAAAAAGTGTATTTCCTTACTTCCAGTAAATGCTACAATCAGGTCTCCAAGAGATCGGATGAAAGCCCGGCATGGTGTTACTCAACAAACAGAAGAGCACTCAGGAGGAGGAGGAAGAGATCTGCCTCTGAGAATTCTGCAAAGATTTCATATTGGGTGCAGAACTCAGAATGCTTAGTATTTTAGCTTTCATTTTTTCTAAAATAAAGGTTATAGGCCTTATTTATTGCTGTGAATATAGGCTTGGAGGAATATGAGAAATACCCAGTGAAACATCAAAACCCAGGATTACCATATATGATTTTCACCAAAGAGAGGGCAAGAACTCAGTATCCTTATTCCATGAATGAAAAACAGAAGTAAACTCAGTTACACAAATACCTTCAATATATAGAACTACCTGTGCAAACCAAAGCCTTCAATTTAACTTCTACATTTGGAATCCATTTGTTTGTGCATGTGTTGTAATGCAAGACTAAGATATCAACATCATCTCTGGATAATGTCTGTCCAGGACAGAATTTTACCTGCAAGCTCAACTCCTTGTACTCTTTTTCAAAGGAGAAATGAAAAATATGTAAGATTTTTTCATCTGATATCTTGAAGACTGAGATATCCAAATGAAGCTTGGTGTACACATTCCAAAACCATTTGGCATTTAAAATCTGAAGCCCAGTTCAGACTTTCCATTTGCTTTATGAAGGCAGATAATAAGGAAACATGCAAAATAGGCCTTCATAAGACACAGAATTCTGGTTGTTTTGTTGGAGATACTTGATTTGTTTTTAGCATGGAATATATGCTGGCCCAGAACATCAAATTCATGATATTAAAGCTTCATCCTATGCATACTTACCTAGGAATAAGTCCTACTGAACTCAAAAACTTACTTTTGAGTAGCTGCCCATGGAACTGTGTTGTTAATCTGAACTATTTCTACTATATACTGTATTTTTAAAAGCATTTATGTTTTATTTAGAAAGTTCTAAACAACCTCCCCAAAGTAAATATATGGAAGAAAGTTATAGGGAAATCCATTTCACATAGGCCATTTTATGTAACTGTGGAAGTGTGCCCATATTTAAGAGTGTTCCTTAGAAATTATTCATGGTTTCTTTCCTTTCTGATTAGTGATAGGCTGCATTGCTTAGGCACAGAGAGCCATACCACTCCGGGAAAGTGTGGATAGCAAAACAATGCCAAGGATAAACAAATCTGCCCCGTTGTAGCTGTTTATTTCCTTTGCTGTTTCTATGGCTTCACGGAAGCACTTTTTTTTTCTCTTGGCAGGATGATGCTGGCACTCAGAGCTAAGAGATGTGTTGTATGAAATATAAACTACAGTACCACCAATTAAAGTAATATTTATTCCTTTGGAATTCAGGGGGTAAAACCACTCTTTCTGTTTGTAGAGAGAGGCTTCACTGCAAGTACAGCAAAGAGCAGGATTCCGGAATGCTCAACAGACAAACTGGGGGAGTCTAATCCAAATTGTTAGAAGATCAAGAGCGAAGTTCTTTTCATAACAGAACCTAAAACATATACAAGCTCTTTGCCATGTGACTAGAGATGCTGAAATTAAAAGCTATTTCTAAGAAAGGGTATCATAGCTCTGCAGGCAGGATATTAGGCAACAAACCACCCTTGCAACAACAGTTCTTTTGAAAAGCAAATGATTGGTAAATTAGCCTAATCGGTCAACTAGCGACTTGACTGCAGATTGTGAGCAAAGTGCCAACCAAACAGCTCTGGCTAAACTTGCCAGACATAACTGGTCCTCAGGCTTTCTCTTATGGGAAAACGATGCTTGAACCGCTAGCTGTCAAGTCTGCTTCCAGCCACCTTGCACTGCACTCTTTGAAGCCGACAGGCTTCTCCAGTGCCTGCTTTCTCTTTCTCAGTTTCCTGAAACCATCCAGCCTGCTGAGGCAGCATGTATGGTCTGCCCAGTTAGTGAGGGAAAAGGAGTGGGCAAGACCAATGCTGCTGGCAGTCAGTGGATACCTCAAAAGGGAGAAGGAAAGTCTGATTCTGGGGGACAACAAACCAGTTATCCATGCACTGGTAAACTCCAGACTGGACTACTTACTGTAATGCACTTTATGTGGGTCTTCCATTGAAGACAGCCTGGATTCTTCAAATGATCCAAAACAGGGCAGCAGGGTTATTGTCAAAGACCAGTTCTTATAACACTTTACACCGGTCCTTTATCGACTGCACTGGCTGCCTCTACCAGTCTGGGCTGAATTCAAGGTTTTGACTATGACATATAAAGCCCTGAAGGGCTTTGGGACCACACTATCTTAGGGAGTGTCTTACTCCATACATACCTGCCTGTTGTTTAAGATCATCATCATCATACAGGTTCCTCTCACTAAGGAGGTTGAGGAGGAAACAGCAAGGAGGAGGGCCTTTTTCTGCTGGTACCACAATTATGGAATGCCTTGTCATTGGACATTCATCAGGGGCCTATTTTATTGAGTTTTCAGTGCCTGAGAAAAACATTCCTTTCTTGATATAGCCATGGCACTACTTAAACTATCTACATGACAACACTAGTTTTAATTTTATCCAATTTAATTAATTTATGTTAAAGTTTTTGTTGATATATAGTGTTTTATTCTGTCAATTTATTATAACATTTAATTGTATTATTTTATTGCTATTATTGTTATTTTAATGTAATGGCTGCCCAGAGAGCATTATGCTAATGGATGGCTTTTATATCAACAAACAAACAAATCCAGTGTGGTCTTCTATCTTTACAGTCTTGCAATGGAATGAAAGACCTGCAGAATCATGGTTGTATTTTATTATATGCAGGTTCAAGTGTTAACAACCAATACAGGTCAATGGCAATGCTAGCTGGGGATGATGGGCACTCTGTCCAACTCATCTGGACAACACCAGGTTGGGGAAGGCAACACTAGTTAATACCACTTCTAGGGATATCAGCTGAACAATCACATAGCCTTACATATACTTCAGGTTAAGTACAATTTCCTATTCGTGCAGTATTCTAACCAATGCTTGCGTATCTGTGTTATTTAAAATCTGTAGTGGTTTCACAACTGACTTCCCACAGGAAAAAGAAACCGTATTCCACTGAAACAAATCATAACCATGTATTTATTTGGAGGGAGGGGCAGGCAATAAAGCATTTGGTGTCACTCAGAGTTTCAGCCTTTTCATGTTGGTCTACTTGCGCAGGCCGACTTCACTCGCAGCATGTGCATGGCCCCATGGATGATTCGGGCAAAAGCAGAGAGATGCAGCTGAATTACAGATTACTGACACATACAAGGGATGGGGAGGCAGACACCTGGCTGGATGAGCTCACCAGCACCAAAGAGAACGATCATGATACGATGTAGATGGACACACTGGAAGCACAATCCTATGCATGACTTGCTGGGGGATGCTGGGAAATACAGGGCTTTTTTCTGCCTGAACATGCATCTAACAGTGTCCTGAGAGAGGTAAATCATCCACTAAATGCATGTATTGAACCTACAGTGGTAGGCCTGATAATACCCCCAATCTGACAAGATAGCTTTGGCTATTGGACAGTAGAGAAGTTAAATAAATAAATTTGCATGCTTTACTCTGGTGTTTCCCCACCTGCTGCCCTCCAGATGTTTTGCATCACAAGCCCCATAATCCTTGACTGTGCTGGCTGAATCTGATAGGAGTTGTACTCTAACATATCTGGAGAGGACCAGAGTGAGAAAGGCTGCCGAATACGGCAGAAGAGCCTCGACAATCAGCTTCAAAACACATCCACTCAACTGCTTACTCTATTGTGGAAGGACTCAGCGTCATTCTCTTCAGCCAAGTTCATACATGCATGAACATCAATCAATCGCTTGCATGTTCTGAGAAGCCCTTGCAAAACGAGAGGGTCCAACACGAAAAGAAACCTGCTCCCACACCACCCAAGCATTGCACGGATCGATCCGTCCCTGAGAGAAGGCAGCGGTGCCCGCCAACGCGGTCGGAGAAGGGTGTGCGCATCAGCTCTGGCTCTTACCGTCCCCCCTAACCATCCCAAAGAGAACCGGAGGTGGCAGAACCAGGGGGATGCTCCAAGGGGAGAAGCCAGTCATCTTCCCGGGAGCGCGGTGAAGCACACGGGCTGGTCTGCAGCCCCGCGTTGGAGCCGAACCGTAGCCCGCGGGGCTCAAGGGGCACGGCTCCTGCTGCTGAGGCGGGGGCCGCGCCCCGAGCAAGCACTTGCGGGAAGGGTTGGATCTCCCACTCCCAGCGCCGGGCTCCCGGTCAGCCTCTTCCCACTGCCCGTCCGGGCGACGTCCCACCCAGCTGCCCCGCTTCCCTGGGCACGGATCTCTTCGTGCACAGCCCCTTGGCCCCCGAGCCGCTCGTGCGTGCCCCCTGACCCGGCCCCGGCCCCGGCGCCGTTCGGCTCTCCAATCGGGGGCGCTCCGCACTGACCCAGAAGGCGAAGTTGAAAATGAAGAGCAGGAACTTGACACAGCGCATCCCTCCTTGCACTCTCCCCATGGTGGCAGATCCTCGTCTGCAACAGCGGGACCAGCAGAGGCAGAGACCGCGGCGGCGGCGGCGGCGGCGGCGGCTCCCTTACAAAAAAGACGCGGGCAGGCGCTTTCGCCGGCAGCCGCTCGCTCGCCAGCCGGGAAGGCGGGGCCCGCGGGGAGGAGGCAGGTGCGGGGCGGGGCCGGGCCGGGCCGGGCCGGGCCGAGCCGGGGCGTTCTTGTTTGAAGCTGTGCCCCCTCCTTTCCCTCGGGGGATCCAGCTGGGGCTTCACTTTTCCGGCCACAGCAGCCCAGGGAAACCGTGCTACTCCATCGGAGAAAGCAATCCGTGCGTGGTCAAAAGCAGCAGCAACTATTGTGATCATGATTTGCTCTTTCATAGTCCTGGAAACAGATTGCAAGGCGAAGCTTCGGCACAAGTGGAGCCCCTGCTGCAGCTCATCGCCTCCGCATGCTCTCTTCGGCTTACGGGCCAGTGCGCACACTCTTGGAAGTCCTGTGAATTCAGATGGATTTATTTCCGAGTAAACATGCAAGGATAGCACTGTTAATAGCCTGGATGTGAAAGCTGCCCGGTCCATGCTTGGAGTAGAATGGGTTGTACATTACAAGAAGGTGATGTCATTTTTAAATATCTCCTCACGTTAACCTTCTTGTCTCTCCACCATCCGCTGCAGCAAAGGTTCCTATATAGAGACAATGTGCATTTTAGGGAGAAAACTAGACTGATTGCCTTTTGTATCGCCTTTTGACTTTGGAAGCAGTTGTTTTCTGTGTAACATAGGAAAGCATTCAGATCTGAAATCTGAAATAGTGAAGTCTGTTTTACTACCTCCTCTTGCTTTACCTGTGGATCCTGTTCTACAATGCCCAGAAGTTCTACAAGTAGTAATCTGCATGTATACATACTTAGTAGGATATAAGTTGCACTGAAGTTCGTGGGACTTGCTTCTGACTTACCATCAGCTTCTGAGAGCAATCAGTAGTCCTATGGCAATATATTGCCTCTATAGTTTGTCTAACCAAAGAGGTGCTTGCCAGGCCTGTTAAGTAAAGTCTTGTCTTAGCATGGGTAGCTCCGGAGAAGAGCACTTACGTAGAACAGCCTCCTTGCTTCACACTTGCACCTTTCAAGGGTACAGAGGGCAGTTGGAAGCCAAGCATCAGGGACATGTCACTAGAACAGGGGCAGCGAGCATCTCTCTCTCTTCCTCTCATGAGATTTTAATCCCATGAGGACTAGAATGATTGTGGAACTGTCAAATTGGAAGACATCCCAGATGCCACTCATCTAACCTCCCAAACTTATGGCAATAGGAAGCTGCCTTACATCAGCCCATTTAGCTTAGAATGGTTTATGTGTCTCTCCAGAGTATCTCAGAAGGTCCTTTTCCTGTCCTACCTAGGGAAGCTGAGGATTAAACCTAAGTCTCTTCAAAGTGTGTTTTCCCATGGGGCTGCAGCCTTTAGCATGGACAACTCTGGAGCTGGAAAAGATGAAATGATTTATATTTGCAACATAAGCTACAAAATGAGAGTTGGCATGACACAGGTTTAAATCTGTGTACTCACTAGCCAGTACTGCAGGTCCACCTTTCTTCCAACAGTCCCTTATAACAGAGAGCATGGCTAAAACTGGCAGCTGTTAAAAAGATTGTCTGGTATCCCAAATAAGGTAATATATCTACATTATACACCATGTTTCAAACTTGTTTGAAATGCCCCAACCTGTCTCCAGTTACAAACAGAGCCCCTTCCCATTCCCTAAGCCACTCCTCCTGGGAAAGCCCTGGGAATCCTCAGTGACTGCTAGTGGGTGGAGAATCTCCGGTGTCAGCCTGACTTGTCAGCACCCGTGAAGGCAAAATTGTTGCCACTGGCTATGTTGTTATGTTGTGATTTGTTTTCCAGTGTTGTCAAGGGAGCCAAGAATCTGGGATAGGAGCCATTTTAGAAAGTGACTCTTTATGTTTCATGGCATAAATGTCAAAAGATAAAGACAGTTTGCTGGGCATCCTGTGGGATCCAGCTTTTGCAGCAATTTAATTCCCTTGCAATCCTCCACATTTTGGCAAACAGTAGGGAAACATGATCTGCTGGACTACAAAGGCTGAAAGAAGGTAGTATATAAGAGAAAGAGACAGAAATAGAGACAGTGCCAAAAGCTAAAAAATAAAATACATTAAAATTAAAGAATGAAGGGAAGACAGTCTTGAAGTATTGCTCCGTATAAAATAATTGGTAGTTACTAATTCCTAGATGATACTCCCATGCACAGTCAGATGCTTATGTCTGTTTTCTGAAGCAATGAAAATTAGTAACTTGGCTTGTAGAAAAGCTGATGTCTGTAGGAGGTCAAATTGAATACTGTTTAAAGATCTGTTGCAGGAACAAGAGCCCTGCATTGAAAACATCTTCACTACATTCCTACACTGGTAACTTGGCACCCAGGCTCATTGCAGAATAAATGTGTAGAATATCTGACAGCATGCTTTGCACTGTCCTCTGCAGAAAGGAATTCTTCATATTTACATACTGATCTTTGCTAGGATAATTCAAAGAGAGATCAGTAAAGATGTTTTTATGTTCTCTTAAATTGGAATTTTGTTAATGTTTATTCATTTGCATTACAAGTTTTTTGTGAGCCCCTTCGGGTATGTGGAGTGTTTTTCAAAGGTAGGAAAATATATGCTGTGGATAACTTGCTTGAAATTCGTTGTTTGTTATTTGCTAGGCAAGGGGAATGGGTCTTCCTGAATTTGCTTGTGGGTCCCCCCACAAGCCTGCATGGCAAGGGGCAGCAGCACAGACTGGCAGTTCTGAAAGTGCTGCTCAGTTCTCCTTGCCCTGTACTCAAGCAACCTTCAGAAGGACATGTGAGGCAGCTTCTTTGGATGCCTCACCAGGAAGGAGGCGGAGGTGAGGCAGACACTTTGGAACACACTGGAGAAATACTGAATATGTTTCAAATATTTATTTTCCATTTAATTCTACACTGAAAATAACATGACTCCAAGACTTCACCGCTTGTGCTAAGGTTGCAGGCAGCACTTCGGAGCCAGTTCTCTCTGGAGAGCTGATCTCTCTGGAATTTTTGCTTCATGCCTTCTCAGGAAGTAGGGATATATTCCCCTGAAATGGAGTGTGCATTAGAAGTGCTTGAAGGGAAAGAATTTTCACAGCATTGTGTTAAAGATACTGCAAAATAACTCTTGAGGCTAGTTTTATGTTTAAAGACAGATATTAACTGAGTTGGCAGTTCAGTTACCATAAATGAAGGATACACTCAGGAGATAACTATTTTGGGAAGGCATTGAGGATATGCAAGATGGGAAACAAGGATTAACTCTGAGCCAAGGGCCAATGCCTCAGTGAAACTGTCTTCTCAATGCCCTAGCCCCACTGGAAAATCCACACTGGCCAAAAGAAGGTTGCCACTTGCCCAGTAAGTCAAAATTAAACTCTTGAAGTTGCTTTTATTTTCTAAGTATAGTTGGGAAAATTTCACTGGGAAATTTCTATGTACTAGGCTATTCTTAAAGACATGAGAGCAGAACCATTGAAAGAAAGAGTGGCAGGTCCACTCTAAAGCACTGTTCCTTTTACTATACCATCTGTGCATCTTAGAGTTTGCTATATTGAACACAGACTTGGCACGTCCCTTTGCTAAAGTTTCTCAGGATGAAACGATGGAGGATTGCACTGCATTCAACAGCTCCAAGTGCAGTATCAGCAGTCAGACACTACAGATACCATGGAAGAAGCCAATGCAACAAGGCAACCTTTCCCAGCCTGGTGCCCTCCGGTTTTCTTGCACTACAAGTCCCACCATCCTCAAGCTAGCTTAGCTGTCCGGCACATTGAGAAGTGCAGAGGACACTGTTTCACACATACAAACAGTATTCAGATGTGTGTCTTTTTGGGAACACTTACATTTCCAACTATGCAGTGGTCAGGTTGGGGGAGACTGCAACAGGATAGCTAAGAGAAAGAACTGTTCCAGTTGCTATCAGTATTGTTTCTTTCATTTTTTTCCTGCAGAAGACCTTCAATATTCACTGCATCTCACATACAAAAGATGGAATGAGGCAAATGGTGGTAAATAATAATAATTAGTTTGCAGTGAACATTAACAGTAAATTAACAGTAAATGTGCAGTCTGAAGGCACATGATGTGGCCCCTATGCTGAAGTTGAGCTCATCTTGGTCTGCTAAGCCTGTGTGGGAGACAAAGTTAATAAAGTAATGCCATTTTATGCATTTGGTTGACATGAGACGTTTGGATAATCAAATTGTGATAAAATTCATTTTCTTGAGAAAAAATGAAGATAGTATTTAATAAGCCTGTGAGACTGAGTAAGGATTTTTACACAAAACTCTGTTGACATCCAAATTATACTTTGTGATTACTTGAAACACAGATGAAGGTTTGGTGTTGGCTGTTGGTGCTTCATTTATAAAATGCTTGTTTCACCATTTGTTTAGACCTGATCAGCAATATAGTGACTCTCTTTTTCTATTTCTATTGCAAGTGCTCAGAATCTAATAGGTTAAGACACTTATGCTTTCTGTATAATTTGATGCTGACTGAGAAGTCTGGTTAGGAAAAGTTACACTGATGAGGGCTTAAGCTTTAATTGAAAACTCGGGGTGTATATGCTTGAAATTAGGGTGTTGTTGGCTTCCTATGGGGCATATACATTACTGAAAATAGGTGGGGCTTTGCAGAGCTAGGAATTAAAGGACCCAGTATGGAAGAGACTTGAAGAACCAAGGGTGAGATGAAAGAAGTGTCTGTAAGGAATCCACAGGCATAACAACATATATAGCTATGTGCTGACAGCTCACAAAATGAGCTAACACCAGTTGTTCGTATGGGTGGTAATATCTTTGGCGGGGCTCTCTGGTTTTAAGTGCACCTGCCTGCCCCCTTCCCCCCCCCCAAAAAAAAGCAATGCAACACAACATTCACCAAATGAGCATTCCTTCTGCTTGCAGATTCCATGGAAGGAGAGCCTACCATGTCAAATCTGCTATGTGATTCAAGAAGGCACATGAATCCTCTCAGGAAAAAATAAAAGTTGAAAAAACTAGCCAACCTTGGAGCCATAATTTGTAGGCTTACTAACACTTTTAGTTTCCACAAACATTTGAGGACACCTTTTAATAAAGTTTTCTTGTAGCATCAAGCAAAACTAGACAGTGTAGGAACGTAACAAAATCCTTGCAGTTGTGGATATAGAACACTAACTAATATGATGAGAATTTTATAAATGTTTGGGGTGTTAAATGCAGAATTCTTTCCTTCCTTAAGATCTTTTTTCCCTTCTCAAGGGAGTAAAGTTATAACTATTGTACCTTTCGTTTTTATATCATCTGAAACATTTTGGAATTGAAAGTCACTGTGCTTTTTTAAATCTGCCACCTGCTTTCACAGTAGTTATAATGGAATTAATTGTTTTATATGATATTATTTAAATCATTTTGTTATTGTTGAGGACTATCTTGAGAACTGTTACGATTGAAAAATGGCATGCAAACATTGAAAATGAAACAAGCTCATTCAAGCAGATTCAGAACAGAATTAATATTACTGCATAATAAAATCAGGAAGAAAATTGATGTATTGAGAACATGGGCATGGAAGAGAGCTTTGAAAATACTCTTGAATGACAGAAAGACAAACAAGTAGGTTCCAGATCAAATCAATCCAGAGCTTTCCCTAGAAGCAAAAAAAGACAAAACTGGACTGGCATATTTTGGACACATGAGAAAGCAAGATTCTCTGGAGAAGACAATCATGTTAGGGAAAGTCAAAGGCAGAAGATGAAAGGGAAGACCAAACATGAAATGGAATGAATCCATACAGGAAGCCACAACCTTGAACTTGGGAGAGCTGAATGGAACTGTCATGGACAAGACATTTTGGGGGATTTTCATTCATAGGGTTGCCATAAGTTGGAGATGAATTGATGGCACATAAGAATAACAAAGGGTCACTCTTATGTATAGCGAAGAAATGCAAAAAAGTATTTTCATGAACATGTATTGTAACTACTTAATACCTCTCCGTAACTGAAACTACAAGCTGACCTTATTCATGTGTAAAGGGCTTTTTGCCCCCAACATTCTTTCTAAGCATAGGGCTCTATTGAAATGTTTTAACAAAAGCCAGTATTGGCTTGGTTCTCACTGTAGCATAAACAGAGCAGCTTGTTTAAGTTGTGCTGTGTGCCTGTTACCTTTTGCATAAGTACCCACTTGGCTGCAGCTGGCTGGGTTGCCCAAACTGGCCAGCATGGCATGTTTGAGAGGGAACAGCTCTCAAATAACCCAGTCACAGGCCATGGATCAATTGCAGGTTGTTTCTCCCTCAAACAGCTATGCTTTCTGGGTTTGGACAGTACAACAAGCCATGCCCAGGACAGTACATAGACAAACAGTGTCTCTCATGCACTGGCATGTGCTACAACTTAAAGAAGCCATTGTGGCATGTTTAAGTCTCTTGCAAAATGGGGCATTGTGCAGAACCAGTGAGTTAGCTGGAAATGTGTGTTCCAAAGAAGACACACATCTGAATACTGTGTTTGTACCTGTGAAACATTGTCCACTTCCTCAATATGGTATCCCAGAGAACAGACAAAGGGCTTCTCAAACTTGTCCTACGAAACTATTTTGGGAAAGGGAAAGGTTTCGAAGTGACTTCTTTGGAGATGAAGCCCCATTTGCACTTTAGTTCCAAATTCAGTACTGGCCATATAAGCACATAATTCGGTTTGCGCATACAAAGGATGCTGCAGCAATAATTTATTTGGGTGGGAAATAACTTGTCCATAGTCAAATCATATGGTTTGACTGCCTTCTGGTATGAATAGTCCTGTGCATCTTTTAATCAAGGAAAATATACCTGCAGTTAAAGCCTTGACATGGGTGACCAACACCTTTAAGTAAATAATTGAAAGCTCTCACATATTGAGGATAATCCTGGTTGCCAAGCAGTGCCTAAATGAACACACACCTGTGCCTGGATCCAGCTAATAGCAAGTGTTGCTTGTCTGAGCTGGGTGGAAGAATTAAATCAGCAATCTGTGCTTTGCCCAGTGGAGAGACTGAGTCCCCCTCTGCTCCACCATGACATGAATATATAGTGGTACACTGTTGCTGAGAAAAGTTTCCATGAACAAACTCCACTGCACTTGACCTTAATGAGTATGGTGTTTGAAAGTGCTGGTGCAGCTGCCAGCTAAGAAGCAAAGTCCTCCATGCATGTGTGAGATTCTCAGCCTTTGAGTAACTGCAAAGCGCATGTCTCTAGCTGAGAAGCCATGTTGCTTGTCAAAGTATGTTCATCGGGGTAGGTGCTGAGGAAGTCTGAGGATGCTGAGGAAAAATCACTTCGAACTCTAACAATATCTAATATCTAGTTTTTATCTAGCGTAGTGCAAGTGTTCAAAATGTTTCACGTATATTATTCCCTACAATGTCTCTGTAAAGCAGTATTTAGTCACATCCCTTTTAGCTGAAGCTGAAGTAATAAGGTTGCAATCTTGGATACACTTGCTAAGAATAAGCTCCAAATGATTCTGCTTGTGTAAATATGCACCTAGCATAGGGCTATAAGGCACTTGTTCAAGATCATCTAATGATTTTATGACTGCAGTGAGATTCAGTGCATGAATACATGTGTTGTGCTTCTAGCTGCCAACTATTTGCACACAAAGGCCAAGTTCACATGTCACAAGAAGCCATGGTAATTCTTACCCATGTTGGTCTGTCATGTCATCTGGACCCAGTTGTGGCATTTCTGTGTGGTACCTTTGGTTTCCTGAAACTACAGGAAGAATCAACAGTCTGTTCTAAGGTTTCTGCATTTCACCATGGCTTCTCTGGTCATCTGGATCCAGGATCTCCATTTTATCACTGTCAGTAGAGAAGCATCATAGAGTCCTGTGGAAAGAACAGCCGCAGAACTACCCACTCAGCCATCTGTTTTCTATCACCGTCACCTCATTGTCAGCATGCACATCACTGGCTTTATTCTTATTGGCCAAGTGATGTGCCTATCTTCCTGTCTACTTTCAAAAGCAGGGAGAAAGCCGGTAAATGTGGGGAGGGAACTGTGACAAAGGTGTTTATTACGATTTAATACAAAAATCCTCTGGAGATGCAGACACACTCAGGAGGAGTGTACCTTAAAACCTCAGTGGACCAATCAGAAAGAGGCAGCTGAGGTTGATAAAACCTCACAGGGTTGTTGTTGTGGGGATAAGATGGAGGAGAAAAATGATGTAAGCTGCCTGAGCCCTTTGTAGGAAAAAGGCAGGATATAAATTGAAAATAAAAAAAAATGTGGAGGGCCAACTATATGAGATCCAACTTACATACAGATTTGACTTAAAGATGATTTTCTTTTTTCTCAGACAAGGAACTCATTTGTAATCTGGAGACTGTCTGTACTTTTCAGAGCCACAAGACTGCCTGACTATTTGGTGCAGGCAAGAATTTGCATACCATGGAAAGTGCACAGGGTTGTTTATTGTGATGTGTTAACGCAGTCTGTGTCTACAGGGTTACCATGGGCCACTTTCTTTTTTTACCATGATCTACCCAATAGACAATCATGTGGTATCTATATTATTGTGATATTCATCCTCCTACTCAGCCTTCCCATTATTGGCGTTTATCCCATCAACCACCACAACTGAAATTCAACGCTAAGTTGCATCATTCCCTATCTACATTGCCTGCCTCTTCCTTTTTGGTCCACATGTGTGTTAGTAAGCTGAGAAGGATATGTATGGCTACAGTGAACCCTGGAGTTGGCTGCTCTTTTCAGGGAAAACTGTGGTAGTTAAACACTAGAACGATGGAAACAATGATCCTGGGTTTGGACAACATGGTAGAGACGCCATTGAGCAAACTATGTTTTCTTACATGATTTCTGAATACCAGACTTACCATGATAAAATTCCAGTAGGGATTTGTAAAGTGTCTGTTTTAGGAGTCGGGATCATTGGATTCCCTGGGCTCAGCTCTCACATCCGTGAGTCTGAATTCCTGGTGAGCACACCACATGAACGCTGTGCAATCAGTGCCTGTCTTCCATGAATGTGACTCGCAGCCTTTGTGCTGCATGTGCTACAGAAGAAGGTTACCGGTTGTGCAACTGAAGCTCTGCGTGCATTTGTGGACATTTCTTGGCTAAGCTTGCTTTTGAAGCAAGGCCTAACATTAGCAAAAGAGGAAGGCTTAATTCCAGACATGATTATTGCAATGCTGTTCACACCTAGGTTTGGACAACATGACAGGCCAACAATGATTTTTAAAACACCATGGCTTGTCTGAATCCAGCCAATATGTTGTGCAGAGGCATGAAGGTAGACATGTGGATAGTTCACACCCATGGAGAAAGGTAGTGGTGTCATAGAGCCAGGGCTTATAGGGACAGATAACTTTCCCTTTATTAGCAAGGATGCTGACATCATCTGCTATCTTTTGCCATCTGAATTCTCTGTTCTCTTTGAACGTAGCTGTAATCCTTTCAATGACAGGGCTCTGACCACATAAGTCAGGCTAAGGGGTCGAGTGTGGGTTGTTGTTGAACCATGGGTTGTTGCTGAAGCACGGGGTATCCTGTTGCCTGAAGCCAGCTGCATCTACAAGCCATGGCTTGTTAACCATGAACAATAAGACCATAGTTTGTTGTTTGGTTGTGAATTGTGGTTGTTCATAGCTCTTTTGTTTAAATCTTGGCTGGGTTCTGAGAAATGAAGCTGGATGTCATCAGCTCATCGGCTACACCTTTACCCAAATCTTATGATTACTTTCAATGTTTTCATAAAGATATTAAATAACATTGGTGACAATATTGTGTCCTGTGACACTGACAGTTCAGCTGCCATGTGGCCAAGATGAAATTACTATTTTCTGGAACTGTCTTCACAAGTATGGTCAAGCTACTGTAGAACAGTGCCTCCCACTTCCCACACATGGAAGAGATTCAGGAGGAAACCACAGTCAACAGTATCAAATGCCACTGAGGAAACAAGAGGTAATAGCAGATTTACATTCCTCTTTTCCTCTCCTGAAAAAGGTAATCTATTAGGGCAACCAAAGGTAAAGTGGATCTTTGGATCTGACTGGAATGGATCCCAATAACCATGATTTACGGTCCATGTGCATGTATTATCTAGCAAGGAAGTTTTCCTATCTCTCTATACCATCCTAAAAAGTGTGAACATAGTGGCATTCTAAAAGTATGATCCTGTGTATGGATTGTGTGCATACCATCTTAGGTAGGCAGTGCAATTTGAAGTGGCCGCATGCCCTGAGATGGTTATGTACTTTGGACCACCTCTGTCAGTGTTTTTAAATACTCATTTGCACACAATTAGGTGGTGGGGGGGAAGACACTGACATAATTGATCTGTAGAGCAATGATTCTGCCATTCATAAAGTTCAATGATGAAGAATGAGGACATTCATGTGTCTAAGGAAATTGCAGGGCTGAATTACACCCACTGGACTTAAGCTTCCTTTCTTTGAAATGGAGCGCTGCTTCTCTTCTTCACCGCTGCAGGCTGATCTCACTCTGGTCCACTCAGGGGTGCTGCTGAGAGGGACAGACTGCAAGTGCTCTGCCTTCTTGCTCACTGGTACTCTTCCCATTGAGCAATCAGTAATGATGAAAAAGAGGAGGGGAAGCGATAGCAATGAGTGGCAGTGATGGTGAGAAGGTGGCCTCACGGAGGGAGGGCATCCACTGAGGGCATCTGGCCCCAGCCCTGAAAAACCTGGAACTGCCAGTGGGCACATTTCCACTGGCTTGCAGTTCTGGTGTCATCCTGGGTCATGAACAATCTATGTCTGGTGGAAGCTTTGTTCTTTTCCTCCAGTGCAAGGAAAGGCCGTCTTTAACTGAAGGAAAGGACTCCGGTGACAACTAACCCAGTGTTTATTTCCCTTGTGCAGTTATTTGCCAAGCTTTTGCCTGGGCTCTTTTCCCATATTCCAAGCAAAAGAACATCAGGCCAGTCCAACTCAAACACTGGATGTGGGGAAGCAGAGAAGCCTCCAAATAGCACACTATTGTGAGAAGTGAAAACTGGATGGAAAAAGATTCCCCTCTCACTCTAGACTATTTACTATTAGCACATTCCTTTGATAAGTCTCTCCGTCTGATATTTATAGAGTACATTTCACTGAGATCTGACCTTTTGGTCTAATTTTAAACAGTGACAAGCAACCATCTCTTCTTTCATCTGCATTCTTTTTTTAATCAAAGTCCAATTAAAAAAAAATTGTAATAAGTAAAAATGTCTTGCTTTAGTGACTGTAATTAAATCTTGGATGCTGTATTAAAAAGGACTAGGCTACTATGTTCACCTGGCTTTGTGCAAAGAGATGCACAGCAGAAATGAATTTGTGAAGAAGCTGGTTTATTACAGCAAACTTATATCAATGTTTCACAGCTGCAGACCTGGTAAATTGTTTAAAAGTGCAGTATATATAGCTAATCTCTTTATAGTGAAACTAACAAATGATTTGTTTATAGCACAATAAATACATTCCATTCATTGTTTGTTTTTTTGATTTCTATGGGAGATTTTTCCAGTGGGGATTTGATTTCTAAATCCAATGTACCAGTGTTATTCATGAGGGGAAATTCAGATGCTTTTGCTTAACAGCCATTCTGTTTCAAGAATTTGTAATTTTCAGCTTGTGACATGTTGCCCTTGTGGAAAATGCAATTTCCTCCTCAGCATGTCTCTGCCAACATGATTGCAACATGGGCAGCCAGCAACTGCCTGTGCCTGTGACATTATGGGTGAGAAATGACTCCTCCCAGAGCTGCCATTTGTGATTTTTTCTTAAAAGGTATTCAATTGTGGACATTAGGAACTACTGCATTGCACTGCTCACGCATGAGCATGTATGCATAGGACTGTTGGGAGGGCTTAATTTCCACACAGGTTTGTCATATCACTCTGCCAGAGAAACGCAAATACACAGATGTCCATCTAAGATTTGCCACTGCATGGGAAGGACAGGAGAATCCCATGACCACATCTATCTCCAACAGCATCTTGCAGACATAGTATCCTTTGTAGAAGTGCTTTGATCTTGGCATAATACTTCTCAGTATGTGGCCAGATCACTGGAAATCACAGAGGCATAGTGCTTTTTTTTTTGGCATTCTTTTCTTTGCTGCTGCTTCTGCTTCTTTCAGTCTGTCTTTGAAAACAGATGTGTGCTTTGCTGAATGTTTTGAAGTGCTGTCAGTTATGCCAGCATGCTGCAAAAGCTGCAGAACTGTTGGCAAAAGAGAAGCATACAATCTGAGACTGCGCGGGACACACATGCACATACACACAGATACATGCTGAGATCATGGTACGTCATCTCAAAAGCCTTCTCCATTCTGTGCAAAATTATTTGGGAGAAAGTTGCACCGAACTTTGTGGAATATATTTCCAAGTAAGCACATCTTGCCCTGTGCTGTGCAGAAGACTAGCTTTGGCTAAACATGCTAAGGGGAAAGGCTGCAGAGGAAAAGGGTCCAGGTGGGAAAATGAGGCAATCAATCTGACAATTACTGCATGGTTGTACAGGCAGGGAACCATCAATTACCCAAATGATGACCAAGTTACATACATCTGACAGTTCCCCTTTATGCTGAGCACAGCTTTTTCATCTCAGTCTGACCAATCACAACAGTTCTGCCTCTATTTTGTTTTCAGTCCACACTTATATTTCTTTTCTCTAAATCTGATTGAATTTTCTCTTCTGGTAGTATTGGTGTTTGGGAAACTTTTGGGTCACTGCTCTTCTTTCTTACAGTTAGTCTTTATCTGGAATTATATTGATAGCCTTTCAAATAGCAGCTTCCTTAAAAAAAAGGGCTGTTGTCTGTAAAGAAGGGTTTTGAAGGAGATGGCTTATAACCCACCAGCTTTCCCTAAAGGCTGCCATTTTTTTCTCCCTGAAGCTCCTGAAGGTGCCACTATATGATGACGTAATGTCATTCTGAAGGGAGCTTCTGGGAGAAAAATAGGGTGGTTGCTGAGAGGAGCTGCTGAGGCAGGCAGAGAGGAGAAGTTCACCCTAAAGCCTTCTGTTTTACAACCTTACAAATATGGTCAGGAACTTGGAGTGGGGGGATTGCTTGTCCCTCTATTAAAACTACTTTGTGGTGTAGTGGTTAAGAGCATGGGACTGGGATTCAGATCTGGGTTCTAGTCCCCGCTCGGCCATGGAGCCAACTGGGTGACTTTGGGCCAGTCACAGACTCTCAGCCCAACCTACCTCACAGGGTTGTTGTTGTGGGGATAAGATGGAGGAGGAGAAGGATGTAAGCTGCCTTGAGCCCTTTGTAGGAAAAAGGCAGGATATAAATCGCAATATAAATAAATAAAAAAATATGGTTGTTGTTGTTAGTCATGAAGTCGTGTCTGACCCATTGCGACTCCATGGACAACATTCCTTCAGGCCTTCCTGTCCTCCACCATCCCCCGGAGTCCACTCAAGCTCACACCAACTGCTCCAGTGACTCCATCTAGCCAGCTCATCTTCTGCCATCCCCTTCTTCTTTTGCCATCTATTGTTCCCTGCATTATGCTCTTCTCCAGGGAGTCCTTCCTTCTCATTAGGTGGCCAAAGTATTTGAGTTTCATCTTCAGGATCTGGCCTTCTAAAGAGCAGTCAGGGTTGATCACCTCTAGGACTGACCGGTTTGATCACCTTGCGGTCCAAGGGATTCGCAGGAGTCTTCTCCAGCGCCACAATTCAAAGGCCTCAATTCTTCGGCACTCAGCCTTCCTTATGGTCCAACTTTCACAGCCGTACATTGCAACTGGGAAAACCATAGCCTTGACTATATGCACTTTTGTTGGCAGGGTGATGTCTCTGCTTTTTAGTATGCTATCTAAATTTGCCATAGCTTTCCTCCCCAGGAGCAAGTGTCTTTTAATTTCTTGGCTTCAGTCCCCATCTGAGGTGAACTTGGAGCCCAGGAAAATAAAATCTGTCAGTACCTCCATTTCTTCCCCATCTATTTGCCAGGAAGTGATAGGACCAGATGCCATGATCTTAGTTTTCTTAATGTTGAGTTTCAAGCCAACTTTTGTGCTCTCTTCCTTCACCTGCAACAAGAGGCTCTTTAGTTCCTCTTCACTTTCTGCCATTAGAGTGGTATCATCTGCATATCTGAGGTTGTTGATATTTCTCCCGCAATGTTAATTCCAACTTGTGATTCATCTAGCCCCACCTCTCTCATGATGTGCTCTGCATATAAGTCAAATAGGCAGGGCGACAGTATACAGCCTTGCCGAACTCCTTTCTCAATTTTGAACCAATCAGTGGTTCCGTGTCCAGTTCTCACTCTTGCTTCTTGACCCCTTTATAGACAGCTAATGAGAAGGTAAGGACTTTGGTGTGGTTGTGCCCTGCTGTGTATGCCCAGACACCGACCGTGTGTTGCATGTTTATGAAAGTGGGAAGAAGGTGAAGGTAAATGACTGGTGGGGAAGCTCCTCCAGCCTGACAGCTGAATTCCATTTTGGAGGCGCTCTCAAGGGCTGCACGACAGTGTGCTTGCATTCATGCGTGCATGCATGTGCGTGTGTGATGGGACAGGGCTTTCAGGGTAAAGGCAGCAGGGCCTAAGGCAAAGGGGCTCGTGACAAAATGGCTGCCTATTATGACTTCAAGCTATTCTTGCCAACAATGAAGACTAAGAATGGCTTAGAAAGGTGGAAAGGGGCACAAAAACTGGAGGAAAAGGCATAGGAGTCAGGTGAGAGTACGGAAGACTGAGCCCTCAGCAGGGCTGGACTTGTACCAGGCCTACTAAAAGAGGAACAAATATGTGGAGAGAGAGTGATTGGATGTGACAGTTGCATGATGCAGAAAAAAAGAAAGAAAGTGAGTGAAATTGGCTAAGAGAAGGGGGAATAGAATAGTCAGAGGGTGGGAACAAAGAAGAGGAAGGACATGATGGAAAGATGAGTAAGAAGGAAGACAAAGGCAATGGACAGAGGCCAATATGTGTGCATGTGAGACAGAATGTACATAACTCCATGTGTCAAGTTGGAGGGTAAAGATGACTTGCAGGACTGCACTGATCAAAGATCACTGCTTGCTGTGACTGTTTCTTGGAGCCATCCATGTTAAGAAAATGCCTGATGTTAATATCCCCATCACTTCCAGAAATGTATGTTAACAGCGCTGGCTGAAAGCAACACATTATCTTTGATGTTCGGTTCTTTATGCAGTATTAGTATGGCATATTGGAGATAATCTGATGTGGATTTACTGTAATCCTTTAACAATCATTTCTTTCAGAAGTACTACATGAAGAGTAGTGTTTTGGCCATTTCTGCAAAATTCTCTGTCTTAAAGGATATTTACAGTAACATAGCAGGAAGTCCCTAAAGAGCTCATGGTGACAAAGATTAACCCAGAAACTTCAACATCAAATAGATACTTCTGCAATTTCACATGCCTAAAGCCCCTTCTAGCTGTACAGCACAGCTCCAGCAAGCTCTAGATGTTCTCTGTGAAATGTTGCAATATGGAAATCTGGATATATAAAGCAAGCTGGCTGATTACCTTCCTGCAACTTGCCTTCCATTCTCCACTGTTTGCATCTGTACAAATTAAGGCAGGGACACTTCTATTTTCTCTTTCTTTGTATGGCATGTTCATTCTGGCACAAATTCAAGAGGCATGTTACAGTACAATCCTAAACATGTTTACTTGGAAGAAAAACTCACTGAACTTCATCAAGCTTACTCCCTAGTAGGTTTTCCTAAAATTGCAGTCTCAGACACAGTGCAATCCTATTTATGTTATTTAGTGGTAAGCTGCACTGCATCCAATAAGCTTACTCTGTAGTAGTTAGGTTATGCATGATTGCATCTCCGTGCCTCTTGTGTACATGTGCACATGTGTGCATGCATGTGCATGCGTGTGTTTATGTCCAATTTACTAAGCCTAGATGTGAACTTGGCTTCTTGAGCATGATGCTTGTGATGAGATAATGAAAGTGATGAATGGACCAACAACAAACTACATTTGTAAATAACATGCCATGCCACGAGCAGAATGATAGCCAAGTTCAAGAGGTAAAAAGCACAAAAACAAAGAAGCAAAGCAAAAAACCACCCAACCCATCAAGGCCCCTGGATTTTAGAAGAGCTGGGATGGACATGACAAAGAAGACTAGAGCTCAGGAACAGATTTGATGCAGTTGCTGCTGTTTATCATAGATGCTGCATTTTTTTACTTGTGAAATTTCATCCCGTCTCTTTGTCTTTGCTTTCACAACAGCCCTGTGAGTTAGGCCATGCTCTCTTCCACTGCACAGAGAAGAAAGAAACTGAGCAGTTGGCCAAAGACACTGTTTGTTTAAAACCACTCAATCAAAGCGAGTCTTTTAAAGTTATTGCATCTTAAATGCAGGCTCTCACTGGCAGTGAAATTGCATGTGGTTGTGCATGCATGTGTAGAAAGCAGGGGAGTTCATATGCAGTACAAGCCGAGTCCTTGAATTCAATGAGATTTATTCCCCGGTAAGCGTACATATAATTGCAGCCTTAAAATCCTGTTTATATGAATCAGTTCAGTGTATGTTGACTATTAGGAAAAGCCACATACCAAACTGCTATGTATCACCTCAGTCCATTCTAAATGTAGATGTGTGTCAAAATTTGAATTCAGCACATATTGGTGTATGTACATTACTGGTGTGAATTGTGTGGGGACCAGCTGGAAGGCAGCAGGGGCTATGCTTTTCTGGTAGCTAACATATGCCAGATTAGTTATTTGAGTATAGAAAAACCCAAGAGAAGTTTATCTAGACATTCCTTTTGCCTACAAGTTCTCACATTGTTTGAAAAAACAAACGTTTCAGGATAAATCTATGATTAGCACATGTAGATCTCTGATAATACAGTTTATGAACAGGACAGGAAACCAGTTGGATATCTACAGGCACACCACAAAACCTTGAATTTCAGCAGTAAGGACACAAGAAAAATACACACCACATTTGCCACAAAGGCCTGAGATGTTATCTGTCATCAATATACTTTCTGGCTTCTGTACCACCCATGTACTCTTCCTATCTTTGTTCACAATTTTTTTTTAAAAAATGGAGCCTTAGATCATAGCTGAAGAATGAGTGGAGGGATGATTGATAGCACAAAAGTGTGATAAACTGGTGGGTGGAGTTTGAGTGACAGATGAGATGCAGTCCTTGACAAAGTCAGTTAAAGAACAACCATGGAAAAAGTGAGGTGGGTATGTTAGGTTAGGAAATATTCTGTGTGGGAGGAAAAAATATTTTCCTTAAGCCATTTTTTAAAGGACTTCTTTAATCTTGGGGGGCAGAAATGAAAAAAAAAAAGGCTTTAAAAAAAATCTGTTTTTCCCCTGAGTCTTCGTGTCTCGAGATATTATGACTTTTATTTGTTCATCCGTATCAAGTGGTTATTTCTTCTGGCTCTTAGTTTTCATCAATGAATGTGCTTCTAGGTTTAAATTCATGCGAGTGTCCTAATCTGGGGATTTTGAGAAAAGCTTATTTCACCCCATCTGCTTGTTTTGAATTATACAGAAAAATATGCAAATGGAATCTGTTTCGATGAGGAGAGGTATATATGTGGTTTTAAAAATGGAAAGTCCTACTGCTTTCTGTACATCAGAGCAGGTGGCCAGAAATCTAATTTGTAGTGATTTCCTTTGCATTAAATACAATCACAGTGACAGCATGGCAGGCTGGATTTTGTAGTTGTCTTATGGAAGGCTTTCCCTATGCAATATTTGCATGTATTTTAATCTGGTTTTTTGTAGAAAGCAATACTAGATGTGCCATTGTCCAAACTTTTCCAGAGTTAGACAAGGCTTTTCTATGCATGGGAGTAGCCTGAAAATAGGATGATGGAGGTTGAAATCGCATTGACCTGAGAAGAAACCTCACTAAAATCAGTCAGACTGCCTTCTCAGTAACATGCAAAAGTTGGGCTGGAACTGCTTTTCTCCCACAGGCTGTTTTTTATCCTCAGTTTGCCTGAGATCATGTGAGCTCAGTGTCACAGCCTTTGATTTGCAACCATGACCCTCTTAGTTCAAGATATTTCTACTTATAAATCAGGGAGAGCCGTATTTCACAGTAGCTGAAGGACAACCATTGGACAGAACCTTTGGATATTTTATATGCACATGGCAAGATCTAGGAAGCATAAAAAAGAACCGGACCATTAAAAAGTATACCCTGCCCTTGGGAAAAGTTGATAGCATTTTTCTGGCTTTTATAAATCAATTTCTTCCACTGCACTAGAATGGAAAGTAGTATGGAAACAGGAAATGAAACAAATACTGGGAGAGGAAACATTCCCAGTTTGGTGCATGGTTGTTTTTCCCACCCTCCCATTAAGTGGAATGGACATTTATGATAGTGACGGAAAACATATAGAAGAAGCCTTTGCCAAAAGTTGTGTATTCTCCACTGACTTGAATGGGAGGGGCTAACCCCTCTGTTTGCATGAACGTGCCACTCATTGGTTTGCATGAATGTGATAGTTTGCAAATACAGTTAGAAATCCTGGGATTTTACTGTTAAGCAGGCGTTTCATATCCTGTTTTATGTGTTGGCAGTGCCTCCTGGTGGTAAATAACAGACATGCTGGAGGCTCCAAAACGGCTGCTGAACGGTACTTTGCCCTTTGGCTGAACAATAGTCCAAAGACAAGCCTGAAAAAAAGAGAAGGAAAATATTGCATATCATTATGCATGTCCAGTGAGCAGGCAAATGGTCTTATTTCTCCTCCCCCTGGCACCCCACTACAGGCAGGAAATTTTTTGAAATATAGAAAATAGTTTGCAAGTAGTTTGGCAAATATTTTTGTACTTGTCCTCCGGCTTAGACAATCATTTGTTCATTCGGTCATTCATTTTCAGTATTTATAAGCTGATTTTGAGGGCCAATTACTGAGAATTGCCATGCAAAGAAGCAGCACTGGGACTAACTCTGCTTCCTCCTGAGGTGTGGCATGCACCACTCCTGAATATCACAGCCACCACTTCCTTCCTCCTTTCCCTTGTATCTGCCTCCCTTCCCTACATCACATCTGTCGCCCTCTCCCACCAAACTTTCTGACACTCACCTGCCTGCCCTCTCCCCCTCCTCCCCCACCCCACTCACCTGGACTGTCTTTCTCCTCCCTCTTTTCTACATTCCCACGCACTTACTGTACCTATTTACTGTGATGGCTGGAAGGTGGCTAGTGCAGCTCTTTGGAGAGGCAACCACCCCCAAATGCCTGGTTTGAGTGGACTGCTGTTCATGTGAGCAGCGATGTCTCAGGGGAACACCTGAACCATACAGCAAACATGGCACTAGTTTTGGCAGCAGCAGCACTGAATGGAGTCGCAGGCAGGTCCTTCTGGTGGGCAGGATGGCAGAAGGTAAGTGTGTGATTTACTGTTCCTCCTGCTCTGCCACCTGAGGTGGGAAATTCACCCTTCATGATGGGATGGTTGTCCCTGTAATGATACAAGATAAAATACGTGTGCAGTTACAAAGAGGAGAACTGCTGTGACTTGCACATGATATTTGGGGTACAATCTTACGCATGTTTAGATAGAAAAGGATCCCCAATTCCAGGCATTACCCAGAGTCTTAAGGAAAAGGTTGCAGTGAAGAGATAGGTTCTTAGGGTCTTCTTTAAGACCTGTACTGGAGGGGCTGAGTATTGATCCATCGGAAGGGACTGTGAGCCCACCACCAAGAAGGACTTGTTTCTTCACCTTGCCTGTCTAATTAATTTTAAAAATTAGGATCTGAGGAGGGCTGCAAAAGTGCATCTAAGTCAGCTGAAGGCAAACATTATGAGGCTTCTAAAAACTCTGCCTTGATTTAGCATCTGTGCTGGAACAGAATTCCCACTTCCCAAGGTCCAGTAGAAAGTTTCTAGAGACAATAATATTCCTAGAGTGTTTAGAGATAATGAAATATTATTTCATTTATTGTTGTTTCTTATTTTAACTGTAGTATTGTAATAATATTTTTCTGCATTCTTCATACATATGCATATATTAAAAACATAGTATTGGCAGTTTCCTGTTCAGTGAGAAGTTGGCCAAACATCGCTTTTATCATTTATTTAATACCTCCAATTGCTAGGTGCAGTAGATGATGAAGACTATGAAAATCAAAAGCAGCCAGAATCAAGGATAACATCCAAGTTTTTTTAAACATGAAATGGAAAAGCCTTGGATCTTCCCCTTGCACATTGTCAAATGTTGACAGGCATGCATGTATGTGCTCTGAGTCTGTTGGAGGTTCCTTGCACAGGGGCTGCCAAGCTTTGCTATCTTACAGTGCTTGTCTTGAAGGCAGTACAAATTCAGTCCAAGTCCAGAAATACCTGTAATATAGGTGCAGGCCTCATGAAAAAGGCAGTGGCCTCAGGTCTGGTCTAGCAATGAATTGGCTGAAGGCCTAGTTCGGGTTGTGGCAGGGAGGGTGGGATTAAAGGCACCAATTTTATTTGTTCCTTTCCAGCAATTTATATCCCACAGTTCCACTGAGCACAGAGTACTCCAGATGACTTGTATGCACCTCAAAGAGTCTCTTCTACAGACCGTTCTGCAAAGGACATTCTGGCACAGTGCTTCTTTTGTGTGCAGTAGGGTACCCATGGAGCAATGAGGACTGCAAAGCCAGGAGACCAGATGTTCCTCAGGGAAGAGAAGGGTATGTCGTTTGGAGGGAAGCTTTTTTCAGTGCTTAGCTATCTGCCTGTGGACCACTTCTTTCTTTTTCAGGTAATACATTTCTTCCTCTAGAGATTATTTTTCTATGCTCACATTCTTACTGATTGGTAAAGAGGCATTGTAACCATTGCTCTTTCCCTGCCCATCAGTTCTCCCTGTAAGTGTGAAATCAAAGCGCAAGAGAGCACAGCAGAGTAATTCAAATGCTGCTTTCCCTCAGTCCATATTAGCAGCAGAA
Source organism: Varanus komodoensis (assembly GCF_004798865.1). Taxonomy (NCBI): domain Eukaryota; kingdom Metazoa; phylum Chordata; class Lepidosauria; order Squamata; family Varanidae; genus Varanus; species Varanus komodoensis. The sequence continues at coordinate 137,564,102 of NW_025335268.1, forward strand.
ATCCAGTCTTAATGGATCTGGGGTGATGCACACAGAACAGCAAAATTCAGAACTACACATAACCGCCAATCCCTTAATCCTTGGGGACGGGGTGAGATTCAGTGCTGCTTAAACTTGCTTTTACCATCCTTAGAAGTCATAGAGATGGAATCCATGCCAGATCAAGGGATCATTGCTTGAGCAGATCTACCATTTCAACCCATAGTAATGCCACACAACCTTTAATTTTCAGGAGTGGGAAGAAGTTGAGAACAAGTCAAAGCAGTAGCCCCTGTTGTGAAGATGGCAAGACCAGACCTGAGCTTTCAAATCATAGAGACACTGTCTGCCTCTGGTCCCTCTTCTGATCTGCTAATCTTCATCTGTTCTAGGATAATATCACCATCAGGAAACTGTTGGGGGAAGACTTAGAAGTCCAGCTCCAGTTTGTTTTCTCTAATGTCCTCATCAACTGATCTGTGAGTAAGGATGTTTTACGGATATCTAAGACCTAAGGATGAAAGTCATGTGGAGAATTCTATTTTATGTCTTCTCATAACAGGCTTCTGCAAAATAACTATCCTAAGGTCTCCAGACATCAGATGGGCTATCCTAAAATCTAGATAGGTTTTCCTCAATGTTCCTTAGGATATAACATAAGTTAATCCTATTTCAAAATGTGGCAAGTGATGTAATAATATTAATAAAAGGTAGGTACAGAAAAGAAAAGGATGCTTGCTTTTCCTCATTGAATAAAGAATACATCACACAATGGTCAGAAAAAACTCTCTTTGTGGTATCTCGGAATTGATCAGGGATCTCCAAAATAAAGAGGGTGGGAGTTTGGATCATAATTTTTCATGATGAAAAAGAATTCTATTCTTCTCCACATATAAACTCCACAAGCCATGTTCTGATGTGGGCCAGCTAAGGGCTATTAAGAATATATAGTACATAAGTGATTGCAGTATTACCTCTGAGAATGACTTGCAGCCTCTTTGCAGGGTTGATGTGCTACCACATGAGTTTGTTGGGCTGTGGGGAGAAGGAACTTGGTCTATGCATCTTATCAAAAGTAATATAGTGCAGAGAAACATCTTTGTTCTGGTGCATATTGGGACGTGTATTGGGATGTGCATGCTAATGCCCTGTTCTCTGCCCTTTTAGTGGAACATGTGTTAGCAGGATGTCCTTCCCAATATAAAGGAGGCGTTCTGTACCAATTAGCAGCTTCGGGTAATCAAACAGTGGAAGGTTCTCATGCTGGACCCAGTCCTGCAAAGTGAGTCAGGCCAGAGGAAATCCATGGACACTTGTGGAGCCTTGGTTGCCCAAGCAGCAACATTACCTGTCAGGTGCAGGTGCTGAAAGAGTGGCTGCGGGATGTGGAGGAGTTGGAGGCGACCAGCCTTCTTTCCTGCCTGGTACATCCAGTGATGGCAGCACTGGGTGCAGAATGAGATTGGTTGTGGCCTGTGCAGCCCTTGGGCCTTGATTCCTGGCAAGCACCCCATGAATATTGGAAGTAATCACCAGAAATTCAGATTCAGGGCTGCTGCAAAGTGAACCAGACTCTGGGGAGCTGAGCCCAGGAAATTGGGGAGAGTTCTCCCTCCAAACGAATTCCTTGCACAAACTTCATCTAAGCTCCAACAACTGATGGTCAAGATTGAAAACTTTTATGCAGGCATTCAAGAGGAAATCAATAGCACTTCAATACAAGACATGTTGATAATCTGAGGCAACTGGAACACAAAAGCAGGAAGCAAAGCAGAATCAAATGTTGTAGGGCAATTTGACTTCGGGTAAGGAATGAAGCAGGAGAATGATTCATAGAATTATGTGAAGCCAACAATCCATTTCTCATAAATTCATAATATATGCAACTGACCAGACAACTGTATACATGAACATCACCAGATGGGCAATACAGAAATCAGATAGACTTATGTAACTAGAAGCAGGAGATGGAGAATGTCACTGTCAGAAGAAGTAAAGGATAGCCAAATGTGAAATGGATTGACTCTATAAAGGAAGCCACACTCTTAAATTTACAAGAGTTGAGCAGGGTTGTCAAGGACAGGATTTTAGAGGGCTTTCATTCATAGGGTTACCAGAGGTTGATGACTTGATGGCACATAACAACCACCATCTTTTTGGTTGCAACAGGGAGCCTTGGGAAGCAATGGAGGAAATGCCTAGATGTTACACTTCGGGGCATTGTCTCCCTGTGGTGGCCCTCTCCTGGGTTAATTTGTGGTGCCTGGTCTTTTTAGCCCTGACTGCAAGGGTGGAGGTTGTTAATATGTTTAGGAACTAGAATATCTCTAAGAGCTAGGTCTCACGTATGCTGTCCTTAGACCCAATATGCCTGTGAACACCTCCCACAGCACCTTGCTTCTCCTGATTTTCATCTAATTTCTTAAGTGTTTTAAAAAATAATTTTAACTTGGATGTTGGCAAGCCTCAAAGTGAAGCTCTTTTCTCCAGCAACTTCTTCAATTTCAAAGGCATAGCTTCATGTTTTGGCGTTCAGGTCCCACATTTGCTTTATAGTTTCATTCTTGGACCTGTTACTTTCCTTTTATTCTTGCCAGTTGGCTTCTGGGAAATACCTGTTTTTACCTACCATAGCAGCTATTCTATGCATGGGCAGCCCCCAACCCTGTTGCAGCCATTTTTCGGTGAGCATCTGTGGCACTTAGAGTGTCAAAGGAGTCACCTGGCTGAAAGAGTTTGATAGCCTCGCTATAAAGTTTCTAAAAAGTTGAATGCTGTTCATCTGCCAGTATTTTTCTTCGAGACTGAATCTTTGCTTGTGCTCGTGCAAATTCTCATGTACACGCTCCTAGTTCTGAGATGTGTTCGTGATGTGGCCCCATGCCATGCATTTTCATAGATGAGATCCATGTTCCCTGGATTTGACTCTTTCCTAGCTTGTTTCAGTATGAGATTTTAGATTCAAGTCCATATATTTAAAAAATCCAAAATTTTTATAAGCAGCACACATTTGTATGCACCTGGGGCATGCCATTGCACAGAATTTATCTATGCAAAATGACAGCTAAAATAGAAACAATCTCAGATGTCTGATTTTCCATCTCAAGTAAGCAATTTTCTTGGAATTGCAAATTTATCTCAAATTCCAGGCAATCATGTGGAACCTTTGGCTCTTGCTTTGATTCTCTTTCGAATCACCTAACTGGCTCACATACTTCTGTTTTTGTTGGGATTTTGCTCAAGCATTGGCTGGATTGCTCTGCCTATAGCTCTGATTCTGATGTCTGTATTATGCGCATACAGAAGAGAATCAGGGACTGAGATATTGGCAGGGAAGGTGTTCCTGTTGTTAAATCCAGCCTGGCACTCTAACAACTCTCTTGTCTACACAATGGCCCAGTGGGTCTTTGCATGCTCTCCTTGACTCCTGTTCAGCCGGTTTGCAGCCCTCTCTCAGGAATTTAATAACATTTCAAACTTTATAGAGTTAGCATATCCCTTTATAACAATAGGCCCAGTTTAGGTGCTGATAAGAGCAGGCTGATGACCTGTTCCTAGACTCGTGCAAGGGCATATGGCAGGGCTGTGGAACATTTAGCCCTCCAGATCTTGTCGGGCTCAAATTCCCATGAGCCCAAAGAGCCTGGCCAGTGCTAAGGGGTGATGGGAGCAGGATAGCCTCTTAATGTATTTTTTAAAGAATTGCCTCCCAATTAAACAGGGTAACAATTTGTGTAACATCTATTTTAAAAAGGCAACGAATAGAAGTACAATTAACCAGGGTAGGGAAAATTGACCAGATGACTGGTGTGCTTATTCAGAAATGGAAAGACATCAAGAAAGAATTAAGCATCTGTTCTGTTCCCCATTTGCACTTCTATACCTGAAGTCAAACTCTAATAATGCTGCTTTTAATGGGAAAAAGCCTTGAGGTTTTATTATATGTATGTGAGAGAAACATGTTGCTTACACTTGTTGGTGCTCTCTAGTGGCTTGGTATGGAATGCATGTGCTCTCTCTCTCACGCACATGCAAACAAGTGTGCACAAGGAAAAAGTAGGGTTGCAAATTCTCCTTTATGGAGGAGTTTTTAAGTCATAGGACAAAAGAGCATTTTATATGCTATTTTAGATACGTTTCTAGGAAGAACAGAACTTCAGAACCACCAGAAGAACTCTGTGGTGTCATGATCAGACAATTTCAAAGCTAGTTTATTGCTATTCCAACCAGGGTTGGAAAACATGCTAGTCTGGGATCTGCTGCAGTCTGGGATCCCTGTTCTGGTAATGGCATCACCATGTAGGCCTGGAAACCCTCTGAAGGGCCCTGCCAGGAAAAAAGTCAGGCTTGTCCCAATCAAAAGCAATTCAAGCATCTGCAAAAACATTGGTATCACAGTGAATCCCAGAGTGGCAACTCCCACTGTGTAACCCCCATCCCATGATCACAGGTGATAGAGAAGTGGGGAGGTCAGTGACTCCCCTTTGGCATGTTGAATAGCACTGCAGCATGATTTGGAGCAGATTGTTTCAAGGGAAATTCCTGGGGGATTAGAGGTTCAGCGGCTGGATGATCCACATCCCAAAAGCCTTTAATGAAACATGAGCTGCCTTCTAATTCCCATCCAGAAATTTTAAATTGGCTGGTGCATGCTGGGACTTGTAGACTTGTAAGAAATCTAAACTTGCACAGGATTGTGTCTTAAGTAGAGGACTCTCTCACAATGAGATGACTGTAATGCCTTGGTCATTAGGAGTCTGTGCTGGTTTGTTTTGTCCATATACATATATATTACCTTTGTTTACCTTTTCAGCATAGATGGTGGCAGGGTATTTACATCATGGTAATGGTGATGATGGGGAAGAGACTGACTATATGTGGCAAATGCTGTGCGTAGATCTCCTAACATTCTGTGTAGCTTGCAGTGGGCCCACATTGATATGAGGCACCGGGGCCAAAGTAGTGTTGGGACTCATTAGCCTTAGAGTGGCAGAAAGAGAGAGAAAATGGGTGGCTGAAGTAGAAACCAAAAAGGAGTCGCGCCACTTAGTTTTGGCTTTGGGTCCATCATGAGAGTGCTGAATGATGGCTGCTGAGGAAATGCAGCCCTTGTGCCATTCTCCCGTGTTAAGGGAGGGAGTGTTTAATGACAAGAGGGCTCCTGTAGAGAATTCCGATACTGCCCTACAGTGTTTATTTATCAGAACTTTCCATACTTTGAGAAGGGTGGTTCCAGACAATGTTGACAGTAGATGGCTGATATACCACAAGAACAATGTCCTAGTGTCTCTAGTCCGAGCAAGTAAGCTATACTTAATTGTGCTTTGTGCTGTTCTGTTATATAAAGGCCCCTTATATAATGTTTGGCTCTCTGGCTCTGATGATTTTTTTTTGTTGGCTGAGATAGACAAATATGTATTTTAGATGTTCATGAAGTTTGTAGCAGTTGCTCAGAAAATCTGCATGAGGTATGTCTTGTCTTTTGCCATATCATGTTGAGCAATCATCTTATATAAGGGTGAATAGCCAAGCTACCCTTTTCATTAAGTGTACAATTCCTAGTCCCTGGAGATACTAGACACTCAACCTGAATGTAAACCAGGTTCTTTCTCAGTATGGTGCTTCCATTTGTTTAAACCTGGCTGTGCCCCTCATCACAGCCCCTTGCTCTGCATGTATTTTTAATCTTGTAGCCCCCATATCTGGTAAGAGAATTCTGTTGGAGGCACAGACTACCTGTGTGGGTAGAAGCAAGTTATGGGTGGAAGCAAGTTTTAGCATTCTTTTGCTCTTTTGACCCTTGGTTCCTCCCCAGTCAGTCAGTCAGTCAGTCAGTCAGTCAACACATCTCAAAAGGTGCCACATGCCTTGCATGCAGAAGAGCAGACAGTGCTGGTCTAGATGGAAAAATGGTCTGACTCAGGATAAAGCAGCTTCAGATGTCCATATGAGTCAACTCTGCATTCCATTATTTGGATCTCTTCCTATTGCTGATGAATCAGAGAGTGATGGAGCTCTGAGAGTAGCAAGACCATAGAATTAGACATCCAGGATGTGTTTTGGAACAATGCCTGAAGGACAGACTAGACCATTGCTGATATTTTCTTCTGATATTTATGACTGGATTTTAGTAGGAATATGACCTGATTTTTATACAAACAGATCATTGGTCCACCGATCGCAGGACAGTTTAAATCTGGGATACACAAGCTGCTATGCAGGGTCCTCATGTGGCTACGCTTTTCCTGTAGTGGAGCAGAACTGTGGGAAAAGCTAAGTAAGCAGGAAAATTCCATTCTTGTTTCTGATCAGTGATTGAAGAGAAGAGTTATGGAAAGGTACTTAAACTTTAAAAAAATCCTTCTAGGTAATAAAAATTTAAATACCATTAAATTTCAGATCTGGGCTGCCTGGAGTTGGGCTTCCCTTGTCTAAAAGCTGTTGCAATGTGGTTTGAATATATTTGCATAGAACTGAGATTGTGTGGTGGGGAAATGCCCAAATTTGTATGAATTACCTCTCTCTCTCTCTCTCTCTCTCTCTCTCCTTTTCTTTGTGCACACATACCTGTGAGCGTGCCTGTATATGTCTGGCCCTCAGCATAACCCAGATGTGGTCATTGGCCCTAGCTGGTTGCACACCTTTGGTCTATGCTGACTGACTTCAGAGAGAGGATAATGATTTGGGTTTTCCTAGAGATGATAATGACTGACTCTGGGATCTTCTCCAAGCAAAGCCACTTCAGACTACCACTCAGCAATAGCCCTTCTTTTTAGAGTAGAGGAACTGAATCTGAGGCCCATGAGCCAAATCCAGCTCACCTGAGGATCCAGCCCAGTCTTTAGGTGATCATGTCCCATTCCCCGCATCTGCCTAGGCTTGTGTACAGTTCCCATTCCCATTCTTAGAGGCTGGAATGCTCTCCTAAGGCTTAGTTACAGACAGTAAGAGCTTTAAGCTCAGTTATGCTGTTGTTTTTGGAAAGAACATAAAAAGAGCCATGCTGGATCTCACCATCAGTTGGTCTAGCCCAGCATTCTGTTCACACAGTGGAAAACTAGCTGCCCACAGGACCTCACATGCAGGACATGAGTACAGCTGCACCTCCTTGCCTGTGCTTCTAAACTGCTGGTGTACCCAGGTACACTGCATCTGCAACTGGGAGTATAGCCCTCTGATCTGGCAGCTCTGGACCGTGTTCCTGTTCCATTTAGTTTTGGTCCTGCACTTTTTGTCTTCATATGGCCCCTGAGAACTTCTTTGAAATTGAATTCTGCCTTTGGGCTGAAAGAGATTAATGAGTCCTGCAACAAATGGTTGCAGCATGAAGAGCGTCTGCTCATGGTTCCTCTTCCATGCTACTATATTCCATTTCCACAATGGTCAGCAGTCTGTTCCCACTGAGCATGCTCAATTCTCATTTGGTTGTTTCTAGGTCCTGCAAGACTTTTTGTACTTGTGTAAACTGTGGGCGTTTTTCCGAGCCTGTGGTTACCTCCATCTAGTGGATGAGTAGGTTTTTTTTGTCAACCCAAGGATCCACACTCAAGAGAATATGTTCTTTATTAGTAAATTATTAGTCTTTAATATATAGGAATACTTTTTAAGTAATTAAAATGGACTTTTTTGGGGATAGAAAAACAGTATTTGAAAAGCCTGAAGAAGATACTTAGAGAGGCATGTGCCTATCCTAGCAATGGGTACAGATAACTTTTGCCTAGCAAACAACAGGGACAAGACTGGTCTTGAAGATTAATCATTTCACCATCCTGTATTCTCCGTGATATATGATAGGGCAGCAGAACAATAGGTCAGAAAACAGAAGAAGGCTTCATGAAATGTTTAAGCTTGGCTTCATTTATTTATTTGGGATTGAAAGAGCCCTGGAGATGTTTTGTTTCCAGGGCTGACTTTGAGCCAGAGGGCACCAGGAGAACTTGGCAAGTACCCAGAACAAACAGGTATCCATTCTGTTGTTTAGAGATATTTAATTCTGAGTCAATTATGTGCAGCCAGAAGGAACAAGATAGCTTTTCTCAGTGATGTTATGGCAAGCTGAGGACCTTAGGTGATCAAGTTCATCCAACAGTGAAGAGCCACTCCTTCCTAAAAGTCTAGCTGTTTGCCATCGCTATTCCATGGCAGCTAGATACCTTCCCTTGGATGGAATACATAGAGAAGCCCTTTCTAAACCTAGTGTCCTAGTACCCTACGGATATATTGAACTACAGCCGTCATCATCTCGCATAAGCATGGCCAAAGGGAATGATGGGAGTTGTAGTTGACATATTTGGAGGAAGTTAGTATGGAGAAAGCTGATCTAAAGAGGGAGAACAGTGGTTCACCATAATCAACCAGTGCCAGTAGCAATGGAAATGTACCATGTGTGCTTCACATTTTTTTTAAGTCACACTCAGGTAACTGCAGGGAACTGGACAACTCCAAGTTAAGGAGCCTGGCTTGGAACCATGGCATATATGATGGAATGCCTCTCCCAAACTTGGTCTACCTGGGTCCTGAAATCTCCAAATGGGGACCTCCTCTGCCTGCTATGTCCCAGGGAGGCCTAGAAAGAGGCAACAAGGAGGACAGCCTTTTCACTGGTAATCCCCCAGTTGCGGAATTGTCTCCTTGCTGGATCACACCTGGTGCCAACATGGTCATCTTTTCAGCATCAGGTTAAAACAACCATAGTATTTCAATACCAACAATGGCAATTTGGTGACCCCAGGTCTGGACAACCAGAGAAGACACAGTGAAGCATGGAAACCTTAGGACAAGCCATTGATCCTCTCCATGCTATCAAAAAACTATTTCTACATTGCAAGAACCCCAGAACTGGTTCCAGATGCCAGAACAAATGAACAAACAGTAAGATTTCACTAGGGCTCTTTGTGTTGTGCAAATCTGCCCATTGTGTGAAAAAACAAGTCCATATAGAAGACAAACTTCCCATGATGTACATAGAATAATCCAGGTTATATGTGTGTGTTTGTGTGTGTGTCCTCTTTTCCCCAGGATATTTCCCTTGCTTCTGGAGATGTGCAAGGCATTTAACTAGGTACACAGTTTTCATTACAAATATGCCCTTTAATATTGTCAATACTTTTATTTGACGTTCTGTTTTGTCAGCGTTCATTACAAGGTGAGTGCTGTATCCATATGGGATTAGCAGGTTAATGTCACCTCAGGACAATGTATGCAGGAATTTGCCTGGGAACCTTTGCCTTTCCCCCAATATGCTTATATTGGTTGACCACACATTATTTTGAGCCATACAAAATATCGCAGAAATTGTCATAAGTCAAATGGTTTCTAACCTTTCTAGCATCTTCATCTCCACGAGTCTGCTGTTTATTCCTAAAGTGTTGTCTGGCAACAAATGCATAACCTGGACTGTCCTTAGTGGCAAACCAACATGATATTTTAACCACCATAGAAGGCCATCTGAACAAAAGGAGCAGCATATTTGTCATCCTCAGGACTATTATGAACTGACTCATCATTGTTGTATCATTAGGTAAAGTAGCTTAGACTTCTTGAACCAAACAAACACCCCTGGAATTAGAATTGTGTCTAAGTATAGTTACAGTTGCTGCAGGATACCTCCTACTGCAATTTGTTTTCACCTCAAAATGTTTGGTTTTGGAGGATTCACTCTTCTGAATCTATATTTCCCTTTCTGGAAGGTGGAGAGCAGTTATTTACACACAGTAATTAGGAGGTTTATTATGGGAAAATTGGATACTAATTAGCTCTAGTGGTCATGAACACATTTACACCTCACAGCAGATCTGTGGAAAATTGCAGTCTCTTACTCAGCAGCAGAGCTGTCTGGTGCTGAATTACCTCTTGTGGCATTTCCTTAAGTTCAAACAATAATTCTTGCAGTCAGTTCAGCTTCATTCCATCCTGTCGACACATTGGCCCCAGAAGACCCTGAACCGCAGTCTATGGCCCAAGAGGAGAATGTTGTCAGTGCTATTGCCCACCTCTCAGGGTGGCAGGGAAAGTGCTCCACAGGGAAGCACGCCAGGAGAGAAAGTGACTAAAAGCAAAGCATATGCCTAAGTGTCAAGGAAGTTTACTAGACAGGTTTTAGAAGTATGCATTTCTGTGGTCCTGCAAAAATGAACAGAGGCTGGAATGTGTAATGGGAGACCTCAGCAGGGAAAGGCATAGCATATTTTCCCGTGTTTCATTTTATTGACATAACAGACCGTGGTGACGTGTGATGTGGTGAGGAATAAGAATTCCACTGGAGAATTATTCTTCTGGGCAGTGACTACAACTTATGCCACCCAGCTGTGCCATCTCCTGAGTAGCCTTTGCCTCAAAGGTTGGGTCAGGACAAATCTTTAGCACGATGAATTGATCAAAGTGATGGATAGCACTATTCCCTGCAATTCACTTTGACTGTCAGGATGATTTTAGGAGCTGGTGAAATAGTAACATTAAGCTGAATTCTGGAGTGCTTATTCGCCATTCATCCATCTTCCTTGGGTATGCATAGGTGGGCACAAACTCCTTCAGACACACAAGGCTTTCACAACTGCACAAGCAACCCAAATAATAATTTCAGATTCCAATATTTATACATTATGTAATCTGGACATTGTATCCCAGTATCCACTTGGACAAGTACACTTTCCTGGGCCAGCCCAGCCGTATAGACAAAACCCCACAGGTTCATTATTTGGTTTGCTTCCTGAAAGAAAAGATCAGAACAGCCCTGCTTGCTTAGAGCAAAGACAATGTTGTCTTCTTCAGCGGCCAAGCAGATGCTTCTAGGACTCGTACAAGCAGGACTTGTAGGAAGGCCACAGCCCTCCCCTGACATTGCCACCTACCAACTTGGCCCAACAGGGCAGCTCTTCGAGAGGTTAGGTTTCAGGGTCTGTACAAGTGCTGCTTGTCTGACCAAGGGCCCAGAGGTAGGTCAGGTTGTGTCCATGCTTTTGATGGGCCTTGGGCAAGACATTCTCAGTGGGAACTTTGGTGCTTTCTCAGCCCTGCTGTCTCTATTACTCTTGCTAAATGGCTGTTGCTGCTTCTCATCTTCTTTCTCACCAGTGCTACATTTGATTGCTTAACAGTAACAAGGAGGCAATGGCATCTATTTGCCATTTTAGGGGCCAGACTGAGAGGCAGGTGGACAAGCTGGTAGCAGTTGTGAAGAGGAAGAACTGCACAGCTCCAAAGGACTATGATCAGTGGGCCTCTGCTGGGGTATGAACCCTTAGCAGATGCCCAGCTGTGCCTACCTTCGACACCAGCCCGAGGAGGCAAGAGCTAACCCTAAAAGCAGTAGCCAAATGTCTACCGATCCAAAGGCATATGATAGTGTTGCTCCATAAATGCTCTTTAGCATGGCAGCACTCTAAAGTAGTAAGGCTCAGGCCAGTGGTTTCCTTCACCCAAGAATCCTCTTTATGACAGGGTTCCCAATTCAAGCCTTCTCAGAACCTATGCAGATGTAGTCTGCATTAATTTATTCATTAATTCAGATGTAGTCTATATTAATTTATTCATCTTATCCTTTAAAACCATCTAAAGTGCTGGCCACCATCACATCTGGTGTTGTATATTGTCCGAAGAGATACTTTGCTCCGTTTGTCCTGAATCGCCTGCCAGTGTTCTAGAGACCTCTGGCATACTCCCTTCCTTCCCCTCACCTCTTAGCATGCTCAGACCTCTGCGTTTACAGAATGCAGCTGCATGGTCTGTGATGGCATCTGCAAAACATATCTTGTGGGGGTATAGAAGAGGCAAAGTGAATTTATTGAGGGGGTGGAGGTTCATCTCAGATATTACATTTGTAAAAGTGGAATAAAGGTATATTCCACTTCCATGCTTCCAGTTCAAAATATAGCTTCTCTCATGGAAGTCTTAATGATTTTGATAGAGATAACATTCTAGGAAAGCATGTTTAGGATTTCAGCCTAATATTAATTTCTAGTTTATGATTTAGTTATACTTCATATGTGAATGTGTCTAATCACAATAGCCCAAGCAATAGGAGAGGCAGCGACGTATGTGGGAGGGGCTACATTATGGGAATGATTTGCCCCCACATCCTGCGTTGGCATTGCCTGTGCAGTCAGTCATGTTGCACACTCAGCCTGGAGGTTTCTTGATGGAGGGTTCCTAGCACTATTAGAAACCATGGAAGGACTGCAAGTGGGTGGCTTCCTTGTTAAGCCCCCGCCCCCCATTAAGTGAGGTAGGGTGATTGCACACGAAACATCTCACCTGGAAGCACCACCTAATCTCCTTGTGCCTTCCCTTGCCTCTTTCTGATGCTACCAGAATCACTTGCCTTACCCATGTACTGTTCTTTCTTTACTTTTTCTTGTTTCTGAAGAACAGATGTATGCCTATCAGCTCATCGCTAGGAAGAAAAATCTTTTTCCAACTTCCACACTCTGGACTGGGCAGTGATTTCTTTTGCTGTGAAGTGCTATTTCAGGCCAAACAGGATTCATAGCCCTGGCCAAAGGGGTACTTCCAGATGTACAGCTCTGCCCAGAAGTAAAACCAATTAAAAAAAAATCAGGCAGTTATTCAATCTTTCACTCCTTAACAGGTTTTCGATGGCAAGAAAAAAGATGGACTAAGTTTTGGGAAAACACCGGAGAGCTACAAGGAGAAACATCTGAACCTACATAAAATGCTGTGAGCAAGTCAGAGTAAAGGCACAATAAGAGCTTAATCTCAAAGCAACCAAGCAGAACTGGGTGTGGGAGTTGTAGGTCTTTATTTTCTTATTCAAGAAGGGGAAAATATTGCTGTTTATCATGCGCCTTTGTCATATTGGGTGCATGTGAAGGCTAGTATGAATATGACTGAAATAGTTTTCATGTTAAATATTCATGGGTGTTGATTGCTTTGAGATACAGTTGAGAATATGTAAGACTCAGTTTCTATGGT